>NC_133762.1:11527485-11875398 GCF_036562045.2 Rhinolophus sinicus
GCTCTGGTTGTTTCAACATCTTCGTTGAAGGGAACAGAATCTATAGACCTGCTGTCCATCCTTCAGCCCCTCTTCTCCCTCTTGAGGACCCTCAAAACAGTCCAGTCCTCTTTCAGACATTCCTTCAACCATCTCATGATGGGATCCTACAGACCAGGGATAGGCAATCTACAAGCCCAAATCTGTGCCTCCACCTGGTTTCACAAGTGCAGTTTTATAGAAACACAACCACACCCGTTCATTTACATATTGTCTATGGATGCTTTCGCACTTCAATGGCAGAGCTGAGTAGTTTGTGACAAAGACCCTACGGCCAGCAAAGCCGAAAATATTTACTATTTGGCCTTTTGCAGAAAAGCTTGCCAGCCCCTGTGACAGACCATAACTTCTCCAGCGCTGTGCCGAACAAACCCACGGATGCGAGGGACAGCGATGCGGCAGCCTGTGAGTCTTTCCGCCTTCACCACTCTGGTCACTCGCATTTTAAAGCTCCCCTTCATTTATGTTCATTCTTTCAAAGAGCCATCCCAGAACTGCAATCCTGCAGGGGCCGGCCGAGACGCGCCTCCTCATTTTTCCAAACAGTGAGCCCCTTTTTCTGGAAGATTGCATTTGCGTCCTCATCATGGACAGTCAGTACTGATTTACAAGCTGCTCCCTGCTGACCACAAAACTGCACCATCACTACCAGCAAACACTGACTGAGCACTTGCTATAAACCGGCCAGTGATACATATCTATTATACCATTGCTTTGTTTCCATCCAAATACCCTGAGGACCAGGGAAATCCTGTCATCACCCCCATTTTATAAATGAAGAAACTGGGGGCTCAGAAAGGTTAAGTAAATACCCAAGGTCACCTGCTAAAAAATGGCAAGGCTAGATTTCAAAGTCACAAAGCCCTCTTATAACAACTGCTTTCCCCTTCCCAAGTGTTAGGACTTGGTTGGGTGACATTTGGTTATGGTTCTCAGAAAAGGAAACCTAGACTTTAACTTGACAATTTAGTTCATTTTCATTGATTCATTCATTCAACCATTTAGTTATCTGACAAATGACCCATTGAGCGAGCACTGGTGCCAGGCTTTGTTCTAGGTCCTGGGATAACAGCAGTAAACAAAACAGACAGAAACCACGGCCCCCATGGAGCTCACTTTCCAGTGGGGTAGGGGAGAGGAGAAGCAGAAATTAAACACATGTTTAAAAAATAGCAAAAGGTGGCAAGTGCTATTAAAACAAATAAAGCAAGGAAGGAACAGCTTGCCGGAGGGGGGCAGGGTTGTAATGTCAGCAGGGTGGTCAGGAGAGCCGTGCGGGGAAGGTGAGCTATAGGACGCGAAGGACAGAGCCACGCGGGCCACGGGAGGAAGAGTCATCACACAGACCCTGGGGCAGGAGCGTGGCCAGCTAGCGTGGTCAAGGGAAGGCAGGCGCCAGTTGGCTGGAGCAGGACCAAGGCGACAGTACGTAGAAGCAGGTGAAGTAAGTGCAACAGACTGAATGGTCATGTCCCCCCAGAATCTGTATGTTGAAACCTAACCCGCAATGTGATGGCATTTGGAGGTGGGGCCCGAGGAGGTGACCAGGTCGTGAGAGTACAGCTCTCATGAACGGGATGAGTGCTCTTATCAAAGAGGCCCCAGAGAACTCGCTTGTCTCTTCTACGACGTGAGGACACAGTGAGAAGACGGCCGTCTGTGAACCAGGAAGTGGGCTCTCACCAGACACCACATCTTCCCGCACCTTCATCTTGAATTTACTCCCCAGCCCCCAGAACTGTGGGGAGTAGGTGTGTGTCTGTGACATTTTGTTACAGCAGCCCGAACAGACTGAGACAGTGGCAGAGGTAACAAGGGGCCCGCCCTGTAGGGCCCGAGGCTTCGCTAAGGCTTCTGAAAGCTTTCACTTTGAGTGACGAGAGAAGCTTTGGAAGGAAGGGATCGGAGTGAAGGAGGGACATCATCTGATGGATGCTTTAAACGGCTCCCTCCACCTGCTGGGTGTAGAATGGACTTCAGGGGACAAGAGTGGAAGCAGGAAGAGCAGTCCGGAAGCTACTGAAGTAACACAGAGGACAGATGGTAGTAGCTTGGACCAGGGTCATGGCAGTAGACATGGGGAGACGTGGCTGGGTATATTTTCAAGGTAGAGCCAAGGGGGATTCCTCATGGATAAAGGATGGGGCATGTGAGAGAAAGAGTCAAGGGTGCCACCAAAATATGTGGCCTGAACAAGATGATGGAAGGACGCAGTTATCTACACCTGAGATGGGAGAAGGCAGCGTGAGGGGCAGGTCTGGAGGGCCCGTCATGAGTTTGGATGCAGGAACTCTGCGACGCCTGTTCAACAGCCAAGTGAGGCACTGAGTGAGCAGACAGGTAAGAGACCGAAGTTCAAGGAGGGTCTTTCTGTTCAGTCAGCCCTTCACTTACTCGCAGCTGATTCCCGGGTGCCTACTTCAGTTCGGCAAGTTGCAAAGGCATCAGAATGTTTCTGGAGAAAACAGTAAACTTGGGCTTGTATTTAGACCAAGACTAGATGGTACATCCTACTACCTTAGACGATTAACAGCCACCACTCCTCCAGCAGCAGCAGCAGCCACACGCCCTACACACACACACACACACGCACGCACGCACACACACACACACACACACACACACACACACCAGGAGCACACACCACAGAAGGCTGGGGCCTCCACAGAGGACACCTGGGAAGAAGAGAAAGTGAAAAGAAAAGATGATTAGAGACAGAGTGCCCTCTCTTAGAGCTCACTGCTGCTGCCCCCATCCCCTGGGCCTGACACTTAAGCTCCTGAAACTCCAGAAACGCTCGCTGGCTGGTCGCACTCCACCCAACAGCTGCCTCCTTGCTCATCTGGCCCGGCCACCTTCTCTGGGAAGGATGACCTAGCAGGCACTGCTCCCCGAGGAAGGTGCGTGGCCTCCTTCAAGCGCTGCAGAGAGGGAAGGTCCCTATGGTCTTAGATGATACCCCTTTATTTATTTATCTTTTCCATTTCCAGCTTAATTATGGCTTCTGGCAGTGAGGGCTCAGCTGCTACAAAAATCTGTACTCCGAACTCACTGGCACAAAGGTTCCAGACAGACAGACCTGGGGGGACTTTGCTCTTGGACTTTGGCTAGGAGATGGAGAGTTTTTAATTAGAAGTTGTTATTAATGGGAAATGCTGCAAATGAAAACTAGGCCTCCTCCCTCTCCCTCCTTCCTTCCCCACTATATTTATCTCTGATCTCAATTAGAAAGTTCAGGGACTCGCTGCTGCATAGAATTTGTGGAGATGAAAGCTGCTGGAGACACCAGGAGGAGGGTGAAGACGGGGGAGTGGAAGATGGGGGTGGAAGCTGGAGAGGGAAGTGGGGTGGCCAAGCCAGGGCGGGGTGGGGGTGGAGCGTCCTCCGGCCCCACGCTTCTTAATGGGTCCTGGAACGGGCCCAGAAAAGGCATCTTCGGCTTTTTCTGTCTCTAACACGGGTGACAAATGTCTCCACTCCTCTGCAAGGAAATAACTAGTCACCAACACACGGATGAGACATGGTGACTACACTCTGAAAGGGTCTGTGTTCGGGAAGAGTTAGTGACACCTTCGGTTTGGTTTGCCTTATAAATTTCCGAGTGGGAAAATGACTTGATATTTCCCAACTGCAGAGATAATGTATGCTTGTTATTTTAAAAATTCATATATTACAGATAAGGTTAACGCAGAAAAGAATAAAGTAGAAATAATATGAAATCTCACCGCCTAAAAAGATCTATACTGTTAATAGTCTTGGTGAAATCCTGCTTACGCTCCATCTCTGTCTCTCTCCTACAGTTTTATATCTTGGGGATAATGCTATATATATCAAATGTCCTGAGGCATGCTTTTCCCTCAGCAAAATATATTGTGAGACATCTTCCTCTATCAATCCACATAAATCTATGTCGTAATTTTTAATGGCTACATGGCACTCCATTCTGTGGGTGTATTGTAACCGATTTAACCAGGCCCATCGCGGTGGTCATTTAGGTTGTTTCCAGGTCCCTTTTTAGAAACAGCGCTGTGCCTTCTCTTTTACTGAGCTGAGCTGGGCTGGGACTGGCCCATACTGCTCCCCCGACCGCTGCAAAAAGGGGTTCCCAGAGTCCAACAGCTCCACCTATGGGCTGGAAGACCCCAGAGCAATCGCATTTTCTCAGCGACCCCTTTGTGCAGAGCTGGAAACTGTTCAGTGTAGGGCCTCTAGCCCCTCCCATTCTGTCTGTCCGGTGGCCTAGAGCTGTGGAAAGTTGCATGAGCAGAGGATTTAGAACAAGCAAACCTCCCCTCGTGGCTGGAACCCTTAGGTGCACCTTCAGATGGACGATAGCCCAAGCTCAGTATACTTAATCTGGTTTGTTATTATTATGCTAGCCAACTAGGAGGTGATATTTGCAAACATCAGCATGATAATGCAATTTCACCAAAAAAAGAAAGGGGTGGGGGGAGGAATGAGGGAGGGAGCGGGCTTCAGATCTGGCCAGCCCAGGAGTAAATCTTGAAACCTTTCCATCCTAACTGAAGGACAGCGCACAAGTGACCTGGCCTCTCTCTGCGTCTTACTTTCCTCCTTTGAAAATGGTACTGATGACCCCTCCCTTGCAGGTTTATTTGAGAATTAGAAATAATGCATTAAGATGCTCACCACATGGCCAGTGCAGTGGTAATTTTAATTATTATTATTATTAGCATTATAAACATGACAAAATAACAGCAAAGCAATAATAACAAATTTCTCTCTATCATGCCTTCTGCTGGTCTTACAGGGAATACATACAAGACATGGCCCTGCCCGCTAAGCAGGCATAGATCTATCTGTTGGCAGCTCTCCCAGGAAGCAGGTCTTTACAGAGGAATAAGTTGGTTGTGAAAAATGAGGGAAACCTTCCTGGAGGAGGTGGCACAGATGACAGAATGAAGGCAACGTGCACCACAATAAGAGAAATTTAGGAATGGGGGGGTGGGGAGGGATACAAAGATAATGAGGGGCAACCCTCTGTCCCCAAGCTCAACCTGCTCCACGGGCTTCTGCTCTGTTTGCCCAACTCCAGGGATGCATGGAAACCACACCTGGGAGACAGCACTTTCCCTCTGCCACCAGCTCAGAATTAGAAACTTCTCCTGCTCGAAGTTGAGGAAGCTCTAGTGTGGGTTCTCTGGACTGTCAGGATGATTAAACGCAGACCTCAGCGGGGAAGAGAGATTGCAGAGTTGCAAACAGAGGAAGTGACCAGGGTCTTGGGTGGCTTTGGGTGTCATTTGTCAAAAGCAAGGACCGGGCTAGATGACCAGATGACCTCCTGGCTACACCAGCCTTGCATCCCACACTTAATACACACGTCACCCACAATCTGTGTTTCCAACCCAGGCTGCGGTCCAACTACCGCTGAGAACCTCAGAGCACAGTCCTGGCGTCCAGTGTGGTGCTAGGGGCAGAGCAAGGGCTTGGCTGGCGTGTCGTCTCCATCCACGCCACCGTCCCCATTCAGACTCATCGCCTCTTCTACAAGGTCCTACGACAGTCTCTGGCTCCAACAGCCATCCTCTTTCCACTTCGAGCCTCCCCCCCCCCTACTGCCAGATTAATCCACCGCAGCTGCTCCCCAGCTCAAAATCCATCCATAGCTCCCCACTGCCGGCACACGAGGTTCACACTCAACCACCCAGCACGCACAACTCCCCATTATCTGACCCAACTCTTCCCCTAGCTCTGCTCTCCTCTCCAGACACAGAAAGTCTGCCGTCTCCCGTAGCGTCCCTGCTTTCGCGCCCTCCTGCCGATGCTGAGAAAGCCCTCTGTTCACAGTCTGTCTCATCCACGTGTCCACACGTCCAAACTCTACCCGTGATACCAGGTGACACCTTTGCTGGTCGCCCGTTCAGAAAGGAGCCCTCTCTCCTCTGGCTTTTATTCGTATCTTTCATACGGAAGTTAGCATTTTAAATCACTCATAATTACGAATGGCTCTATTGTGTGAGCCTTGTACACTCACCCCGGAGGAGAGGGAGAATGGCACTCACGTTTGTCTGAACACGGTAACAATGACAAATAGTTGATGAACGTTCAGGACAGAGCCCTGGGTCATAGGTCACCTACTGACACTCATCCACTCTGCATCTTCAACTAAGTCGCAATCGAAAGCCTCAGTTTTCTCATCTGTAGAAT
Organism: Rhinolophus sinicus; assembly: GCF_036562045.2. Classification (NCBI taxonomy): domain Eukaryota; kingdom Metazoa; phylum Chordata; class Mammalia; order Chiroptera; family Rhinolophidae; genus Rhinolophus; species Rhinolophus sinicus. The sequence goes on from NC_133762.1 coordinate 11,533,696, forward strand.
GGGGCTAGCAATGCCTTCCCAGGGTTAGCTGTCCATCCCAAAGCTAATGAACAGGATCCTATACTCCACAACAACATAGGTGACTGAAGGTGCAACCAACAGACAGGCCTCCAGGTGAGCTGTGTGGACTGGAACAGGAAAACCCGAAACAGGGTTGTCTGTTCCCTAGAATCAGGACCAAGTTCGCTGCCTCCCCAAGCTGGTGTTCTGGAAGATGGGACGGGGCCCACTGCGGCTGGAAGCTTCACTGTATCTCCCTCTGAAGGTCTGGTCCCCTGCCCATCCCTAGAGAAGCTGGACCCAGCCTCCACAGCCAGAAGCCTGTCCTGGTCCCATGCCCTCCCTGCTTCCCCTTCCCACTCAGGGTCCCAGATCTCGCCTGCCCCCTGCTGGGGGACCTGGCTGCCCAGGCTGCAAAGCCAAGCAGTCCAGACTCTGCAATTACCCCTTTCTGCTAATTGCTCGCTGCTATCTCCCTCTCTGTAGGAATATCATCGCCAGCAATTAGCACAAAGATCCTTTCCCACTCGAGTTAAGATCCCTAGCTGCAATTAAATGCTCCCAGATCCCGCTTAAATAATTTCAAATGCAATTCATTCTGGCTCATTAAATAATTCCAGGGCTGGCTTTCATTGCTTTTACCACCTTAGAAATCTCTCTTTCCAGAAAAGAATTTAAAAAAAAGAAAATGAGTGAGGGTTGCTAAAGGGACAACAGTCTGGTCCGGCAGAGGAAAGGAGAGGTTTTCTGTTCTGGACTCGCCAGCACCTTGCTTTGCATTTCACTCCCTCCGTCTGGCTCCCACCCCGGCTCCCCCTCCAACTCTCCCTCCATCCTTTTCTCTCGGAAATGACTTCACCTGACAGCTATGGATTTAGTGCTTTTTTTGCCAATTACTTATGCCCAGTGAGAAAATAGGTTTTTAATGTCTGTCCTTGTTCCCTCCAGCCTGGCTACCGCACCGTGAAGTGAGGCCACAGCCCTCTCTCCCCAGCATCCTGTGCTCGCTGCCCAAGCGGCCCATGCTAAGGAGGATGGGGTGAGGGTGGCTGCAAGGGACAGGGGTGTGGTGGGGGGAAGGGGGCGACAGAGGCTCAGTTCCTAGGGGCAGCACCCACGCTACGGTGCCACTGAGGGTGGAGCAGCCTGTGGGACCCACATCCCTGCACAGCCCAGTGCAACTCTCATTCCTCATTCTTTACTAAGATTGACTGAGCACGGACTGTAGGCCAGGGACCAGGTGAGAATTTTACAAGTATTCATTTGCTAAACCCTTGAAACGAGCCTGTGAGATAGTTGCTGTTATTAAGATAGTTTTACCGAGAGGGAAAGGAAACCTCCAGAGAAGCTTAATAAATCACCTCAAATCACATAACTCGTAAATGCCTGGCCCGGGATTGAACTCAGGCAGTGCTGTTCCTAGACACGGATAACCGCCTTGTGCTGGGTGGTCTACCTGTGCAGGGTCCTGGTACCTGGGGACGCCTCAGCAGGCCGGCGTCCCTGCCGCGTCACAACTCACATTGTACCCACAGAGACAAACAGTTAAATGCCTTTTCTGTAACAGAGCGCATGGTCCGGTAGGGCCACGACAGAGGTTTATGCAGAGTCCCGGGGGCAGAGTCATCCATTCCGCCTGGGGAAAGCGGCGACAGGCTGGGAAGAACTGCAAGAGGAGGCGACCGTCATCCAGGCTTTGAAGGCTAAGGAGGAAAGCAGATAAGGGGAGAAGGGAAGGGCATTCCTGGGAGAGGCAGCAGCATGCACAAAAGCTTGCAGGCCTGAAACGGCCCAGCATGATCAGGGAGCATCGTCCCCGGCCAGACGCAGGCTGAGTGTGGCAGGGGATCTGTCGCATAAATATTGCGCTAGAGCAGTGCTCTCACCCGGGGGCGGTTTGCTCTGCCCCTGCCCCCGGGGCAATGTCTGAAGAATTTTTGTTTGTCACAGCTGGGTGGGGAGGTGCTACTGGCATCTAGTGGGTAAAAGCAAACATGGGGGTGCTGCTAAAGGGCCTACCATGTGCAGGACAGCGCCCACAAGGAAGTAGCTGGGCCCCAACTCTCAATAGAGCTGAGGTAAAATCCTGGTCCAGAGGACGGATGGTGCCGTGGCTGTCAGAGCAAAGCGCCATCAATTCCAGCTGAAGAAATCAGTAAAGGGCTCACAGAGAAGGGGCCTTTGAGCAGCTCTTAAGAACAGGTAGGGTGACATGTGGGGACGGCAACAGACACTCCCGACAGAGAGAACATGGGCCAACCCAGACGGTGGACAGTTCTAGAAACTGTCAAGTTTGCTGTGTTCACGGTTCGTGAGGGGCAGGCAAGAAAGAAGGGCTAGGAAACTCGTTTCGGGTTAGAGCATGAGCCTTAAAGCAGCTGAGACTGGTTCAGCAAGGCCACGGGAGCCGCGGAAGGACCGCACGCATTCGGAGACAGGGCTGGAGCTACACTTCAATTTGTCAGGCTCTAAGTCATTCATCAGGAAACGCAGGGAGAGGCTGGAGGAAGGGAGACCGGTTAGGAGGCCGTTTCCACGTTCCCGGCAGGAGTTTCTGCCAACCTGACCTCGGACAGGGGCAGCCACAGTGAGAAGAGGACGGATCCGTGAGACTCCCAAAGGGAGAGGAGGACTGGGAAGTGCAAGGACCTGGATACTCTCTGCATGCAGGAGAGGATGGAGAAGCAGGAGGAGAAGGGGGGGTTAGGGAGGAATCGCCATCTCTGCAGAGCAGTGAGTCACGCAGGCCCAGAACGGCAGGAGTGCGGGAGCCGGGAGGAACGCTTCCTGCTGACCATGCCCAGGGAGAAAGCTGGCGAGTGGCGACGGCAGACCCCTTGCTCAGCTGCAGTCAGAGTGGTGCAAAGGGTGGACCCAGGAGGACGCCACAGGAAGGCCCCCTTGGAAAGGGTCTGAATGGCATCACCGTGGCAGAGCAAAGCAACGACTGAGCAGCCGGGGCTGCCTGCTGCAGCTGCTGAAGAGGCATCAGAGACGCTCCCGTGTCCCGGGAGTTTACCCTGTGCCTGGCGCTGAACACGGAGCACGAGGCTGAGCCACGCTGAGCCTCATTTCACCCACCAGACTGTTCTCTGGGAGATACAACCACCAAGTTCCTGTCAATTAATTTAAAATTTAAATGTAATTTGATAGTTTAGTTTGTTAAAAACAAGCATGCATTACTTTGGCAATTTAAAAAAAAAACACAGAAAAATGTTTTAAATGGAAAACCAAGATTTATGCACAAATGTATTTGTGACAGTATTTTCTAGAAGAGCAATGTGTTTGCAATCGGTGGATTAGCAACTACATGTCAGGCACTGCACTGGGTGTTGCACATAAAAACAAACAACTGTTGTCTTTAAAAAAAGGAGAGTTTGCTTTTAACGAGCTGGCGTACAGTAGCAGGTCAATAAAATGTGCTGAAGGAATTATTTGATTGATCCCAGGCAGAAATGCAGGAGACTGAGTGGGCCTAGGTAAGAAACACCAGACAGGAAGCTGAGTGTGGGATAGTGCTGGGCTTGTCTAGAAAACGAGGAGATTTGGGCAACCAGAGTGGGGCTAGCGCTGCTTCTGTCCCTCCTGGCCCAGATCAGGGCCTGGGAGCGAGGGGACTTGAGTCTATGACAGGGGACCAAAGCAGAGTGTCAGGAAGAGGGACAGTGAGGAAGGGACCCAGGAAAGGCAGGACAGGGGAAAGAAAACTTTTTGGACACCAGGAGGGCTTCCCGGAAGGAGGTGCCTGGAAACAAAGAACTTCAAAGTCTCAACGGCAGACAGGAACAAGCACGTCCTTGGCACGCGTGAGCCAGCTTGGGGTGGCTCTGCTCCACACGTATCTCATCCCCCTGCCGCCTGGGAGCAGTGAGCCAGCCAGCCAGGTTTATCTCAAGGCCATGACAGAAGCTCAAGAGGTCAAGGCCAGCTGCACAAGGCCTTCCAAGCTCCTTGCATCAGGTCTGCTCATATTCAACCAGCCCAAGCAAGTTGTATGGCTGAGCCGAGAGTCAAGGAGCAGGGAAACCACATGCCCTTTTGTGGAAGGAATTCCAGTGCCGGGGTAGAAAACTGAGGGCAGCCACCAACCACGCAGCCTCAGCCCAGAAACTACTTGCCGTTTTCTATTCTTACACACCACGCTTGCTTCAAGTGGGCCTGCTGTCAACCGAAACGGGGTCTGTGTGCTGGACAAATGCTCTCTCCCCTGAGATTCTGAGCAGAGTCACGGAAGCGAAGCAGGGTGTACGGAGAACACTGACCTAGGAGCTTGAAGCCGTGGGTCTTCTCGACGTTCTTGGTGCTAAACCTATGGAGGTTCAGCTTCACTGGACCTAATTATAACCTTCACCCTCTGACACTACTGATCACCTTTCTCCTTGGGAAACTCCTGTTCCGCTTTCCAAGCAACATTCTTGTAGGGTTTGCGTCCTGCCCCCCACCCTCACGCAAGCAGCTGCTTCTCAGTTCCCTGGGATGGTTTCTCTTCCACCGCCCGCCCCTGAACTACTGGTGTCCTCCCGAGCTCTGCCTTAGACCTCATTTCTCGCTCCAGGCCACGTGTGAGCTTCAGAGTACCTATATAAAGACCAAGAAAACTATGGAAACTGCTTACACTTTTCTCTGTGTTTCTGAACTGAGGGCTCGTGGGTTTCCTAAGACTCAGGAAGGGGTTCACGCTCGCCAGCAGGTACCAGCCACTGCTCTGTGCTCTTCTTGGTTGTTTCTCATTCTCCTTCAGGTTTGGACATCACCCCCTACCCTGGAGGCTCATCATTTTTATCTCCCCCCAAACCTCCCACCTCACTCCACCCAAGTACGACTCCGTCCCACAGGCACCGCCACACAAATCCAACACAGGACTTACCGACTCCCCTCATCACAGACTCCCAAACCCAGGGACGCCATCATATTGCCCTGTCCACTACACAGACTTCACAGAGTTGTATCTGCTTTCTGTCCTGTCTTCCAATTGTCTTTCCTTCCATCCCATCTACCCTACCCCACTGTGGCCCCAACATGTCTTATCTCACTGTTCTGCCCACTGGTTTCCTTGACTCCCATCTCCCGAGGCCATTCTCCTACGTGACTCCAATGGTTCCTTCTAAAATCCAAGTAGGACGATGCAAATGTCCTGCCTAAAATCCACCAAGGGGTCCCCAATGCTTTCAGGATCAAGTCCGATGTTCTTGGCAGGGCACAGAAGCACACAGGAGCTGCTTCCCACCTACCCATCCAGCCGCGTCTCTCCCAACAAGCACCATGGCCAATTACTGGCAGTTCCCAGAGCCCAGCACGCTCCCTCTCGCCTCTAGAACGGACGTGGCTACGCCCTTTACCCTCCTCCCAAACTGTCGTTCTTCCTGTAAAATTGAGTTTCGACATTACCTCCTCCAAGAAGCATTCCCAGACCCTACCCTGGTAGGTGCCCCTTCTCTGAGCTCTGACAGAGCCAAGGAACTCCTCTGCCACAGCTCCAGCGAGCTGGTACTGTCCACTGCTTTCTAAATACCTCGTGAGCAGGAATATTGTTTTTGCCTCCCTAGGGCCTGATAGCTTTTGATACAATAGCAGTGCTCTATAATTGTCTGTTGAATGAATGAATGAATAATAGATGAAGGGATGAAATGCTGGTTGCATCTCTTACCTTGTCTGGTGATACTGCATCAATCTTTCATCTCCTGTAGGTCTCAGTGTCTCCACCTGCAAAATGGAAATAACAGTCTAAATACTAATATGGAACAATGAACGGTGTCCCAGTCACATAACTGAAAATTACACAACCAAAACATTTTTATCAAGATGATATGATAACGTGGAAAATATAGCAGTATAGAAAAATAATGTAGACAGTGAGACTACACCCCTAGGTACAAAAACAAACAAACTTCACACACACAGAAAAATGAAGAGCTATGCACCAATATTTCTCCTTGGGTATTGTGCCTCTGGGTGATTTCCTCTTCACTTTACATCCTACATTTCCTACATTTTCTTTAGAGAATATGCATTACTTTCATGATGAAAAATTAAATTTTATTACCAAAACAACAAAAAAAGAGGTTTCTAAGAAGAACCCGTTTCCTCCTCGCTGGGCCGTGTTGCCTGCCTCCCGGCTTCGCAGGGAGGGAGCTTGAGGCATCCCTCCAGCTCTTCTCCTTCCCTACTCCACCCCTCCCACTGTGCTCTGCGGCAGTGCTGGGCGCCCAGGCACGTGTGCCGAGGACACCTGTGCACACACACCGGGCCTGCGATGAACTCCGTCCCTGGTCTTGTGATGACCGGAGGAAAGACAATACAGGTCAGTGAACTCCCCTGACTAGTAAGTTCAGCACAAACTTCTCTCTGAAACCTTGCCATGCGAGAACACACTTCTGGAACCAGCTCTTTGGGACTGTCCGTTTTCAAGGCCTCAACCTTTGCCCTTCCATCCGGGGAAGGGCATCCCATGCCAGCTGCCTTAGCGCTGACTAACTGCTAACTCAGAGATATGGCTCTGATCCTCACTGCAGGGGCTTCTAGGAAACCCACATTTGCATCCACTGCTGGTGGGAGCGGAAAATGGTACCATCTTCCTGGTGAGCCGTCTGGCAAGTTGTATTTGACCCTGATTTCAACTTCCAAGTATTTATTCAGGAATATGGCGAGAGCTAAAACTCAAAGAATGCTCATCAAACACTATTTATAATATTTAAACATTGGAAACAATGTAAATTCTAAAATATGATTGATTAAATAAATTATGATGGAAGCATTAAATGGGTTGCCATGCAACCATTAAAATAACAAGGTAGGTAGGTGAATAGCTAATTACATGGGAAATGTTTGTGAAATATTGTTAAGTTAAAAAGCAGATCACAAGACAATCTATACATATGATCCTGTTTTGCAATATGTATAAATGTATCTGTAAGCATAGCAAAGAGACTGATAGGATAAACAAAAAAACTGTTAGTGGTTATTTCTGAGTGGTAAAATTTCAAATGGCTTCTTTTGGCTCAGGCCTATTTTCTACATTTTCTGCAATTAGCTCGGATTGCTTTTGCAACATGAAAAATATTTAAAAGAGTTATATTTTTGACACTCTTCCAGTTCTCTGGAGCCATCTTATATTTTCTGAGTCTTGTGCTATGGGTTGGCCATCTTTAATTCTACTCAGGCCTACCTTCTTAAGGTTTAAGGAATGTGTCTGATTATGCCCAGCTTTGTCCACTCTGAAAGAGCACGGGAGCCTCCCAAAGATGCTAGTCATTTCTTCTGTACCAACCAATTCCTCCCTAATCAGTTCAAGCACTACAGTAAAATAGTAGGGCCCCATGTTTCGCTCAGTCTACCAACAGATGAATTGAAGAGGGAGGCAAGTCAGCTCACAGTTAAATGTATTTCTAGTCGGTTGCACTTCCCAGCCCAGGCCGTCCCAATTCTCTGGCAGGTTGTTCGCCTCACAAGGCTGCCATCCAACGGGCCAGGTGGAGACTGAAACCCACTCCTCGTTCCACTCATGGGGCCGTGTACCTGGTGCCAGGCTCTATCTTTAAGGCAGAGGGGGTGCAACCATCCTCTTGCCAACCTGCGTGTCTGCAGTGCTGAGTGCCCCTAGAAGGAATGGTTTCCACATTACACAAGCACACTGTGGGCTAGCTGTGGCCTTGTACCCCGTGCACCCTGCTTCAAGAAGCCATGGGCCCAGACAGCTTCCGTGAGATATCAGATCTCTCCCTTCCTTCCATCATCTTCTCAAATGCTCTCCAACTTGCATCTACCCTGCCAATTCACCTCTGGGGACCCGCCAGAGGTGAGAAGCACTGGCTTACTGGAAGCAACGTGAAGTTGTATTTCATTTTTTTAAAGACTTGGTTTGAGGCTCCGTTCCTCTGCTTAGCACCACAATCTTGAACAAGTTACTTTACTTCTTCCAGCCCAGTTCTTCAACTGCGAAACCACCAGATCAGTGTTTTCTAGTCAAAAGTATACTGTAAAATGGCAAACCCTATAAATATTCTACCACTGACCCAGAATGAGAGTGAAAGAGACACAGCTTCTGTGACTAAGAGTGCGGGAGCCAGGGTGGTGGAGGGAGCAGGCATGAGCTGCTCAAACCTTGGCTCACCAGGAATTAAAGTTGGCCTACATACTCTCTGAGTGTCTTCTCATGTCTTATCATTGGTATTCTATACAGGTGTGCGAAGCTGGCAGGGAGATCAACCTCTGTGCTTCCACATGGCTCAGGAGGGACTGTGAATTGCCTAAATATGATGCCATTTATTTTTCCCAGATTCAGGTCATCGGGCTCAGAGAATATGCTGTTATTGCCACCCCTTCCCTCCTCACACCAAGTTGAGTCCTCGCTTTCCATGAACCAGGCAAAACCTGTTAGCTATTACCCGTTGTTTTCAACCAGTTGGCTCCATTGTGGGGAAAAAAATAGTCACCTGGCCAGGGAAGTAAAAAATCCTTCATGGCTTTTAGCAAAGCTCTTCCTTTTCCCGCTTTTTCAGCACTTTCTGCAAAGACAAGCCATGAGAAGCTATGTCGCAGGTGACTCCATGCAGTGGAAAGAACGCTGGTGATGGCCAAGAAGACCTGAGGTCCAGAGGGAGCATCACCACTTCCCAGTTGCTTAAAGAAGCACCCCCTCCCCAGCCCTCAAGTCCCTCTCCTGTAAACTGGGGGTGATAGTGTCTGTTCTACTTTCCTCACAAGGTTTTGTGAGGATTGGTTGAGAACGTGCCATTAAGAGCCATTAATGAACTCTATTGTTTTATCCAAGTTTCTCGCTCGGTCTGCCAGCCCACATCCTCCCTTCATTGGACTCTGTGGTTTACTATTGGAATCTGCTGATAACTTCCTGTCCTTGGGCTGTCCCACGAGCATCAGTATGGGCCAACTCCACCCCCCCGCCCCCGCCTGTGCTCACTGGCTGAGGGATGGTCTGATGACCCAAGCTGGCCAGTGAGCCTTTTGCTGGTCCAGCAGTTCTCTTTCTGCTGGAATCCATCTTGTCCCCACAAGAAAAGCAGCATTCCAAAGAATGAAAGCCACACAGAGAAACAGAAGGAAAGATGTTTAAAGACAAATTTCCGATGATGACATGTGAGCACCTGCATGAATTCATTCATTCATCCATTCATTCATTCATTCATTCATTCATTCTTTTTTACAGCAACTAGTTACTAGCTCCTCCTGTAGTCCATGTCCCTTCTTCCATGCTTGGCATCTGGTGGTGAACAAAACAAACCCCCAACCCTCCTGGAACTTGCATTCCAGCGAGAACACCAAGCGATAAACAAATACCCAGTAGATACATAACAACATGCCAGGTATAGTATAAGTGCTATGAAGAGAAATTAAAGCAGGGTGAGAGGAGGAAGACTGAAGGGAGATGTCATCGAGGGGAGACGTTATCGAGGGGACAGCATCCAGCTCTACCTCTGGTCTTTTCAGCTTCGTGAGCCAATAAAGGCTCATTGTGCTGAGTCAGCTTGAATCGGGTTGCTCTCAGTTGCCACCAAGAGTTCTAATGAATACAGCTTTACAGATCATATTTAGGATGGGTGATGGTGCTAATGATGATTATTATGACAGCAACTCAAAAGCCTCTTGAGATGTAACTGCATCACAGCCCTGGGAACCCACATCTAAGGTATGTATGCCAATGGGCCTGGGGACAGGAAGCCATCGACAGATTTCCGAAAGCGCTCTCCATAGAATTAAACACGTGCAAGGGCCATTCCTCTGAATTCATCCGCTGTGTCGGTTCTCTGGGAAGTCAGAAATGTAACCTTCAAAAGTGTGTTTAGAAAGTTGGAGATGGTGACCAAGCCAAACAAATCATTAGGATGTGGGAGAGCCACCTCACTAGAGAAATTTCCCCCTGGCTGTGATTACTCTTCCAATCAGTTTCTAAATCCTAGACTAAAGATTGCGCCTAGCCTGAATCACACAATGTCTCTCACCCCTGCTTCACATAACTACTGAAAAGCCTGTGGCTTCTCAAGCCATTCCGGACCTAACTCTCGGATAACTCCATCCCAGACACCACATAGGTGTGAACACTCCCCCAGGCCAGTGTACTTGTAGATGTCCTTTCCAACCCATTCTGGGCCCAGCTCCTGGACAATTGACGCCACTGGAATGACTGGTTGAACGGCCACGGGCTCTATAGAACGAATGGATTTATTAATTAAAATCTATTTTTCCTCATTTAGGGGCCTTGGGGATACAGAAGATACCGCAGCAAGATTGCCAGTTGCAACTAAAGAAGCCAACACAGTCTTCCAGGTGGGTCTTGAGACCCCTTCCTCTCATCTAAGAGGAGACAGGGCGAGAGTTCCATGAATCCCCCAATAGGTAGGGATAGCTCTATGCCCCCGTCCAGCGGAAACAGATACAGAAGAAAAGACCAAGGGGCAGCCGGATGGCTCAGTTGGTTAGAGCGTGAGCTCTTAACACCAAGGTCGCTGGTTCGATTCCCACATGTACCAGTGACAAGCAATAGCTTGAGCTTGGGGCTAGGCTGCTGGTGGATTGAAAAACAACTTGACATCTTGGAAAAATACACTGCTCCTCAATATTCCCCAATAAAAAAAATTAAAAAAAAAAAAGACCTTCTGTCCCTCAATTTCCCATAAAGATTTTATGGGGATACGTCTCTCAAGGGAAAAACAAGGCAGGCAGTTAGAGCTAGGCATGGAGTCTCTGCATTCATGCACAACCCACAGAATGCGACTGCCCAAAAGACCTCCCTTCTCCGTCCAAAACTTCTCCTTTTCATTGTAATTATCTCCCCGATGAGGAAAAAATGGGCACAAAATACCCAACTAGATTAAACCGGCCACTCACACCTGCACAGTGAAGGCCACACCGTCCTTCATTTCACCTGGGCCTCATTATGCCATCATTATAATATCCTACATATGCCCGGAAGTTCATTATAACAGACTGAATTCTGGGAAAGAACATGCGCGGTCTAAAAAGATGAGGTAATCGCCTCTTGTCAATCACAGGTGTCAATCAAGTGGTCCCACGCCTGGAAAAGAACAGCCCATTCTAGAGAAAAAAGGATAAAAACTCCGAGTCCTCGCCAGTCAGCCCCTTTTGAGCTTCTCTTGAGCTTTGCCTTTGCTTGGGGCCCACTCCAAACCCTTTGGACTGTACTTTTTCTCCTAATAATGCCACCTTGAGCCACTACTTTCTGCTCAGGCCCGCTTCTATTTCTTTGAAGTGTACTTTTTCTTCCAATAAACTGCTTTTTCACTATTTTACCTCAGTATTTCGTTCAACTCTTTGCTCAAGGTGCCAAGAACCTGGACACTGCGCCGAAACGGACCCGTTCTCCTGTAACAATTAGGCTGGTCGTCTGTGGCCAGCTGGCTCTGGCAACATGGCCAGGACTAACACCTATCGCTTTGTGAATTTAAGGCAGACCCTAAACGCATTGGGAATAATGCAGTTAAAGAGCGGCCACAACCAGTAGCCATGGTCAGTTGACTTCCTGCCGTTCGCACAGGGTAGTTTGAGGCGGCGAGTTGCACATGCTGACCTTGCATAACCAGTCAAGAGAGAGCGCGAAAATGCCCAATATCATCATCATTCCCACAGAAGTTTTCTGAGTTTGGGTCCTTCAGTTTTAGATTCCGAACACCTAGGAAATGTTTCAGGGTTTTATAACTCACCCCGCTACCCACACACACAGGCACACAGAACCTCCAGAATTCTTGTGCGGTGACTAGTACCCTGTTTCCCTGAAAATAAAACCTCGCCGGACCATCAGCTCTAATGCGTCTTTTGGAACAAAAATTAATATAAGACCTGATATGATACAATATGATACGATACGATATGCTACGATACCATATGATATAAGACTGGGTCTTATATTATAGTAAAATAAGACCCGGTCTTATATTAATTTTTGCTCGAAAAGACACATTAGAGCTGATGACCCGGCTGTGTCTTATTATAGGGGAAACACAGTACTTAAGGGATGACCCACCATGGGGGGTCTTCCCAGCTTGAGCTCCAGGAAGAACACTGGCATATCCTACATCATTTTGATGCACAGGATGTAAGACCAAATAAAGAAAAATGGGAACCGGGAACTTGTACCCTCGTCTTCCTGGGCCGCCACACCCTCGCCGTGAATAATATTCACCTTGCTCAGATTAAGACGTGTGCAAGCCAAGATAAGCCTACTCAAAAAAACAAATCAAGTGCTTCAAGCCTTCCTGTAACTGCCGGAATTTTCTCATGTTTCTCTTCCACAAAATGCAAAGATTGCTGAGACACTGAATTACCTGCTGGGGAAATGTGTTCAGTATCACTGAACTAGACAGCATGAGGACCCTTTCCAGAATGTCAAGCAGGCATTGTCTTCTGCAGCTGGGCGGTTTTAGAGGTTTGCACACCAGGGCTGAAATGAGCTTTGCAAAGGCAGTATTCTGTGAGAGCGCTATGATTATGGTTTTCGTCCCTTTCTGCAGCAGAATCACCTCATCTACCAGATAAATATATATATCAACATGTCCCTAAAAAATATTGGAACACAGGATGTTACAGGAGGAAAGAGTTCTACAGTCAAGCAAGTTTAAGAAATATTAGATTTAACAAAAAAAGACTTTTAAGTGATAATACACGTTAAGTAAGCAGAGCCTTTTAAATGATAACACATACTGTGAATATCCCAGAGCAAGCTATGCCAGAGCTCCCAAATTTATCTTACCACAGACCTTTTTTAGGTGGGAACACCTATTAACACCCCACAGAGCACAATTTGGGACAGACTGAACTGTAACAATATTCAGTAGAATTCTTTATTCCCCAGACGCTAGGGATTCAACTTAAAGGAAAAATGAGACCGTCTGCACTCACACGCTATGGAAAGACACTTAAAGAAATGATACCCTGGATTTAAGTATAACTGAATCCAACAAACTACAGATTTTTTAAAAAAATTCTCTACTTATGAATTACAAAATTATGTAGATAACAAACAAAGCTACAAAACAAAATCACATCAACTCAGCCTCCCAGACAGAGGGCAGCAATTATAGTGCAAGGTCCTTCCACTCTTAACCGTAGTCCTTGGTTCCAAAGTGGCAATCTGGCTGGGGTCTGACCTCTTGGATGGATAAAACGGGAACGCAGCAGTGGTTTCCCAGCCTTCAGTGTCCTGTCTGCCTACTCACTTGTCCACCATCTCCTTGACTTAAACTGTGAGCAGCACGAGGGCAGGGTCTGGCACACAGCGGACACTTAACACTTGTTTGGTAGGTGGGGGTGCGGAGGGGGCAGTGAGTGAATGCCACCTTGAGGTCCTGAACAGGGCAAACACTTCTCTCTGGGCCAAAGTGGGCAGGGATGTGGGGAGTCAAAGATTTCCCTCCTTGAAGCTCCCATGAGCCCTGGTCTCCCAGCCTCCTCCCTCCCTAGAGACTCTGGTCTCCTCTCCCCATTTCTAGAACTAAGACTGTGCTGGAAAAGGGGGCAGATGCCCCCTGGTGGGAGAGAAAGCGGAGATGCAAGGTGGGCTCTGGCCAGCACAGGGGCTGAGAGGAAAGAAGTAACAGCCCACCCCACCTAACCGCCCCAGCCCTAGGGCTAGGAGGCTGTGGGAGCAGATGGTGCAGTTTGTGCGGGAGGCTGCTGCCACCCCCAGCCCTTCCCCATGCCCTGTTCTGCCTCCCAGCCCCCTCCCGCCTCCTACTCAGAACCAGTGACTAATTGCATCGCATTTCTCTTTGACTAGCGTCACCCAGCAGAGAGCATGTGGTTGTTTTTACAGCTTATTCTTTCAGGGATTCTAAGTGACATTTTATAAGCGCTCTTCCCCTGTCTTAGAGCAGCACACCCTCCCCCTCGACTCTCTCCCCCTCAATCTTTCTTTCTCTCCCCCTCGCTCATTTCTCTCTTCCGGGGGCTGCTGGTGAGAGTAGGAACACTCAGAAGGCAGGGGCAGGCCTCACAAAACAGCAGAGAGGCTTTCCTGCTCCCTGACCCTTGGGAGACCCCAACAGGGAAGAGCCCCTCGGAGGTACCCCCACACACTCCCTATTAAGACAGGGCCCAGACTGCACAGTGGCCTGAAAGCCACACCTGGGCCCTTCCTTGCTCCCTCCCTCCCTTCCATCCAGCCCTTAAACACCACCAGCTAAGTGTCAGCCCCGAGTACCAAGTGGCAAGCAAAACAAACACAGTTTCTGCCCTGGAGGTGATGGCTGGAGAGGGTGGTCCATTGTTCTCCACCCTAAACTGGCCCTTACAATACAGTGGGTATGGCTCCAGTCTGGTAGGCTAGGGGCGGTTACACTGCACTGCGTAGGCCCGGGGACTAACCTGGGGGAGGAAAGATGATTGGGAGGCTTCCAGGAAGTGGTGTGACAAAATGAGGATAAGCTATTGTAGAAAGGGGACAGAGAATGGGGCACAAATAAAAGGGAAAAGAAGCATCGTCATGGTCAGAATAGAACAGAAAAAGCAAAGGAGTGAGACAGGCAACTCACGGAGAGCCATCGAGCAGCCATCTGGAGGCCTCAAGTTTCTGCCTCCATAAAATCAGGGAACTGGGCCAAATCACCTCTAAAATTCCCTCGAGCTCTTAAACTCTGATAATCAGAATCTTCCATCATTAAAGGGGGAAAAAGGCAAATATAGCACTACACAGGAGAGCTATCAAGTGAAAGAGGCAATGGGGCTTGGAATCTAAGGACCTGTATTTAAATCCCAGAGACTGCCACTTGTGGAACGTCGGGCAAGGCAGATAAACTACTGGAGCCTCAGTCTCCTCATCTATAAAATGGGGATGAGAATGTTACCTATTTCCCCACTTCACTGTATTATTAGTAGAATATAACAATAATGAGAGGATATATATGCAAGTGTCTACTGAGCTACCACTGCCAGAGGCGTGCCTACTGGGCCACGTAGAAGGACACAGGGACCTCTTTAGGTTGAGTTTCCAGCAGGGAATCTTCCCATCAAAAGAAGGGGGTACTTACAACCCCAAATTCCAATGGTCAGAGAGCATGGGACTATAGCCACCAACAAGACACTGCTGATCCCAATGAACTTTTCTTTCCTTCCAGAGACGACACTGATGAGGAAACAGGACCCTCCCCAGGTTACCACAGGTGCCCAGTCCAGGGGCCTCCACGCAGGAAGCAGCCTCTAAGCAGAGCAGACCACAGGGCAGGCCCGCAGAGGGGCTTCACACAAAGGCCACCACCAGTCTCCAATCCACTGAGCCAGGCGGCCTCACCTGCTCCTTAGTGACGACGACACAGAGACCAATAGCAAGACCACCCATGTTCTCTGCTTATGAGGGTCACTGGTCAATGGTCACACAAGCGAGCCCTTCCCAAGAAATAATTCGGAATCATCCAGACGTCTCCAGCTGAAGCAGCACTCTTGTTCCGTGGGCATCCCTGGGCTAGTGGGCTCTGCCGGAATTACACTCAAGGGTCCAGTGCCAACAGGCAGCGGAACCAGGAGCGCCTCACCCTTCCAGGATTCTGTGGGGGTGGGGTGCTGTTACAAAATATCTAGCATAGCATTTGGCCCACAATGGCTGCCCCCCAAATGTTACCTAACCACATCGTAGTTAGGTCTGTAATTTGCAAAGTGATTTTTCATCCATTAGCTCTTTTCAGCCATTGGCTCTTTTACTCCTTAAATAAGGAGAAGTTGATGTAACAGCACTCATTGTGGCAGCCAGCACTGTCCACCAAACATTTGCAGATCTCCCCCTTTCTGGGCACATGGTAAGATTACACTTCCCTGCATCCTAGGAGTTACAGGTGGCCTCGTGATTGCTCTGACCAAAGGAGTGTGAGCAGAATGACATATGTTACTTCCAGGCAGAAGCTGTATGAACAGTGTGCCATCATCTGCCCCCACTCTCCCTGTCCCACTGCCACAGAAATCTGCAATATGTCTAACCGGAAGAATTTTATCAGTCTGAGTTCTAGAATGAAGACAACGTATATCAGAGCCCCTAGTAGACCTAAGATGGACATGAAAAGTGAATAAAAAATAAGTCTTTGCTGTGTTAAGCAACTGAGATTGGAGGGGGGTACTTGTTACTGCAGCATGAGCCTATGCTGACTGATGCACCCATGACACAGATAAGAAAATCAAGGCTGAGCTAGGTTAAGTGAATTAACTTGCCTTAAGTAACACAGCAAAATAGGAGCAAAACTTAAAGGGGATTCTCACTGACCCTAAGTTCACTATTGCAAAACTATTTTGAATCTTGAACTTCGCCTCTTTGGAACTAGAACTATAGAACTTCTCTTATCCTTGTCATTAGTCCCTAGGATCTCAGCCTCTGGCAGAAAAGAATATACAAAGCAAGTCAGTTCCGGACTATTTTCACTGAGTTGAAACGTCCAGGAGGCTTGGAACTTCCCGATTGCAGCCAAAGCTCGTGCTATCGGTAAGCAGACCAGCTCTATGTTCTGCCTCAGTTTCCCTACTAATGGCAGAACAGAAAGGATGGCTTAGGTGACCAGTGCTTTCTACTTCCCTAGTTAGGGCTGTGAGAGGAGACGAGCACAGGCCGACCAGAAGAACCAAATGCAGGTTGAAGCAGGGAGGCCAAAGGTCCTACCCACAGGGAAGCACAGCCACCTCAGCCCCAGGCCACATGACCAGGTAGCTCTGGAGAGGCCTTAGATGTCTGGGAAGGCTGGGGACAACAGTGCCAGGCGCTCAGTCATCGGGAACAAGAAGCAGACGGGGGCCTTAGAGGTACAGCCCTGTTCAGACCCAGATCCATTACTAGGAGCTAAAAAGAGCCTAGAATCGCTGCTCTGGGCTCAGGCTGCTGGTCCATGACTTAAGGGGAAACCTGGGCGCCACACGGCCAGCCTCAGCCAGGCCCAGGCCTGCATAATGGCCTCCTGGACAGCCCGTCAAACCTGTGGTCACTTAGAAATGCTCGTCACAGGTACCTGTGAGTTCACTTGTCCTCGCCCAGCAGTTCCAACACCTAGGGCAGCGGGGTGGGAGTGATATCCTGCTGCATGGTATCTCAGCCCCCCCAAAAGAAGCCAGACAGGCAGGGGCTGGGGAAAACCGAGCCTCTACCAGGTGCCAGGCTTTGCCCTGGACATTCTACATACTTAAATCATTTAGACGTGACAGTCTCCCTGCTGGATTGATGCTGCTGTCTTCATTTTGCAGATGAGGAAACAAGCTCAGGAGATAAGTAACTTGCAAAGAGCCTGCCAAGTATTAAGTACTCACAGAAACAATAATTCTTACGCGTGCCGCTGACGTCACCACCATCACCATCAGCTGGAAGATCCAGACTCAGAGTCCCACGGTGTCTCCAAGTCCCTTCTTTGAGACATCAGCAGACCCTATAGATCCAACTTTCTCAAACTTTGATGCAAATCAGAATTACTCCAGGGTTATAAACAACCACAAAAATGCCTACGCATGGGGTCTACTTCAGTCCAACTAAGTAAGAATCTACAGGCTTGGGGCCCAGCTTTTGGCCTTGTATCTTGCTGTCCAGATAATTGCAGGACACCTCCGCAGTGAGAGAACCACTGACCCAGATGGAAGAAAGTCTGGCAGCCGCCCACCTGCTCCCCCATACCTCAACTTTCTCCTTCTCCCGGGCACTGGGATGGGGTCTCTCAATTCTGATCTCTCCTGCCGTAAATCTTGGAGGCCTAATCTCTGAACATTAGGGACTAACCCTCCCTCAGGGAAGTGGCCTGTGTGACTGTTGGAGTAAGGAGCATCTGAAAAGGGCCCCAAATTTGATCCCCCTTCCTGATACTGACACCACTCCGTAAGTGTGGGCTGGGTTTATTGACTCATTCCTAACAAACAGAAGATGGCAGAGTGATGGGTGTCACTCTCCACACTGGGTTACAAAAGGGCTGTGGCTTCCATCTTGGGCAGCCTTTTGGCTCCTGAACTTGCTCACTCTGAGGGAACTCAGCCGCCATATGGTGAGCTGCCTTACGGAGAGTCTACGTAGCAAGGACCTGATGTCTGCAGCCAATAGCCCACAACAACCTGAGAGCTGCCAACAGCCACGTGAGTGAACTGGGAAGCCAATCCTCCCCGATCCAGCCTTGAGACGACTACAGCGCCCACTGACCCTGATTACGGCCTTGTGAGAAACCCGGAGCTGGCGTACCCGGTTTTCTTACAACACAAACTGTGAGACAGCAAATGGTCATTGCTTAGGCCACAGAATTTGGGGGCAATTTGTTAAGAAGCAATAGATAACTGATACAATGATCCTTGGGTGGTAGGCAGAATAATGCCTCCCCCACAGAGATGCCCAAAGCCCAGTCCCTGGAACCTGAGAAGATGTCACTCTGCATGGTAAAATGGACTTTGCAGATGTGATTGAGTTAAAGGTCTGGAGATGGGGAGATTTCCCTGCATTGTCCTGGTAGGTTCAGTGCAATCACAAGCGTCCGTAAATGGGGAAGAAAGGGACAGAGGACTCAGAGTCAGAGATATGGCCTAGTAAGAAAAACTCGGCTGACCATCGCTGGCTTTGAAGATGGAGGAAGAGACCACGAGCCAAAGAAGGCAGCTGGTGCCTAGAAGCTGGAAAAGGCAAGGAAACAGATCGTCCCCTGGAGTCTCCAGAAGGAAGGGAACCTCGCCAACACCTTGATTTTAGTTCAACGAGATCCATTTTAGACTTCTGACCTCTAGAACTGTCAGACAATACATTTGTGTGTTTTTAAGCCATGTGTGGTCATTTGTTACAGCAGCCAGAGGAAACTAATGGAAGCACAAGGAAGACATCCCTGGGAAGTTTTTCCTGGACAAGTGGAGTAGTCTTGACAGCTCTGTAGGAAACTAGGCTTCAGCTAGGAAGGTTACTGGGATGCAGCTATGCAGTTCATGAGAATAAGGGTAAAGAAACTAGCGTGCCCCCTTAGGAGAAACCAATAGGAGAAGCTGGGTTTCCTAGCCCCAGAGCACTCACCCAACACCCACCAGCTGTCCCACAAAAGCACGCCCCAGACGAGCCCTCTGGAAACCTAGTGAGACGGTAGGACTAATTCAGGACAGCGTCAACGCCACCTGAGACATTTGTAGCATCATCACCAGGTATCAGCCAGGCAGACGTGCCCACACAATTCTTAACTAGCTTTCCTACGGCTATCACCCACTCCCACCACTCAACTTCCAGAACATGGAGGTTGGGTCAAGAATAATGGGACTGTACTGGGGACCCCCTAGAGCTCAAGGCCACTAAGATTTCCACAGCCATATCTGACTTTTCTTTACTCAGACAAGGAATCTCCACTCCCACCCCTCGGACCACACAGAAGTCTATCTACTGGATTGCTATTATATTAAGATTTCTTGCTTTACTTATCTGATCTAATTTTGTCCATAGGCAATCAATGAAGTAAGTGGAGAAACTAAGGCTCAGAGAAGTTAACTCATTGCAAAGCCAAGACTAGAATCCAGATTTCCTGATTCCATCCTTACGTTCTGTCCACTAAACCACACTTTTCCCACTTTTAGCGAAAGAGCTCGAATTAAAATCTAATCGCTAGGGCTGTGAGACAGGTGACGGAGTTCCAAGCCTGGCTCAGTCACAGAACTACTGTCACGTCCTCGTACCTCAATGTCCCCATCCATAAAATGAAGACCTAGGAGGGAAACCCAAGACAGAGATCATGACAGTGTTGGGGGGCTGAAGAGGAATACAGAAATACCCAAAATTCAGTAGCCAGCCCCACTCAGTTTTCCAGATTGGAAACCATGGGGGGAAAAACAAAAATTCTCCAAAGTTTTTTTACACCAAACTTTGAAAACTGGAATGTGGGTGTGAGACTACTTTAATGCTTTATTCAGTGACACATACATCACCTGTCAGGGAGTCAGGATGGGAATGCTGGTTTGAATTACATTGAATATTTCACTTTCTTATGCAAAGGCATAATCAATTATCTTATTTAAAGGCATTACGATAATGTGTGTGTAAAATGGAGCCATTCCCTGTATTGCATTAGATTCTCCTAATTATAGGAGAATGTTTGGAGCTAAAATGTCAGCTTGTCATACGGATGGCTTGTAATTCAGGATTTGCATTCACAGACAGGAAGGGAACTCTGACAAAAATTGCATTCAGCTCCAGCTCAGCTGGCCTCCGCCTCACTGGCTCCAGCAGCAGGAAGGGCACTGATCTCTGCTCTGCCCGCTGCTGTCTGACATGGCGGGCACTCCCTCCTCTTCCCTTCGCCAAGAGGGCAAGACGGGGAGGAAGGGTTGTCAGGACAGGGGCGTGCCCAGAGGGCAGCAAACCACTCTGGCCGCAAAACTGGAAAAGCAAAATCGCTCCTGAAGACCTACCTGCCCTCCTCTTTCGCTCTCTTCCTGAGATTCTAAAAGTGGTGCTGACAGAGATTCGGGTTCCAGAGAATGTATGATCGTTGGCTTTCTTGGGAAGAGCAATGTGATTTGATTCAATGCGACAAGTATTTTGTGAGTGCCTCCTACGTGCAGCTTGCTGGGGATCTGGCTGAGCGGGCAATGGTTAAGGGTGTGGACTCGGGAGCAGACTGCTGGCCTCGGCCTCGCCCTCTGGTAACACAGTCACTCTGCCTCTGGTTCCTCGTCTGTAAAATGGGGATGGTGGAGTCAGTGAAAGGCTGAGATGAATGTCTGTGACGTGCTTCGAAGGAGCCTGACATCAGTTAAGCAGCCAACAAAGCTTAGCACCATTCCAGCCACGAACGTGACACGCACGACAGTCCGACTGGGCGAGGAGGCATTCAAGGGGGGGGTGTTGAGGGGTAATCACCCTGATACCCCCTTCTCATAACCACTTGCTTTACAGCAAGGTATTTCACCTCCTGTAGCTCACTTTACCTCCCCCAAATCATGATGACCCCGTTTAAACAATTAAAAGGACCTTTCTGAGCAATGAGAGGAGTGTTGCAGATCGTCCTCTCTCAAAATAACCCCTCTCTCTGCCGAGGGGAACAGGAGAACAGCCTGTCTGGACAGGAGAGGGTTTACATGCAGTCTCCCTCCTCCTGCTTGAATTCTCCTCTCACCAGCCCACCTGCCCAACTCTACCCCGGCTGCGGGCACTGAGCCCCCACCGACCAGGGCTGGCATACATGGACCAGCAGCCCTTCCCCCAGGAGCAAGGAGAGGATGAAAACAGCCTGCCCGGCGGGCCCAAGTCAGGGGCACAGGATGAGGCGGGGGAGAAGGAACATTAAGCTTCAGCACCTTTCCCAGGCCCTCTCCAGGTCAGCTGGCTACGGATTCCTCCCACCCAGCCCTTCTCCCCTCCCCACCCCCGCCCGGGACTCAGGCCAGCTTTCTTGCATCAACTAGCGTTCCAGGGCCCCCTGAGCAAAGCGCTGGCCCTGCATCTGACTGCGCACTGCTCTCAGATGTGATGACTCCCAGATGAGATTTCAGGCCTCCGTGGCCCCCTCAGGACTCGGCACCTTGGACTGTTCCATTCTCCTTGGTTGGAAAGCCCAACCCTGTGGCCTCGCCCACCTGGATGTGTTTTGCTGCCGGCAGTCAGGCCAACTTCCCCAAAAGGCCTGTAATGAGCAGGTTACTTCACCCGCCCGTCCTAGCTGCCGCCACCATCTTTCCTCACCTTCTCCTGGATGTTTCAGGAGACCTGTGAAGTGGGGTCAGTCTCTGCAGCAACAAGGAGAGTGACCACACCCCCCGTTCTGTCTGCCCCGGGTTTCACTCTTTTGTGGGGTCCTGGCATTTGAGAGCAGAACTATATCCAGGGTACCCCTTTTCCTAGAAGAGAAGCTCTCATTTCCAGCCTTAACGCTTCCTGTTTTGTTTTTATAATTTTTTTTGTCCTTTTTAAAAGTAATACATGCCAAGAAAAAGTACTGAATGCTCATTATAGAAAATTTGGAACGTCAGAAAAAGTAGAAGGGGGGGGGGAATCACCCATTAAGCTTCCGCCAGGAGGCCGCTGCCGTTGGCCTCTTCTGGTTGAGTTTTATAGATGGGCTTTTTAAATTGAATCAGATCACAGACTGAGATGGGTGATTAGCCGCACACAACACACCGTGGAAGTGTAGAACCCACTCATGTGTGAGGCCCACTCCATGGTTCACGCATCCTCCCAAAAGCAAGGATTTCCCAGACTGACTGCACCTTTTGTAGGCCATGCCGGGGTGGCTCCCTGGGCTGTTACTTCAGCTATATTTCACTTTAGTCCCTGGAGAAACCGGGGGCGTCCACAGCCCTGTGTCCTTAACCTGGCTGCCTTGAGTCATTGCTATGGTCTGAATCTTGCGACACCTCCCCACCCCAAAATTCATAGGTTGAAATTCTAACCCCCAAGGTGATGGTATGAGGAGGTGGGGCCTTTGGGAGCTGATTAGGTCATGTGGGTGCAGCCCTCCTGAACGCCATTAGTGCCCTCACAAAAGGGACCCCAGAGCGCTCCCTCATCCCTTCCACCAGTTTGGGACACAGCAAGAAGACGGCAGTTTACGGAGTGGGAAGAGGACGTCACCAGAACACACAACCACCGCGCTGGCATGCTGATCACCGACTGCCAGCCTCCAGAGCTGCGCTGCTCTGTTACGGCGGCCTGAACAGACTAAGACGGCCATGCTTCAGGTTTCAGCGGACACCCCAGGAAGTGTCACCCTCCAGCCCTGCCGGGGTCTCCCTCCTGAGCTCAGACCCACAAAGCCAAGCAACTGCATCCCGATGTCCCCTTCGCACAGCCAACTGCACGAACCTGAACTTTGCGTCTTCACCTCAGCCCTGCCCCTCTTCCCACCCTCCTCGCAGCACTGTTTACTCGCTTACCAGGCTGGCAACCTCCACGGCATGTCTGACTCATCCTGCTCACGCACCCCAGCCATTCATCAAGGCCCTGTTTTGTCTCGGAACCGTCTTGCACATCGGTCCTCTCCTCTCGTGCCACCCCCACCCTGTCACGTCGCCTCCTGTGGCAGGCAAGGCCCTTCCTTCCCAACCAGCCTCCCTCCCCTCTCTGTCTCACTGACCGTGTTCCTCTCCCCGTGCACTTCTGCATCCCAGGCGTGGTCCTGGCACCTGTCATCGATGCCCCTCCCGGGGACAAGGTGCTCACTGTTGGTCCTGAGCTACACCTGAGAACCCAAGGCTCAGGGAAGCCAAGCATCTCAGCTATGTATTCATGTCATGAGAGACCCGAAAACTTAGCGCCTTGAAACGACGACGGTTTTTCATTTCTCACGACCTGGGTTTGTCATCCAGGTGGTCCTTCCGCAGGTCTCACGTGTCTGGCCACCCTGCTGCAGTCAGCAGGCAGCTCGCCTGGAGCTGGAAGGTCACCTTGCGCACATGTCTGGCAGTGGATGCTGGCTATGAAGGTGGCACCGATGGCTTTTCACCTTCCACTCGGCTAGACCGGCTCCCTGTTGTGGTGGCCTCGGGGCAGCATTCCAGGGGGGTGGAAAGCCAAAGCTCCGTGGTCTCTTAAGGGAGACGCCCCAGACCTTGCCTGATAGCACGTCTACCATATTTTATTGGTCAAAGTAAGCACAGGCCAACCTAGTGTAGTAAAGGCGATGGAGGGATGTACTCCGCTTCTTAATGGGAGGAGCGGCAACAACACCCATTGCAAAAGGGACCCGAGGAGGCCTGATTCACTGAGGGCCGTCGTTATAACGAGGCACCACACCAAGGGCCTTGTCCACAGTCATTCACATCTTGAAAATCCCAGCATATGAACCAGGCTACATTAATGCCAATGTTCTCCCATTTGCACACTTGATACCACACCTGCTTCCCACCAACAGGAAGCCATCGCTGGATGGGTCACCAGGAGTAGGGACACTTGAGCTGTGTCACCCTGGATAAAAGTGGCTGCCGACTGGACCAGCAGCACCTCATGTTCCCGTTGCTGTGGCTGTGACAGCAGCTGCCCATCCTACCTTCCCACTCACGGCGGCCAGCGTGGCTTCTGCCAGCAGCATAATGCAGGGCTCGAGAACTCCCCCAGGTCCTCAGACTCCATTAAGGAGCTGATGAAAATTTGATGCCCCCATTTAACACCTATTAGCAAACCCAGTGCCCTCCTGCTAGAGCGGACTTGGAAGACGGGGCCTCCCCAGCTCCCAGCAGCACCCTTCCTGCCAAGCTGGCAAACCATTAGGTGGAAGACAGATCGAGCAGAGGTACAGGGTGGAGGGAGGACCTTCCTGAGCCCAAAAGTGGGCCTGAGAGCTGCAGTCCTCAAGTGCAGGCGTCCCACAGTGGACAGTGGGGCCAGGCCAGAGGGGACAGAGTGGCCTCCGAGCACCTGCGGCCCTAAGACATGGTGAGAGGACACCAACTCTCCACACCTGCCCACCAGGCAAAGCTCTAACCCGGCCAAGACCAGGAGAAGATGCATCGTGGGAATGAACGCAATTAGGACGTAAGTGAAAGAACTGGATCTCTGTACCCAAGGTCAGGTATGGGAACGCCCCTCAAGAACTCCCAAAGGGGGGGATCTATGACAAATGGAAAGCATTCCATCCCATCCTTCCTAAGCAGAACGAAACCTCTCCTGGAGCCCCATGGCCCTCAGGGTATGCTCAGCTCATTTCCATGGCGCGTAAGGGCTTCCCAAGCCCTTCCCACCTTCTCTCCAATCTCACCCACTCACTTCCCCACCTGCACCTATAATCCAATCACCCAAACCTCCCACCGTCCTGCAGTCACCCCGCTCTGCCTCCTCTGAACAACTGCACTTCCCTCAGCCTAGCAGGCCCCCCTCCCTACGCAGCATGTGGCCCCGGGAAATCTTCACAGACTTAGAGACCCAGATGCAGCAAAGGCTTCCCCGGCCCCCCTTGTGGGCTCCACTGTTTCTTCCTCTAAGCCAGGGGTCTGCGAACCACAGTCCAAAGGCAGCCAACCACAAGCAGAGAAAGAGTTTTACAGTTTTAAGTGTTTAAGAAAATCAAAAGAAAAATAGTATGTCAGGACGTGGGAAAATTATGTGAAATTCTAATTTCAGTGTCCAGAAATAGTTCCATCAAAACACAGGCATGCACACCCATGTATGCTCTGTCGGGCTGCTTCTGCGTGACAACGCAGTGTCGGGGGTGACAAGAGACCACACCGGCACGAGTCGCGGACATTTTACTCTCTTGCTCTTGCCGTAACAGAAAAGCGTGATGACCCCAGCTCTCTGCAGCTACCACTCTGATTTCAAACACCTGTTGTCCTAGAATCACCTGTCTTCTCTGTGGCTGCCGAACAACTTGAAGAGAAATTTTGTTCAACTCTGTACCCTGGGCCTGTTGTAGTCTCAGGAAACACCTCTTCACGGTCCCCACGCCCACAGGCAGACCCTGACGCCTGGGGTGGCAGCGCCACTTCCCTTTGGCTCTCCAGCACTGGCAGCGGGACGAGGGTCTGCTGGAGGCACGTCCCAAAGCAGACAGCAAACTCCCACCTGCCGAGAAACCGCTGTACCGCCGAACTGCCTAAGGTCATGCCACTAGAAGGGGCAGGGCAGACATTCAAATCGAGAGCCTTCCCTGCAAACTTGACACTGCCCTTCATCTTGTCCAAACTCAGAGCCACCACGTGGAGGGATAAGAGGAGCCCCTGGGCCTGGGGAGCTGGGGCTCCTTCAGCGGCGGAGTCAACTCCACAGGCATGTTTACTGCGTGGGGTTTATAAGCAGCATTTGTCTAATAAAGTAATTTCGGAACATCTCACATCCCCTAATTACTTGTCACAATAATGGGAGGCATCTCCCCGCACGCCTGTTTCTCCCAACGCCGGCTTGGGCCCCGGAGGCGCAGAGAAATATAACCGCTCACGTACTCAGCAGTTGGGGTGCCCGATGCACAACGGCACACGCAGCCACCCGACTCACGCCACGCCCATGCACACGCACGGGGAGCCGTCCGCTCGGACCCCATGGCATCACTGACACTTCCTGGGCCAGCCCTTCCCTGGAAAGGGGCACCAACATGTCCAGCATGGTGCCAACTGGACACAACTGGGACCTGTCTTTGAGAGGCAGACTTGGGTGTGACATACGGAGGAACTCTTCTAATGATGGGGCATCAAATGGTGCCCCGTGGAGGGCATTTTGCACCCGATGAGGAGGGGTTAGCTTTTGAGGTTCCCACAGGTCGCAAGTTGAAGACATAGAAATGGTCCGTGCGTTTCTTGGAGGTGTCCAGGAGCTCAGCGTGGAAGCACAGAGCAGCTGGTGGGCTGAGGTACGGAGGAGATGCACAGCTCACACACGGCGACTCTGCGGCCATCCTCCAAGTCAACCGGAGCCTTTCTTTAGGGTCTGATGCCAGCTTCTGTCACCGTCTCTGCCTCTTGGGAGAATCAGTTACCAGAACCATGACGTGGTGACATATGTGGTTTCAATTATTTCCTTTCTGGGTCCACACTCCTCCCCCTCTGTCAGCCACCCCTCCTGCTGGCCCTGCGTCCCTCACGTCTGCCTAACTCCCAGCACCCCCTACTCAGAGCCTGACCACAGCCTTTATTCCCCAATGTCATGGTCTGGAGGCCCCAAAAAAAGTGCCCAGGAAGAGTCTGTGTGTTTGCGTGTCTCCCCTCTTCCCCTAAGTGTACATGGACAGAGCTGGCCCGAAATTTTCTAGAAAACAGCTCCACTCTCAACCAGAAGAAAACTGCTTGCTCCAGGCAAATTCTCCTCTCTCTCGTGACCTTGCTCAAAGGGTCCCTCTCCCTTGCAGGGTTCCAGGTGGATACAGAACTGAAACATCTGTTTGGGTGGTGTTTCTCCTGCTCATCCCAAGGTGGGGACTCATTCCTGGGGCCACAGCACTCTCCTGCTCTCTGATGTCACTCAGAGACACCGGGCTTGTGTGTGTGTTCACAGCAATGCCCTCTGAGCTCAGCTGTGTTATGTAAAACACAATGGCATTTCTCTGACACCAAGATCAACTGGAAAAGGCTTTAGACACACAGATGCCGCCTGGCACAGGCAGACAGGCCGTGCCCCTCCAGTGTAGACGCCTCCCTTGGACCCCTTGATTTCCAACACTCTGCCCGCCACCTGCTCCACGGAGGTGGGCCCAGGCCATGGCATTTTTCTCACTGTTTATTTCAGACTAACCATATTTTCTTTCGTATCATTAGTTCCTGGTCCCTTCTACTCCCTGACCAATCTAGTTTCCTGCAGGCCTTCAGCAAGCCTAGGAATCAAAGTAGAATACAGGGTGGGCCCCACTTGGGTTGAAATTGCATCTCTACTGAGGCTTAGTTGTGTATCCTGGTATAAGCCATTTACCTCTTTTAGGCTCAGTTTCTTCACCGGTAATATGGGGGTTGTAATGGCTATCTCTAAGGGACAATTGCCATTTTTGCCGACACAGAAACCATTCTCCTAACTTCTGGTGTCAACACCATGATTTTCCTTTAAGGAAACCACATCTTTCTTACTCTGAGTCCATATGGTTTTGATGGGGCTGCTGCTCCTACATCACCAAAAGTAGGCTGACAGCCCTGGGTTGGCCGAGGAGAATATAGCAACTGCCTGGCCCTAGTGATTGGTCCAGGAAAGGCCACGTGACCCAGGCCAGGCCAACAGAGACCATCAGCCTTGGGACTCCTGCTGCTGCTCTCCCTGGGAATTGCTGCAGAGGTAGAATGTCTCTAGAGCTAGTGACAGACATCCTTGAAGCACTCCTGAGAAGAAACCAACATGGAAGAAAACAGGACTGAGAAAAAAAGAGAGCGATCCCTTAGGACATTATCTAACAATATGCATCTGGCCATGTCTGAAGTCCACCCTTGAACTTCCCAGTGACATGAGCCAATAAATTTCCTCTAAACTAGTTTGAGTTGTGTTTCTTGCACTGGCAACTGAAAGTCCTGTCTAAAGGCACTACCTCAGGGCTTCTGTCAGAATCAAATGAAACAGCATGTACTATCACCTAGCAGGCTGCTGGCACATAATAGGAATGCATTAAATATTAGCCACCTTCCCAACAAGAGACGGAAGGGGGAAGTGCCAGTGGACACGGCCTGAGTGCAAGGTGTCTAATCAACAGAGCAAGCGCCTGGAGGAGCCAAGAAGGGATGAGATCAAACCACAGGTGGGAGGGATGTTTCTGCTTCTTCCTCGGGGGCAGCAGGAAGGAGACTCAGAAAGGTTGAGGGGGGGAAGGAATGCTGAGGGACTTCACAGCAGGTAGCTCAGTCTCCTCAAGCCTGGGCGTGGGTCTTCTGCAGAGCGAGGCAGGTGGGTGGCCGCAGAGGCGCGAGGGCAGCAGAGAAAGGTTGCAACCGCGGCTGTAATTGTTAGCAGGAGAAAAATGGAAGGTTGCTGCCTAGCAAAGGGCCTGATGACTTTTTTCTTATACGGTGTCTTTGGCTCTAATTCTATCTCCCTTGGGTACCTTGAAAAGACGACACCACGTCTCGCTTCCCAGCAGACAAGATGAGCGCAGGGGTCCAAGCTCAGGAATGGCCCCCACCTGCAAAACACAGAGCCCTTGTTTGGAGAGAATTCCTGTTGATTCCAGCTTCCCACCTGTCCTGCTTCTGCTAGAAAAAGAGAAACTGGTTCACAATAAAAGCCACTCTTCTACCTAAGCTCTGTCCCTGCTCATGGGGTTCACTTGTCTGCAGTACTCCGCCCCCAATCCCACACCCCTGAGACCTATGGCCTCCTTAGACCAGCCCCTCACCTCAGGTCACATGGCAATCCAACTCAGCAGTCAAGGCCAGACCCACGGCAAATCTTCCAGAATGCCCGGTTCCACCTCTCCCTCCTTTCTCTAAGTCAGAGGTTGGCCAACTTCTTTGTAAAGGTCTACATGGTAAATAGTTCAGGTCTTCTGCAGTAAACGGTCTCTGTCACAACCAACTCCTCGACTCCACCGCTGTGGAGCCAAAGCAGCCATAGGGAACATGTACACAAATGTGAGCATGGCTGTGTTCTAATAAAACCTTAACTTATGGACAACAAAATGCAAATTTCACGTAAGTTTCACATGTCATGAAATAGCATTCTTTTGATTTTTTTCCAACTATTTTAAAATGTAAAATCATTCTTAGCTCACAGGTTACACAAACTGTCAGTAGACCAGATTTGGCCCATGGGTCGTAATTTGCCGAACCCTGCTCTAAGTAATGAACGGCAATGACTGCTAGTCAATAAATTCCTACTCTACACAAACACACGATTTTCTACTTCCCTATCTAGCCACTGTTACAGGCTTTTTAGATCAGTAGGACCCCTCTCATTTTATAATCGAGAAAACTTGAGTGTCAGAGAGCTTTTGTGACTTGCCGTCGAGTACCCAGCTGCTTGGATTCCAAGTCTCACTTCCTCAAGCTCTTTCCAAAGCCTTAGTTGTCTGATTTGCAGTTGTCCGTAACCTTGACTTGTTCCCCTGCAGAGGTGTGAGCTGCCTGAGGGCAGGGCTGTGTCTCACTTCTACCCCTGTGACTGCCTCGCCCGGGCCAGCCCATTTAGCCACTCCACACGACAAACTACACAATGAGGCTGGTGTTCCTTTAAACGCAAGACCACAAACCACAGAGCACCCTCAGCACGGCTTCTAGCACGCTTCTCTAGAAACCTCTCTCACTCTCGGAGACAATTACTGAACACCCCCTCTTCTCTCCCCATCCCCCCTCTGTCCCCTGCTTCCCAAGTCTCCCCACTCACTCTCAGCTACTGATCTCACCCCATCTTCATTTACAAAGGGAAGCCATGCGTGGACACTCCCTTATCTGCCATCCCCAAATCCACAACATCCCTCCATGCGAAGCGGACCCCATTTCCCACTCTGTCCTCCCAGCCTCTCTGCGCTCATGCTGTTCCTTGAACATGCCACCCACACTCCCCGCTCAGGGCTGGGCCCTACCTCCCCTCCCCACTCACCTGCCGCCTTCACTGCTTCCCTCCCTTTGGTTTCCGAGCAAGGGTCTCCCAGCCTCCCCTCCTCTGAGGTCCTCCTGGGCCATCGAGACTAAAATCGTCCTCCCCTATCTTTGCATCCAATGACTTTGCTTTATTTTCCTTCTCCCAGATCTCACTCCATGGCATGGTCCCACATACACACGTGCACGTGCACTTCTGCTGAGCCCCCCAAGTGGAGTGTGAGCCCTTTAAAGGTAAGGAAGGACGTGACCTGCTTTGCTCAGTGATGGACCCACCGTCTAGAACAGCCACACAGGGCAGCTGCTCAACACACGTGTCTGAAGGCACGAAGACAACCCGGAGTCCCCAAAAGAACTTGCCAAATTCTCTTACTTGAAACTTCCCACCCCTGCCACTTTCTCTCCCTGGACCCCAGAGGTCTACCTTCCTGGCCCAGGTCCCAGGGACCCTTCAGGAAACACTCTCCTCCCTCCGCTGCTCTAGCCCACAGCTCCAGAGCCTGTTGGCATCCAAACTCTAATATTTCCAGGGCCTTGCAAACTTCCTTTGACTCGGGAAGCCCAGAGTGGCACTAGAAACCAGCAATGCAATTACAGGGCTTTTAAACTGCCAGGCTCCTCGGTGCCAGTTTCCCCAGGGGCCCCTCAGAGGCCAGGATTGTGTTAGACCAGCGGAGGAGGAACGAGCACTCCTCTTTGTCAGAGAGGAGTGCTTTCCCAACTAATGCAGCAGCTGCTTGCTCAGGGCCCGATAGTGGAGCCAGGGCTCCACACCCCAAATCAGAACCCGGAACTGGCTGCAGTCAGAGGGTCTCCACCAGGGTCAGCTGGGGTAGGGTGAGGGGCACTGACGTCCAAGTCCAGCTCATCTCCTTGGCAGAGAATCCAGGGCGTCTCCAGGATGCCATCTGCTGCCCCAACACGTGTCTGCCCACCAGCCAGCCAATGACGTTGCAAAGCTCTTCTAGGTTTATGAGTCTGCCTTCTTCCTCTCCAGCCTGTAACTGCTTGAGGCTCATGGACAATGGCTGGTATGTCCCCAGAGTGGGTGCTTAGCCATTGTTTGCTGAGTAAAGACATCACCCAGGAGAGGCGGGTAAGGCCTGCACTGCATGGGGTAGGAAAAGGGTCCCCAACAAGTGCACCTCACATCCCAGGCTGGTGACTGGGACCCACATATCTGCCCCACCAAGAGCTCGGCCACCACCAGGACTGGACAGTGAGCTGCTGCTGCTCCTCCAGTCTCTGGAACCCCTCTCCTGAAAGCACTGAACGTCAGAGCTGGAAGAGACTTCTGGGGTCTTCTGGGGAATCGAAACTAGGGAAGCAGATGCCCAGAGCTGCTGGTGGCCTGCTGGCATCTTAGCAGGACTTCTGGGCGGAGGGTGGGAATGCTTCCCAGGCACGCGGCACTGGGGAAAAGGGTCTCCATCCCTTGGGCTTCTCTCTCAGCATTCACAGCCAGCTGTTCTGACCGCATAGGTCTGGGGTGGGCCCCCACCCCACATGGCCCCAAAATGACAGTGAGCATTTTTAACAAGCCCCTCAGGAGATGCTGAGGCAGCTATTCTAGCACTGTCTGCAAAGAGTCGGCTGGATGTACTCCTTTCTTGATAAATAATTAACAGTCTCAAAACGCCAAATGGTGCGATGCTAAGAACTGTGTCCTTCCTCAGCCCCTTTCCCAGTGTCAGGCGTGCATGGCTCCTAAAGTACGAGCAGGGCACAGAGCGGTGCCCTCGAGCTCTCCCTGGCTGGGAAGGCGATGTCCCTTGGAAAGATGGCGCAGGAGCCCCTCTGAAGTCACCGCCCAGTGGGGTGAATGCATAGGAGCTTTCATGCTTGAGGACCATGCTCCACTGCAATGCACACCCCCCACACAATGAGAAGGGCCTAAGCCAACGTGAGGCCCTGCGCTGGGTGGGCAGGAGGAATGAGGAAGCCCCCACTAGGCCCTTCTACACCAGGTCTCAGTGAGTACTCATGCCCATCCCGTAGGGTGGCTACTATTGTCCCCATTTCACAGATGAAGAAACTGAGGTCCTGAGAGGAGCTCAGGCTCTCCCAGGTCATGCATCTGGTCCGCAGCAAGGCTCAGAGCCCATAGTTTCCAGCCCGGGGTTGGTATTCTCAGCTTCCCCCCAAGGCCTGAGACAGTGGTCACCATCCCGACTATAGATGAGACTGCAAACTCCCTGTTTCCCTGCAAGGAACACAGCCCAGTGGGCTGAGAGACAGCCGAGACCAGGGAGAAGAGGGCTGTGGGTGCCGATCCCAGGGGGGCCTCTGCCACAGTCCAGCCACCAAATCACAAGGAAGATTCTGCTGGTGTGATGGGCCTCTCCACATCCGGCTGTGAACCAGGGAATCGAGAGAGCCTGCAGCCCTAAAGTGCTAGATGAAAGCCCATCAATAAACCTCCTGGCAAGGCCTGACCTGGGCATAGCAGGGCTGTGCCGTTCATAAATTTCCACCCTGACATGCCAGCTTCTGCACACAGCCCGCGGGGAAGGGGAGACTACACACAGCCCATAGGAAAGGGGAGACTGCACACAGCACATGGGAAAGGGGAGACTGCACACAGCACATGGGAAAGGGGAGACTGCACACAGCCCGTAGGAAAGGGGAGACTGCACACAACCCGTAGGAGAGGGGATACTGCACACAGCCCATAGGAGAGGGGAGACTGCACACAGCCCGTAGGAGAGGGGAGACTGCACACAGCCCGTAGGAGAGGGGAGACTGCACACAGCCCGTAGGAGAGGGGATACTGCACACAACCCGTAGGAGAGGGGAGACTGCACACAGCCCGTAGGGAAGGGGAGACTGCACACAGCACATGGGAAAGGGTGACTGCACTGGAACAGCCTACAGAAGAGGCCCAGAGAGGAGCAGAGTGTCCCACGCCCTAGGAGGGACCTCAGAGCCTCTGGCACCCTAAGTGCCTCTCTCCAGACACCACAGTGGGAACTGTTCGTACCCAGGGCATCTGGACAAGCCACACACCTCACAATTAAGGACTGTCCCTGGCCTGGAGCTCTGGGACCTCAGGCAGGTCCTAGGCTGGTCTCATCCAGAAAACAGAACTGGTGATAACTCAGATCCTTCCCACTCCACAATTCGAGGAGGCCTATGGAAGCCTACCTGTGAGAATCTTGGGAGGAACTAACATTGCTAGGATAACCACCGAGACCCGGGCGCCCTGCGCAATCTACTCCAATGAATCTCCTCAATAATCCCACGAGAGGAGGCCTGGCATGATACCCATTTTGCAGAGGTGAAAACTGAATCTTGCAAAGTACAGTCACTTCCCCAGAATCACAGCGCTATTAAGTGACAGACTTAGCCACTCAGAAACTTTTGGAACCTGACAGAACATAAGTAAATGAAAGTAACACAGACGGAGGTTGGATTCAAACCCAGCGCCGTCCCACAATTTCTTCCTCTACCCCAGTGGTTCTCGAAGGGAACATCTGGCAATGTCTGGAGACATGCTGGGTTATCACAGCTGGGGGAAGTGGTGCACAGCTGGCATCTGGTGGGCAGGAGCCAGGGATGCTGCTGAACAGCCAACAATAAACAGGACAGCCCCCGCCACAAAGATCATCTGGCCCAGAATGTCAAGAGCACCACAGTAGAGAAACGCTGACTTAGAGCCAGACAGACTCGTGCTCTGGGCTTTCACTATACAGCACCTCTGAGGTAGGGCCCACCTCTGAGGTGGGGTGCACTGGGTGTAAACAGTTCTGTGGGAGGCTGGGGAGGGGGCGTGGATCTTGTTCACGTAACCTTGGGAAACAATGGGCTCACCCAAACAAGGCGGCTTTGGTGCAGGACTTCTCAGTGTGTTTATCTGTGTGGTCAGGTTTGACGAGTCGACGTGCCTAGACCAAGCCCCTGTTGGTCAGTCCAGCACTAACCTAAGTGTAGGTACTGATTAAAATCCCCAAGCAGATGCCTTTAACACGTTGTGTATGGATCACGAGAATCTTCATTTTTGCCGTGTCCCACTACACAAAGGAAGCTGCTTTCTGCAGTATCACACCAGGAGGGACTACTAACATCATAGGTGAGTAAATCCTAAAAAATTCCATAGAAAAATAATAAATGACATAGAAGCATTTACGCTTTAAAGAGAAGAGTGCATTTTAAAGTAGTTTCTTTTAAAAACCTGCCGGAACAGAGGGGTATGAGGGATTTAAACCCCGCTGTACGCAACGTGTTAAGGAAGAGAGATTATCCTCCGTGACCTGGGTGGGCCTGGTTCAATCAGTGCGAAGGCCTGAAGAGCAGACAGAGCTGACACTTCCCTAAAGAAGAAACTCCGCCTACGGACTGGAGCTTCTCCCCAGGCCCAGAGTTCCAGCCTGCCCTCCCCATGCCTGCCCGTAACACTCAGACTTGCCTGGCCAGCCCCCAAAATTGTGTACGCCGGTTCCTTGCCATAAATCTCTATCTATCTATCTGTCTATCTGTCATTCTACTGGTTCTGTTTCTCTGGTTGAACTCTGTCTGATACAATTTGTATCACGATTCATAATCTCCGAGAGAAGAGCACAGCTTTACGACAATTCCCAAACAGATTTGGCCAGTGGGGCCTTGAGGTCAAGGAACAGCTCATGGGATTCCTGTTAGACAGTCTCTCTCCCGCTTCCACCTTTCTCCCCCGCCCCCCAAACTCTTATTTAGGCAAACTGGCGAGCCAATCACAAGGGAGCATCAGCTGCCCGTACAGCTGAATGCGACCACGTGCTCCCACTGCGGGCAGCGCGCCCTCACCCTATCATGTCAGCTGCCAGCGACAGTCTCAGCTGCTGACAAGACACATCCTCACGCCAGGTCAGGTTGGACTCCCTGAGACACCTCTGGGGCCCAGACCTTCACTCTCGGTCAACATCCCGGTCTGGAAAGCAGAGCTCACAAGCCACGGGATGGCTCACACAAAGTCCCTGGCACAGAGGGTGGTGGGTGTTCAACCAGCGCCAACCCCCCTCTCTCCTCCCCCTGCTGACAAGCGGTGCTAAAACAGGCCTCCTACTATATAAGGTATGAGCAACGTTTTAAAACCACTCAAAATGTTCAGCTGTTGCCAAAAGACGCTACGAAGCTCTCCTAGGCCCGGGGCCCACCCAAAATCTAACAGGCCCGTGTTTACAAAGCAAGTCCATGCCTCTCTGAGGCTCCCACACACATCCCAGCTGTCCCTCCCAACAACTCTGTTTGGAGAGTCTCTGGCAGTCTCACCGCCAGCTGGTGACTCTCAGAGTGTTCCCGACGCTCAGCCTGGGCCCTGGGTGCCATTCATGGGTGGGAGCGAGGGGGAACCAGAAGACACTTGTGCTACCTAAGGCCCGAGCTGGAGGGTTCATGTTGGAGCTCTGAAAACAGAACATGTGGGCGACTCTCACAGCTAAGGGCAGGGGACGGGGCCTAAGACAGGTGTGTCTCCGGGCCTGGCTTTGCCTGTCTTGCTGTACACAGGCACACGCGTGAGCACACCTGTATACACACACCTTCCTAGGACTCGGCCATCCTGGGACAATCCAATCACACTGAACAACAGCCAAGAACTGCCAAGAAACACGAGCCCCTTGGCTGGACGGAACACAGCTCATGGCTGATGCGCTAAGGCACATGCAGGTTGCACAGGGGAGAGGAAATCAGCCTTATTTATCCTTCCTCCCAGCACGGGCTTTCACACGATAGGGACATCTGATCACCAGGACAGCTTGTTAAATACAGATTGCTTGGCCCCACTCCAATCCGTCCCATTCAGCAGATCTGGGATGGGGCCCAAGAATTTGCATTTCTAACAAGTTCCCAGATGAAGCTTCTGCGGCTGGCCCAGGGGCCTCGCTTTTAGGACCCTCGCTTTATAGTTCGGGTAAGTCCATGGACTCAAATCAGCCCGTGTGAGTGTGAGCTGGGAGGGGGCGGGGTGGGGGGCAGGTGCTGAGAGTGGGGAGCCCTGCCGCAGCCAGGCTTTCTGACAGCTGCAGGAAGTGACAGTTGACAGCCTGATAGCAAAGAGACAGCAAACTATAAAAAGCAGACATAAGAACTCAGAAAACAAAGCCGTCTGAAGCCATCTCAGTGGGATAAAGTTACTATATTATATATATACCCCTAAATAAATCCTGAGGAAGCACTCTCTCAAAGTATCAGATAGTCAAGTTATTCACAGCAAAGACCCTGAAACACGAAGAAAGTGATACTTACCCTGCTTAAGAGGGCAGAGAAACATAAAAATTAATCTTGTAAAGAAATCTACAGCTAATTGGTTGGCAATAAAATCACGAGTGCTCAATGGATCACAGAGTTGGCAATTTGGAAAATTTTTCTCCATGTACTAATTCATGTACCTCATTACCCAGGGCTTATTTGGCACGTGTACCTGCGTACGCGTGCAGGCACATGTACGCACAAGTACGTACTTCATGTAATTGCATCCCCTCACACTCATTGCTGCCCTTCGTCAGCTCTCATCTGACACATTTCCTCCTTCACCATCAAGGTTCGAGCTCCAATTAAAGGCCCCTTCGCTGCACCTATTGCATCTTTAATTGTTCAAACTGTCTTCCTTGCCAGAAAGCGAGCACTGGGAGGGAACAGAGTTGTCACTGCTTTTTTCCTTAAGAGGAAAACGTAGTAGGTGCTCAGTAAAGGACGCGGACTAAATGAATCTCCACACACGGGGCACTTTTCCTGCAGACTCTCACACCCCAGCCCCCTCCCGCACCCCCTTTACAAAGACAAAGAAAATGTAGGTCAAGGAGCACCCAGCACATACCTTTAGGCAGCCCCACATTCTGAAAGCTTGTGTAACTTGTGCCAGGGCGCACAGCAGTTCTCTGGGGGGAGAGAACGTGATGTCTCCCAGCTCTAGGTTTTAATCCAAAGTTGCATATTCCAGGTGAGGTGGGGGACAGGGAGGAGGGTGCAAACTCAATTAGATCATTCCTCTCCAAGTGTCCTCTCCCATCTCCTATCCCCAGCCCCACACCCCCCACTGGGCACAGGCCCCCCCCTCCTCTCACTCCAAAGGACCCACCCTGCAAAGAACAGGGCTCAGCACTCCTGGCCCAGAACAGCAGCAGGTAGAAAATGCAGCACAAAACTGACGTGTGGAGAAGGCCCGCTCTCCGTAATTGATTCATTTGCCTGTAAATAAGGAGCAGTAATGAGAAGCAGCCCAGGCTAATCGTTAGCAGGAACCCCTGTGGGCTGGGGAGTAGAGAACTGAACCTGATTGCATTAGCCACGCAGGCCTCAAGGACACCCCACGTCCTTGCCACACCCCCAGCCTGGCCACCCCTTCTTCCCCTCCAGACTGCGTACAGCCTGCGAGCACACGGGTCCACCTGAGAACTCTGCGGGACCCCGAGCCTCCAAGAACCCCATTAATACGGACAGGCAAGTGGGGGACCACCTAGCAGCTGCCTCAGGCCATGAAGGTGGTTTTTCTCATTCCTCTTTGGTCCAGATTCAAATGGGTTGGGATTCTCCCAAAACGTCTCCCCAGGTTTTTCCAAGGGACGATATTGCTTTTTAAGGCAGCAGCTTTTCCTATTTGCCATTAGTATGTCAAAGGCACACTTCCTTTCTCTCCTGTAAGTCAGGATATACTACATGATGCAGAGGTAACAAACTCCCTAAGATCTTGTTGACTCTCAATTACAAAAGATTATTTCCCACTCATGCTGCAATGTCTGTCACAGGTGGGTTACGGCTCTGCTCCAAAAGCCGAGCAGAAGGAGCAACCTTAACAGGAGAGTGCCCATCCCACGGCAGAAGGAAGGCGAGTACGGCAGCCACGCTGGCTTTTACAGCTTCTTTATTGGCCAGAGCAAGTCACATGGCCATGCTTAGGTTCAAAAGCATAGGGACATATACTCCTTCCCCAGGAAAAAGTACTAAAGAGGAGGATGCGGAATGAGTTTAATAGTTACACCATCCACAGTAAGCCTTGACTTCCCAGGCTTCCGTCATCCTTTTCATCCATTTGTAAGTCCCCACCACCACCACTTTCCCCATCCTCACCACAACCTCACCACAACGTGGTACCGTTATGACTGCCTATCTTAACCCGGGTTCCCTGGCGCAGAGATCCTGCCTGGGAGAGAAGCTTCCCTCCTCGGAGTACAACCCCAGGGAAAAGGAGACGGAGAGCACACAGAAGGGGATATTTCAGTAGCATGCCACAGGCGGCATAACAAATACAACTGACTATTCAGGCAGCAATGGTTCACCTGCTGTACCTACCTCTTCATAGTTCATTTGTGGGGAGGAATGGACACGTTACCCGTGGACTCCTTCCTGGCCCCACCCGTCAAAGTCAGCTCTATGGAACAATTACTGCTTTGCCCTTCAAGATGTATAACCTGGTCTCCCCAAGCAACCTCTTGAGAGGCCAGAGTTTCCAAGGGCCCCGTGGCCAGTCTCTTGGTCTGCAGCACTGTCTTTGAGGGTCCTCTGGCTGTAGTGGGGTGACGTCAGTGCTCGAGAGCCGGCTTTGCTGCTGTGGGAATATCATGGTGAGCTCCTGCTAAGTCTGCTCAACTGGAGAACAAAGCAAGTGACCGAGGCCCAGGCACAGGGAAAGTGTGGCCACATGGACCTGGGGTGGCATAGAAACGGAATCCAGTACTGCCCCCGTCTCGTGCGTCTCAGATCGTCTCATCCCCTTTATTTAATATATTAGGTTGGTGCAAAAGTAACGGCGGTTTTTGCAATTACTTTTGACCTTTTAAACCGCATTTACTTTTGTA
The DNA here is from genome assembly GCF_036562045.2 of Rhinolophus sinicus. Lineage (NCBI taxonomy): Eukaryota > Metazoa > Chordata > Mammalia > Chiroptera > Rhinolophidae > Rhinolophus > Rhinolophus sinicus. The sequence goes on from NC_133762.1 coordinate 11,572,329, forward strand.
CCAACCGAATATGTATCTCAGATCAGAACAAGACACCCTCCATTCTTCCCCAAGCAGTGACATGAAAATCCGGTTCTTCAAGGTGATGGCAGTTTGCAATCTCCTGAGAAGACTCAGAGGGTTTGCAAGCCAAACTTGCTACGTCGGCATTACTGCAGCCAATCCTAGAATTGTCATCAATGATATTCATCATTCGGCGTCTATTTTTACTGATCTGGATTGCTTCCCTGGTAGGGTGACCTAGCCCTTCATCCCCAAGAGGTCTGAATCCTTAGTTGCCTCGACCTTGTAGAGACATTGTTGCTCGAGTTGCCCATGGGCACAGAAGCACCAAAATATGCCCTCAGTGAGTCCGTCCTCTAGCTTCCGGACACACTCTTCTGTCCCCATTATATAAGCAGCATACTTAGCACTGGTAATGAGTCAATTATTCTCTTTTTTTACTGGTTTCATTGGCGTAACGACCTAAAAGCGGGCGAGTGGAAGCTGCAATGTCTAGTTAAGAGAGACCTCACTGTACTCTCCGGAGTCACCATTCCCTTCGGACAATGGGCTCTGGGTCTATGCACAGAGAGAAATCTGGAAACCAGGCCAGAGGCCGGGATTTTCCACTCCTGTGGATGACCTCAACATCCTGACGGGCCGGCAGCTCTGGCTTTTTCTGCATCTATGGTGACATTCGGATGGTTTTCTCCTTTAGTCTGTTAAGGTGCTGAATTTACTTAATTGATTTTCCAATGTTAAGAAAACCTTGCATTCTTGGAATAAGGCTCTTTTGGCCATGATATATTACTCTTTGTACATCATGCTAGATTCAATTTGCTAATATTTTGCTCAAGACTTTGACAACTATATCCATAAGGGATACTGGTCATTTCTTTTATTGTCTTTGTCTGATTTTGATATGAACAAGTTAGAACGTGTTTCTTCTTGCTCTGTTTTCATAGTTTACTTAAGACTGGTATATTTCTTCCTTAAATACTTGCTAGAGTTCACCAATGAAACTATCTGAGCCTGGAGGTTTCTTTGTGGGAAGCCTTTTATATTTACACAGATATTTACCATTTCTGGTGCTTTCCATTCCTTCCTAAAGATTTGCATTTCAGGTGATGTCATTTTCCTTCAGCTTAAAGAACTACCCTTAGCACTTCTCGTAGTGCAGTTTTGTTGGCAATGGATTCTCATTTCTTTTATCTGAAAATGTCATTATTTCACCTTCATTCTTGAAGAATATTTTCCCGAGAGACAGAATTCTAGAGTGACCCTTTTTTTTTCACTCAGTACCTTGCAGATGTTTCTGTACTATCTTCTGGCCCCTGTGATGAGTGATGAGAAGTCAATGGAAATTTGAATCATTGCCACCATGCATGTAATGTGTCGCTTTTCTCTGGCTGCTATCACGATTTTCTCCTTAGCTTTCGTTTTTAGCACTGTGGTTATGATTTGCCTAGCTGTGATTTTCTTTGTATTTGTCCTTGGGAGTCACTGATCTCCTCAAATCTGTCCATTTATGTTTTCACAAAACGGAAATTTTCAGCCATTATATCTTCAAACATGTCCCTTTCTGCCCCATGCTCTCTCTCCTCTCCTTCCGGGACTCCAATTCCACAGACGCTAGAGCAGCTGAGGATGTTTCGTGGGTCCCTGACGCTCTGTTCTCTTTTTTATTCAATCATTCTTCTCTCTCTACTTCAGATTACAGAATTTCTACTCATCTGTCTTCAAGTTCATGGTCTCTTCTGGCATCTCCATTTTCTTTGACCATTTTTCACTTCATTGATTTCTACAGCTATTTTTATATTTCCTATTCACTACTAACTTTAGATTTAATTTATTCTTTTTCTAGCTTCTTAAGGTGGAAGCCAGATCATTGATTTTCAACCTTTTTTTCTTAATACGAGCAGTTCAAGTAATAACATTTTACTTTTATCCCACAAATTTTTATATGCTGTTTTCATTATCATTTAGTTCAAAGTACTTTCTAATATCCCTTATGATTATTTCCACGGCCTATGGCTTACTTAGAAGTGCACTGTTTAATTTCCAAATATTTGGGGATTTTCCAAATATCTTATTGTTACTGATTTCTAATTTAATTTCTTTGTGATTGGAGAACACATTTGTACTATTCCAATCTTTTGAAATTCACCAAGACTAGTTTTATGGCCCAGTATATAGTGCACATTCCATATGCATTTGTAAAGAATCTGTATATTCTACAGATTCTGGACGTGTTCTATAATTGTCAGGTCAAGTTAGTTCATAGTACTGTTCAAATTTTCTGTACACTTACTAATTTTTTTGCTGGCTCTATGAATTACAAGTACAGTGAGATGATATTAAAATATCTAGCTATGATTATAGATTTTTCTGTATTTCCATCAATTTTTGCTTCATGTATTTTTGCTGATTATAATTAGGTGTGACCACAGTCAGAAGTATTATATCTTTTTTGATGACTTGGCCCTTTTATTATGAAATGACCCTTTTATCTCTGCAATACTCTTTAACTTGCCTGTCTTCTTATGCTGTTTTTGCAAGTTATATATTTTTCCATCTTTTTACTTTGAATCTGTCTTTAGTTGAAAGTGGATTTCTCATAGATAGCATGGAGTTGGGTCTTACTTTTTTAATGCTCTATGATCTCCATCGTTTAGGAGTGTTTGTATTAGTCCAAGTACATTTAACGCATTTGTTGATGTGGCGAACTTAGTTCTATCATCTTACTATTTTTTTGCTATTTGTCCCTATTTTCTTGTTCTTTGTTATTCCTTTTCCCACTGTCTTTGGGTTAATCAATTTTTTTTTCAGTATTCCATTCTATAACCTCCAATGGCTTTTAAGCCATACCACTTTAGAGTTGCTTTTTGGTGGTTCTCTTAAGATTACACTATACATACTTAATTTATCACATTGTACCTTGAATTAATATTATGGCACTCCACATGTAAGAACTTATAACAGTAAAATTCCATTTACACCTCCCACCCTTCGTGCTATTATTGTCATAAATATTTGCCTTCTGCACAATACACTGTTATTTTCACTCTAAAGAATTGTCTTTTAAATAACTTAAGGAAAAAAAATCTTTCTTTTTTCCCATATATTTACCATTTTCAGCACTCTTTATTCCCTCCTGTAGATTCAAATTTCCATCTGGCATCATTTCCCCCTTTTCCTCAAGAACTTCCTTCAGCATTTCTTTAAAGTCCAGGTCTCTCAGCCTTCATTTATCTGATAATACTTTTATTTTTGCCTTTGTTTTAAAATTTTATTTAGCCTTCCTTTTTAAAAGAGTTTTACACAGGACATGAAATTCAAAGTTGATGGATTTTTTTTTCTAATTTTAAATATATCATTCCTTCTCTTCTTGAAAGTTTGTTGCAAAGTCAGCTATTATTCTTATCATCGTTCTCCTGTATGCTGCTTTTTTAGGCTTTTATCGGGCTGCCTTTAAGACTTTATTTTTATTTAATGATTTCATCATTTTGATCATATGTGATTTTTTAAAATTTATCTTCTTTGGGGTTTGCTATCCTTTTTAGTTCTGTAAATTGCTGTTTTGGTCAAACTGGGAAATTTTTGGTCAATATTTGTTCAAATATTTTTCCTACCCCATACTCTTTTTTTTGGTTTGTTTGTTTGTTTGTTTTTAATCTGGGACTCCAAGTACATGTATTCTAACCTCTTCATATTCTTTTCAAAGGTTATTGAGACTCTGTTCTTTTATTTCTATTTCAGTTCAGATCATTTCTATTGGCCTGTCTTGAAGTTCATTCATCCTCTTTTCTGTTCTACCAAATTTGCTGTTAATCTCATCCAAAAGAATTTTTATTTTGGATATTGTGATTTTTGTGTTAACACTTCCATTTGGGTGTGTTTTACCGTTTTCCTATATCTTTTGAAATTCTCCTTCTCACACATTATACCCTCTTTTCTTGTAGACGCTAACATATTCTTTACAATTATGTTAAAGTCTTGTCTGCTAAAATGGACGTCTGGAGCAATTCTAGGTCTGTTTCTATTGACTTGATTTTTCTCTTGACTGTGGGTCACATTTTCCTGTTTCTTCTCATGTCTAATAATTTTTTTATAATATTCTGGACATTGTGATTATATAGAGACCCTAGATGCTGTTATCTTCCCCAGAAGACTGTTGATTTTTGTTCTAGGAAGCAGTTAAATTACTGGCAGATAACCTTGATCTTGTGAAGGCTTAATTTTAAGTTTTGTTAGAATAGGTTTTTTCAGTCCCCTAAGGAGCAGTCCTTAATCCTTGTACATGGTCCTTATTCCTAGCGTGTGACTCTTCGGGCATTTTAACAGAAAAGCTGAGGTGTTTCTCAAGCTCTTTTAACTTGGCAGTGCTTGAGCTCTAAATTATGTGTCCACAGCACTGGGAAATTGCTGTAATATCTGCCTGGTAAGAGCCCTAGAACTTTCTTCTGGAGTTCCTTGGCGTCTTGCCCTATGTCTTCACAGTTCAGGAGTCAGCTAAGGATTTGAAGGGAGACTGTATGCAGATTTGGGGGCTCCCTTTCACATTACTCCCTCTTTTCCTAGATATCCCTCCCTTCGATTTTCAGTCATTCTGGAAAACCTGAACTCTAATTTCTGTCTCCTCAGTCCATTAGGAATTCTGCGTGCGCTCAATTCCCATACACTGAGCAGACTGGAGAGTGTTCTCAGGGAAAAAACAGGTAAATGTGGATCTCACCTCGGGTGTTTCCCTTCTTTCATGGGCTGTGGCCCCTCCAGTTTCTGCCTGCCTTTGGTCACTGTACAGTGTCTTCAAACAATTCCTTTTGTATTTTGCCACAAATTTAAAATTATTGTTACTGGGAAAGTTCGTCTGACATTAGGTCCTCTGCCATTATCTGAAACCAGAAATCTCTTGAAATATTTTCATTACACAAATTGAGCTACATCCCAGTCAGTTACCCATGTATCTCACCACTTGAAACCCTGCCCTCCAGATTTCTGTCATTTATTTGGTAAGCGTCCCCATCTCCTTCCAGGTGAACACGTTTGGGGATGAAATAGACACGGCAAGTTCTGCTACTTACAATCAAGGGCTGGAACTAATACCTACGGTTTCTACTGACTGTGTGTTGCTCAAATCTTGACTCTGTGAGTAGCTTCAAAGATGTCTCCACAACCACTGGCCATCCATGACTCTCCCTGGATGAAAACGTCACCCTGATCACTGCTACCTTTCATTGTTTCCTTTTTTTTTTCACTTTTTATTTATTTGTTTGTTTGTTTATTTATTTATTTATCGGGGTGACAACTGTTAGTAAAATTACATAGATTTCAGGTGTACAATTCTGTAATACATCATCTATAAATCCCACTGTGTGCTCACCACCCAGAGTCAGTTCTCCTTCCATCCCCATATATTTGTTTTTTCATTTTTTAAATGAACAATTTGACTGAAAAAAATTTTAGTTTTATAATAATCATATTTCTGCACGTAGCTAATTATATTACTTCCTGATATCACTCAGTCATTTTACCCCCAGTTTGGATACTGTTTCACGAGCCCCTTCTCTCTGCGTCCTATTGGTCCGAATTCCTCTCCTCCATATCCGTTCTCAGAGCCTATAACATCCTCACCAAACTACCCGCCTTACTCCCCACCCACACATACACTAGCACGTGCCCACACACACATACACATTTTCCACAGCCAGTAAAGGCTGATGGTCCACCCTTTCCTCCCAGTGACGGGCAGAGAATTCCAGACAATTAGTAAAGGAGAAAAAGAGATGTACGAGTATATCAGGAATGTGGTACATGATACGAGAGGCAGAAATCAGGAGAGAGAGAGAATCCTGGGAAAGCAGGAACGCGGATGTAGGCAATTTCAAGAAGCCCTCATGAGCTCATTTGGTTGCACATTATCCAATCGTTGTCAGAATTCCAAACAAACTGCTGCACTTGTTAATGAGCGTCTTAATGACCCTTTAATTTACTCAGTGAAGACCAATTCATAAAACATTTATGTGCCATTATGCGGGATTTCCTCTGTCTCTCTGAGGTGAATCTCTCTCTCCTGAGAGAGACTAAGAATGGGAATGGACAAAGTTCTTTTCTTGTTTGTTTTTTTAATTTATTGGGGTGACAATTGTTAGTAAAATTACATAGATTTCAGGTGTACAATTCTGTACTACATCATCTGACAAAGTTTTTTTAAAACTGGGCTCCTGGATCACTCTTCCCGCTCAAAGTCAAGAAGGGTTGAAGAGGAGAATGGATTTTGTGGTAGACAGACCTAAAGTTAAGTATCCCCTCAGTTTCTTACTAGTTTTGTGGCCTGTTATTATTCGAGTCAGTCGTGAATAATAATAGCGAACACATATAGAGCATTAAGAGCTGTGTGGTACTCAAATACCATAAAAGTTTTATTTCACTTACTCCTTATAACTACCTATTGATGCAGCACTATCACTGTTCCTATTTCACAGATGAGAACACATCATAACATGTTATCTGAGGCCGGCCACAGTGATCAGCTGTTTTTCCTGTTTGATCCTTGGTTTATGAATGCTGTGCGTGAGATGAAAGTCGCGGCAGGTTTGCAGCTATCACAGTCTCACTGTACGGTTGGACGTATCTCCTGGTTGTGTCAATTCCGGCTTTGTGGCTTTCAAACTTGGGCCTGGCCCTTTTATAAATTCTGTAAGTTTGTTAGTTGGCTATATTCGTTTTCTATTTCTGTGTAACACATTGCCACAAACTTAGTGGCTTAAAACAGTCCATATTTATTATCGCCTAATTTCCATGGATCGAGTCCACCACGTTTTAGGCACGTCCTCTGCTCAGGACCGCACGGAAATCAAGGTGTCAGCCGGCTGTGTCTTCTTCAGGAGGCTTCACTAGGCTTGAGAAGCTCTCTCAGAAATTAATTCTCCCTGTTGGCAGAATTAACTTCCCTGGGACCATGTGATTAAGCTCTCTGATTTATTAACTGTAAAAGCTCGGGACCACTACTAACCCCTAAAGCCTGCTGGTAGGTCCTTGCTATGTGGCCTCCCTACAACATGGCAGGCTGCTCCTTCAAGGCCAGCAGAAGGGCATCTCCTATTTCTTCTCATATTTTTAAAGGGGTAATCTGATTAGGTCAGGCCGACCCAGAATAATCTCACTTTTGATTAACTGAAATTCTACTGATTAGGGATCTTATTACAGCATCAAAATCCGTTTTGCTACATAATGTAATGTCACATGGGTAATATCCTGTCACATTCAAAGCTTCTCACACTCAAAGACGGGGGATTCACAAGGCATGTACGTCAACGAGAAAGAATCTTGGGGACCATCTTAAAATTCTGCCTACCACAGTGGCAAACACTAGAATGTTTGTGTCCCCCCAAAATGCGGAGATTGAAACCTAATCCTTAACGTGATGGCATTGGGAGGCGGGGGCTTTGGGGAGATGATTAGGTCATGAGGGTAAAGCCCTCATGAACAGGATTAGTGCCCTTATAAAGAGACCCCAGAGAGTTCCCCGGCTCTTTCCACCACGTGAGGACGCAGTCAAAAGATATCCACCTGTGAACCAGGAAGCAGGTCCCCACTAGACACTGAATCTGCAGGTGTCTTGATCTTGGACCTCCAGCCTCTAGAACTATAAGAAATAATTGTCTGTTGTTTACAAGCTACGTAGTCTATGGTATTTTTGTTAGAGCAGCCCCAAAGGACCAAGACGTACATATACTATTTTAATTCCCTTCCTGCTTAAACTTGGTATATGAATTCTGTTGTCTGCAGTTGAACCCGGAGCAAAACAGTAATAGAAAGCACAACAGATCTTTGAGGAAATGAGAATACAGGGCTTAGAGGCCTTCTAACCTGATGGAGCAAGGATCCAGTTATCGATAAAGGATGTGATATGACTAGTCTCCAACACTTAGTGACAAAACGATTTCTTAAATATCGCCTGTGTCTACCTGAAATGAAGAACATGGAATAAAGACTGGTGGTCAGAGTAACAGCTATGATAGAACATTATCAGAGGCTTGAGGAATAAAAACTGTGGAGTATACAAGGATTTATAACTGTACTGATAAGCTTAGAGAATAAAAATTGAAAGGCTAGGGTTTTAAGTTTTCTACTCCAAGTATGATCAGAGAACCAGGGAGTTTCTATGACTACCCAGAAAGAATGAATCTGTTATCTCTTGCAGGGCTGATGCAACTAAAATCAAACTCAGAGTCTGCAGTAGTTTGTTTAATTACATTGGAGCTTGAACTCAAAGCCCTATCATGTCTTTTTAAAAGGGTAGTTATTAGACTAGAGTAAGATCTCAAGAACTGTAATAGCAATAAATGCGTACCTTGAAAAACAAGGCAAGTTGATACACATCTGCAATGTGAACGAATCTCAAATGCATTGTGATGCATAAAAGAAGCCAGTCTCAAAAGGTTACATGCTATGTGGTTCTACTCACCTGACGTTCTCAAAAAGACAAAACTATAGCGATGGAGAACAGATCAATGGTTTCCAGGAATGAGGAGTCAGGGGCGGGTGTGACTACACAGGGGTAGTACAGGGGATATTTGGGGGGTGATGGAATTATTCTGTAACTTAACTGTGGTGGCAATGACATGAATCTATGCATGTTAAAACTCATAAAATTATATTCCAAAAGGAGTCAATTTTACTGTAGATTAAATCTTTTTTATGAGGAACATGAGTGGGAATGGAGTCTCATGGAGCTAGAACAGGGAGAGAAAAATATAATTTTAGATCAGGTCAAATTTTCAATGTAAACACCTACCAGAGATTCTGGATGCAAAATATTGACTCAAGCAACTGGGAAGGATTCCATTTATTTGCTTTTTGATAGACCAAAAGTAGAGTCAACAGTAACCTATATGAATTTGAAATGCCAGAAAGAACTTAATAAAATATAGAGGAAAGAACCAAAAAAGCTGGGGAGATAAGACTATAAGATCAGATTGATCCTGCGTTCACAACTCCCACTCCAAAAATAACCCGTGAGAGAGTTCAGAAGACTCTCTTATCACCATGGTACTGAGAAATACACTGATGATAAAAAGCACCAACATCCTTTAAAACCACGTTAGTAGCTATCCACTGTAGGTAGAGCATAATAGCAGGAAATGCTGCCATTATAATGAGCTCCTTGATTTAAGCGACAATGATGGAACCTTAGGATGACAAAGGACTAGTAGGTGTACTCAACCACCAGAGAAAAAGTAGATGCAGTTACCATACTAGACAGCAGAGCTAGAGTAACAAACAGAATGGTTATACCTAATGGGATCTCTGGAGGGAATCAGGATTCTGGGACTGAAATAAATGGGCTACCGTCCAAAGTTTAACTTCATGTGCGCAACAAAAAAAAAAAAAAAATGCTAGGCTTAGTAAGCAGAGAAGATTGATTTGAGCCGCGATTACAGAGACTCACTACCTCTCACCCAATTTCTAGACCGATGTCAGTTCAAAGAGCCACGGTTTCTGATTAAAAAGGAGACTAGGTACCCTTAAAAAAGAATTATGTAGTAACATCGCAAGCGTGTACCATAAAACTTTCACCTGACTGTTACTGAAGGAACATAAAATATGTTTCAGGGTAATTGCACCCTGGGAAATAAAGGAACCCTAGGCCCTTGGGGAATGACTTGATGCTTGGCTCACACTAACCCCTGGCAACACAGAACAGCGCTATGGCCCACGGCTAGGGCTGTGGAAGTAGGGTCAGTGGAGTTGGATGTGAGTCCCGCCACGGTGATTTCACAGTTCATGGCTGTATAGCTGAAAGATAATAGATAACATTTACTCACAGGCTGCCAGCTGTGTGAGGGACGCGAAGCCACAGGAGGCTCTGGAGTAGGTCCCGGATGCAGTGACAGCTCTGCCACTGGGACTTCCTGACTTGGTAGGTGTCTGGCTGACTGGCAGCCGTGTGAAGCCTGTGGCCGGCCCCAGTAGGAGAACCACAGCTCAGGCATCTGGGGCTTTGAAACAAAGCTATGCCCTCTCAGTGGGTAAATGTGCTCTTAACCATTCATGGATGGGCGGCGCAGTTCTCCGGTGCTCTTGCCAGCCTTTCTGGTCAGTCAGGGCCTGGCTATAGTTCCCTGGTCCGACAGCACCACCGACTTGGTTCTGCCGAGGAGCAAAGCACGGGTCGGGGCTACCACTGGGCCCTGCAGGTGGAGACGGGGTCTGCCTACATCTGAGCGCTGGTTGTTGCAAGCTCCTCCCACTTCTCCATCACAATCAGATTCCCAAAGTGGAGCCCGCTAATTCCCTTGCAATTCTTGCGGGGTGAGACTGTCGTAGGGGCCCCCAAGAAGCAACCCACGATGCTGGGATGTCCCCCGTGGGCTCTCCTTTCCCAGTGGAGGAACTGTAGGCTCAGGGGAGACCCTCGGTGTGGCCTGCAGTGGGGCAGTGCAATCGGCATGTAGCTGCCCCTCTTCCCTCCTCATACGGCCCGTCTGGGTCTCAGTGGTGCCGGTTGGGGCTTCAGCCTCACGCCCATGTCCTAGGATTCTCTCAGCGGTGACTTGTCCATGAACAGTTGTTAGCTGTTGTTCTCAGGAGAGGGCAAAGTCAGAAACAACCGATGTTGCCATCTCAGTGTCATCACCCCAGCAGTTGGTGGCTTGGTATTTGCCCTGGCAGAGACATAATGTCCCACTGTGGGAAAACTGGTGGCCTTGCAATTGAGCTGCCCATCATGAACTGAGGCTTGCCACCCAGCTTTGGGGTGTATTGCAAAACACTTCATGGTCCGATGGACGTGGCAGATGATGGAGAAACTTAACGGCAGGACTCATATTCCCAGGGCACCTACTCCCTCCGCATGCCCATCTCTACTTCAACCCATGCTGCAGCCGTCACAGGTATTCCCTAGGACGCGCTGACTGGACAGGTGCAAACCAAGGAGCCTGCTTTCTAGGTGGCTCTGCACAAATGCAGGCATCAGACGAAACCAGGTGGTCACTCCACGTGGAGTTAGGCCCACAGGACAGGAAGGAAAAGCATCTCTCCCAGTGGGCAGACATGTAAGGGTATAGCTCACACTCCACTGTGTTTGGGAAGAGAGATGCCCTGGGGTGTGGCTCTTCTAGAACTTACAGGCTGCATCTGACCTGGAGGTAATAAGGTTGGCGGATTGGTGACAAGGAGGGTTGGAGATGCTGCATGTGGATGGACCTCTCAGAATGAACAGAGTGTGACAATGCTCTGTGCTTCCTACTAAGGAGGAAGCTCACAATACACGGGTAGGTAAACAAGCTGTTCCGTGCACGTCAAGGCCTGTTACTCCAGCCACCACATGTTTGCTCAATGCGCTCATGGACAACATGGCCATAGTGATGGAGATGGACACTCTGTGTGGCCTCCACAAGAAGGACTTCCCCTGCCTGGGACATCCCACAGCTCAGAACACACCTTGCCAGCGGTAAAAATCACCCTGGATCCCTAGACACGTCCCAGACTTCTGGGAAAACAGCCTGACACCTCTGGGGAGGCTGATAGTACCTCAATCCCTTCTCCATGGAGGGGCAGTACTTGTTCTGACTGGAACAGACATTTATTCTAGATACAGACATTTATTCTGTTGGGTTGAATTGTGCCCCCCAAAATCTATATGTCGTACCCCTGAATGTGACTGTATTTGAAAATAGAGCCTTTAAAACAGTGATTAAGGCTATTAGGGTAGGCGCTAATCCAATCCCACGGGTGTCCTTATTAGAGGAAATCTGGACACACAAAGAGACAGTGGGGGTACCTGAGCACAGAGGAAAGGCCACGTGAGGACACAGAGAAGGTGGCCATCCACAAGCCAAGGACAGAGGCCTCAGAATAAACCAAACTTGCTGACACTTTAATCTTGGACTTCCAGCCTCCAGAACGGTGAGAAAATAAATTTCCATTGTTTAAGTCACCCAGTCTGTAGTATTTTGTTATGGCAGCCCAAGCAAACCAATCCATCTTCCTTGCCCACCAGGCTTCTGAAAAGCAGATAATTCATGGACTTACTAATGGCTTATACAAAATCTTGGCATCATCTCTCAAACACTGCTTCTGACCAGGGAATTCATGTACAGTGAAAGAATTGCAGTGATAGGCTGATGTGTATAACATTTACTGGTCTTCCCATGTATCGCATCATCCAAAGCTACTGGCCTTACAGAATGGAGGCACCAGCACAGAAACAACAGCTGGTGAGGTTGAGGTGTAGCCCTACAAACTGTGGCATATGCTTTAAGTGAGCAACGATTAACCTAAGGGTGGTTCTCAAACCAAAATCAGGATAAAGAGAATGGGTACTGAGCAGGTGGAAAGGACAGCTGTCCACAGACAGGAAGTTCTGGCTCCTCCCTTTGGCTACAAATGGGATAGCTACCGGCACAGCCTGCAAGCTAAGACCCTGCTTACTCTCACTTTGTGGTTCCAGCAGCACTTCCGGTTTGCTGCTGAACTGAAATTCAGAAGGCCTGGTTTCCAATTCTGATGTCTGGAAACGTGGGAATCTCCCTTAATTTTTCTGGGCCTCCTTCGCCTTCTTTGCCAAATGAAGAACTAATGAAGCCTACCTTGTGAAGATTCAACAGGACAAAACTCATAAAACCACTTCAAAATCTGTCAAGTACTCCATCAGTATAATAGATCACATGTATTTTCCCCCAAGGAAACCTAGGTCAAACGTAGTTCAAACCTGAGCCTAGTTGCTCCCATTTGCAAATGGCAGGGAAATTGAGGTAGATGAAGATAATAAGCCACAAAAGAGTTTAGACCAGAACCCCTGTCACCTGCCCTTCCCCACACACAGGCCCACTCCACCTCTTTCTAAGCTACTGATGCAGTTTCTGAGCTCTTCCCCTTCCCTGGACAAGAGTAAAAACAGCAGCAGGTGAGCTGTGACCAAAGGCTTACACTGTCAATATGTCTGACACAAGACTCCTCGTTGAGAACATTTCCTCCAAGAAAGTAATTGGACAGAAAAGCAAAGATTCCTACAGAAGGAAATTTATTGCAGCAATTATCGGAATAACAAAAGTTTGAAAGTAAATGTCGTGCAATAAAGGATTGATTACATAATTACACAAATTATGGCATTTATCTCTCCAGTGGCAAACCAAGAGGTCGTGTGAAATGACGATGTGGGTATTATAGAGAACAATATCCAGGACAGAATAGCTGCGAAGAGCATATACAGCGTGATCCTGTTTTTACCAATCAATCAATCAACCCTATAGATGTATTTACATGCAGACAAAGACTGAAAAGATATACTGTGGGGCCACATCATACGTAAGTATTTAACTCCTCTGAATTCAGCTCTGTGCTTCCCCAGCGCAGGGGCAGGGGCAGGCGGGCGGGGGGTGCAGAGAACGACATCAGTAGCGCAAGTCAGACCTGCTACTCTACTCACTGAGCCCATGAGGGGCCTGGGGACCCGCGGCTGCTGCCAGTTCAGTCCCCCTCACTTCCCACTGGCCTTCTCCAATGTGAGCGTCCTCCCCACTGAATGTAAGTCTGTTTCAAACTGTATTTTTCAGACTACTTGTCTCCTAAATGCAAGCCAACTACTTTTTCGGAGGCTCAACCAACAAAGCAGTGACCTGGTCAATGCCGGAGGAAAACGGGTCGTATGGGCTGAGCGGTGGTATACGTGCTCCCTGTGTGACCCATTCCTGAGGAATTGTCCAGGGTGATTTTCCTCCTCCATGTGGACCGACTAGACCCTGACCTCCATGACCCTGACCTCCATGACCCTGACCTCCATGGTCACGTCCTCCCCAACAAAATGTGTACAGTGGGGATCTCTATGTGAAGCTGTTTCTAGTTTTCTTCATGATCACCTGTAGCTCCAAGTTTCCTAAAACGAACATGTATTTACGTAATATGTTTTTAAAGGACAGGTAAGGCCCCCAGTCCTAGCAAGTACCAGACCAAGTGTCTTCCAGAAAGTTCCCTTTAGGGATCTCCGCTTTGCCACCCCACAGAGGCAGCTTCCTGTCAGGACTCTGCAGCACTTTGCAAAGCTTCTCTCTCTCTCTCTCTCTCTCTCTCTCTCTCTCTCTCTCTCTCATCCTTATCCACGAGCATCTCCGGGGGTGATAGCATTAGGCCAGGCTGGGCAGCACTGGATGGCTGCAGGGCCCAGGGTGCCAGGCAGCTCGGGGCCATCTCAGCCCATCGCTCCCGGGCTCCATCAGCCCTTGTTAGCCCTCATTACCAGCCTGAGCCCAGACAGGCTGCCTCCACGCTGGGTCCTTGATTTTTCTATTCTGAGAGGGTTACTCAGGCCAAATCATCAAATCAGGTTATGCTCCTGCTGTCTCGGGTTTATAGCTCTCTGACAGGACCCCCGCCCCAGTCCCCATAGGCTAGGGGTGGTCCTACCCTGGTGCCCCAGCAGCACACACACACACACACACACACACACTCGCTCACAGACACACACCCGCACACGCTCACATACACACTCTTCCACCCACAATCACACGAAAAAGCGTTCTCGATCACGGTGACATAAAGACCCACACTCAGGGCTCCTCCGAGGTCATGAGAAACCCAGACCTCCTGCAGTCTCGAGGCTTCCAGAATACTAAAGAATGAGAAATTGCAACAACCGAGTCCCCATATTTGTTGCTGTTATAAATGTTTACGTTAAAAAAATTATCATCATGGGTTTCAAATGCAAGATAATTGTGTTATCCACAAGATGATAGGATTTATGAACTATTAATTCTTAGGGCACTGTAGGCAGCACGCTTCGGTAATGCAATGTGCTTAGAGCCATGTAATGAATGTCTTTTCCTCTCCATCCTGTCAGCGTATCTCAGACTGCGTATGCAGCCTCATTTGGAGATAATATCATGAGCCCGTATCCAAAGCCCATTGCAAGCATGAGGCCCAGCCGAAAGGCTCCTGTCAGTTCCCGAATGCGCACGCACAGGAGAGGCCCGGGGCCGCACGCACTAACGCCCACAGGACCACCTCCCCTGCCAGGAGAAAATCCCGAATCCTGTGGCTCGCTGGTCACCTCAGTTACCTCCTGACAGCCCTGGGGCGGCCACCCCTGCACGTACACAAACACTTTCAAGGCAGTGTGGTGTTAGGGGAAGACCCTGGCCTTTAGAAGCAAACAAGGTACCTTTTGAAGCTTTATTCCATCCCTTAGGAGTGGTCATTTAAAAAGTCATTTGTCAAAAAAAAAAAAAAGAAAAAGTCATTTGTCCTCTCTAAGCCTCAGTTTCCATATCTCTAAACTGGATCCTACGTCAGTCAGTGTCGGGACACCAGGAAATGTTTGTACAGGTACCTAGAACGCGCCTGGCACATCGTTCCTTTGTTATATCTGATGCCCTTTTCCATCCATTCCTCAGCTTCAGACTGCCATTAAGACAGACTACTCCTCCTGGGAGGAAAAAAAGTCCTAAATTCAAGGAAAAACTGGTCTCTGAAGCATGGAGCAAAGAGCATCAAAACATCTGAATTCTGGATTCAGTTCTCCAAAAACAAGTTGTGTGCAATTGGCAAGGCATTACGTACACTTAACCTCAATTTTCCCATCTATGAAAGGGGTACATTGGAGTGAATCCCCTGAATCCCTTTCAGATTCAGGGGTCTAGACCTCTTCTCAGAGGCAACTCTCTTATCCAAAGTGCACACCAACCTTCCCAAACTGGGCTGGTGAAATTGTTAAATTAGGCCCGATACTAGATATGTCCGATCCTGCCCTTATTTCTAGCCCCTCAGCAAGCCCGTGCCTCTGCCATGATTCAGGAAGCCTTATCTCTTTCCACGTTCTGCCCTCTGAGCCAGAATGAAGCTAGTGGGGGTGAAGACCACTGAGAGTCCCGGAGCTGGTGGGTGGGCAGCCAGGGGAGGCAGAGGAAGACTCCGACATAGGATTTTGAATTTTCAAAGTCAGAACGGAACTATAAGAGCTGGGCCAGTCTGGAGCACGGAGGCATGTGAAGTGGCAAAATGGGCCCAGACTAGTTTTAGTTGGTGCTGGCTTGTCCAGCACAAGCCCCGAACCATGGAGGGGGTCAGTAAACCCTTGGCCAAGCCTGGGGGCAGGCTTAGTTTTATCTGAAACATAAACATTGAGGCTGAGAAAGAAGTGGTTCCCCAAAGTGTAAGAAATTGCCCACAAAAAGGGAGAGCCGGTACCGAGTGACATAACAACAGGCACCCACCTCAGAGGTACCCCCGTAGCACTTCCACAGAATCCTGGACTCCCCTCTTAAATGACTCCATTCAGGCTATTTAAAAAAACAAAAGAGTTTTAGAGTAAACTCTCTTATAGTCCCAATCCCTAGGAAGTGCTTGGCATTCCGTCGTTTCTCAATTGTTCATACAGCGATCATATGATGAGGAGTCCTGTGTGCGGATGGTTTGCCAGGGGACCCTCTATCCAACAGGCTGATGGGACAAAGCTGCTTAGTGGCCTTCTGGGTTCCGAATATAAACTTCAGGGTGTCTAGGAATCCCCTACAGAACTTTTCAAAGATGTCTTGGTCCTAACCCCAGAGTTTCTGATTCGAGGGGCCTGGGATGGGGTCTGAGGTTCTCCATTTCCACCAAGGTCCCTGGTGATGCTGCTGCCACTGGTCGCTGGTGGGGACCGTACTTTGCTCAACAGAACCTACCAGGGAGGCCCTGAGCATCAGGGAGGAGCCCTGTTCTGGCCAAAGTCACGCTACCCTTTATGATACAACAACTATATTCAAAGCAGTGCTCCAGTGGCTGCTATATTAACCGAGCATTTTCAAAGGGCTCTGCTTGTTGGGGCTCCTAATGAAAGGACTGGAATTTTCAAAACGATCTGGTAAAAAATGTA
This sequence comes from Rhinolophus sinicus, assembly GCF_036562045.2. Classification (NCBI taxonomy): domain Eukaryota; kingdom Metazoa; phylum Chordata; class Mammalia; order Chiroptera; family Rhinolophidae; genus Rhinolophus; species Rhinolophus sinicus. The sequence goes on from NC_133762.1 coordinate 11,589,169, forward strand.
TTCAATTAAAGCGATTCAATTTTTAAAGGTATTTGTTCCTTCGTGATGGCAAAGCCATGCTTTCCTAATTAAAAGCTAATTACTTGCTAACAACGCCTGTCTCTCACGGCTTTCAGCACAAGAAGGCAGAGGGAGTGGGAGAGCCGGATGGCGGATGGCGGTGCTGGGAACCCCACGAGTGAGGAAAAGACGGCACTTCTCCCCCATCCCTCAGAGGCCCTGCAGAATGAAGCTTACACCTAGTATCTTCCTTCATTCAACAAGCATCTCAAGCATTTTAAAAGAGAGATTTTGAAATATTTATACAGCGGACCACGTCACTACCCTGCTTATGGCCCTTCTAGGCTCCCAATTGCATAGGAGAAGCACAAAATCGTTAACAGGGCCCATGAGGATTAATCAGGCGCCGCCCCATTTCTCCGACTCATCTCCCGACACTTGCTTCCTGACTTGGGGGCCAGCCACACCAGGCTTCTGTCACTTATTCTAATGCACCAGGTCTTTTCCTGCCTCAGAGCCCTTGCACATGCTGTTCCCTCCTATGAAAGGCCCTGCCAGCCTCAGCTGAAACATCACCTCCTCAGATAGACCTTCCCTGATCACTCCTCCCTCAATCTATTCATTTGCTTTAGAGTACCTATCCATGAAACAGATTTCAGATTCCAGAAATATATCCAAATACAAGTGAAAATTTAGCACATGGTCAGCATGACATTTTGAATCAGTAGAACAAAGGATGCAGTATTCAATAAATGACGTTGGGATAAACTATGTTTCTACCTAGAAAATAAAAGAGTTTGATCTCAACCAAATATTTGATCTTTGAAATAAATTTCAGATGGAAACAAGGTTCAAACTAATAAAACCACAAAAGTACCAGAAAAACTTTTACATTCTTGGATGGGAAAAGCCTTTTTCGAATTATGATACAAACCCAGGAACTATAATAGAAAAAGACTCATTACACTGACTTCACAAAGAATAAAAAGGTTCTTTATGAAAAACAAAAAAACAAAAGATAAACAGTTACAAGAACAGTAACAAACTGAGGGAAATATTTGCAACATATATCACATACAGAAGGTTAACTCCCTTAATATATAAAGAGCTTTTACAAATCAATAAGATCAACAGTCCAATAGGAAAATATTGACCAGATAAAATAGTTAACAGTGACTGAAATAAAATGGATTTTAAACATATTAAAGATATGTAAATACCATTTTTAGTTATCAGGTTGGCCAAGTTGACTAAGCTCTAAGCTTAATAATAAAGTTAGTAAGAATGTGAAGAAACTGACACTCTCATTTGTATGTACTTTGAATGCATGTGACCTTTGTAGAGGCAATAAACTTAAAAAATAATTTTTTAAAAAAATAAACAAATAAATTTAAAATGTGCAGTCTTTAACCCAGCAATTCCTATTCCAGAAAATTATCCTATGGGTATGCTTGCACATGTACGAAATGACATATGTATAAGAATATTCATTGCGGTGTTGTTAAAAATTCAAAGGACTGGAAACAAACGAAATATCCTTCAATATGAGACTGGTTAAATAAATGCTAATACAAGCCATACAACTGAGTATTGCACAGCCTTTAAAATGAATGAGGCAACTTCCATGAACTGACGTGGGGCATTCTCTAAGATACATTATTATGTGGAAATGCACGTTATTAAAGAATGCATGTTTAACAATAAAAGGATATGCACGCATACACTTACGTGTGCATTGATCACCTCTGGAAGGAAACACAAGTGGCTGGTAACCGAGCTGCCTTCCAGGAAAAGAAGTGGGAGGGGGGAGACTTCATTTCACCGCATAACCCTCTGTAACTTTTGAATTTTGCATGTACTATATATATCAAAATAAATTTTTGATTAAGAATAAATGAATTAAAAGCCACTTCACAGTGGGAAATGACCAAAACAAAAAAGCAGAAACAAAATGTTACCAGTGAGTGTGTGGTGGTACTAGGAATCCCGTTTCCTTGTTCTTTGTTATTTTTCTATTTTTAACCCTATTTCTTTAATGAGCATGTACTGATTTAAAAGAGAGAAAAGAATCTTTTTTTTAAAAAGCACTGGCAGAGTCCCTAATCACCATCTTTCCTGTTGAGCCCCGTGTGCTCCCAGCTGGATATGGCATGAAATCCCCCAGCCACATCCGCTAATCCTGAGCCATCCTTGTAAAGACCCTCGTGGCCTCTGCACGCGGCTTGGGGGAAACAGGTCATCCAGCTGCTTCCCTGGTCCCACTCCAAGGAGGTTGGAGGTGGGACCTGTGCTTAAATGACAGCAGAGCTGCATCTCTGACAGCCACAGAGGGCCCTGCAAACTTGGAAAGGCCGCAGAACACAGTTTAACATTGGAACAGCGCTCTGGAGTTGGCCAAGCGTCTTATATGACATCTTATTTGATTCTCACAACTGCTATGCGATGCAGCTCTAATTATTTTTTCCCTTTGGAAAGCTAGTACAACTGACGTTCTGAGAGAGAAAATGACCCCTCCTGGCTCACGTGGTTCCACGGCACAGGGTCAGCAGCAGTTCATGTCCTGTAACGCCAAACGTAAAGCTCGGTCCAGTTAATTAAGTTGCTGTGCTAGATACTAAATATGCCCACCAAAACTGGTCTCTCTTTCCCGGGCACACAGCTAGATTGCATTTCCCTTACAATTACGTGTGGTCATTGAATTAAACATGTCTTCTTATTGTAATGTTTTGCCATCTGGGGCTTTGACCCAGAATTAGATTTCTAGAGCTAGTAAACTCTCCTAAGAGCAGCCTTTTTATCTGAAACTAACCAGCCCAAACCCACACCCTAATCCCTGCTTTCTCAGGCTCTGCCCTAACCAGCACAGGGCCAGGCATCAGACAACTAAGAGCAGCCCCTGCACCCTGACCCCCCCTGAAATTATTCAAACCAGCCACTCCGAAACCCGCTTACCCTGCCTCACCACTGCCTTCCCACAGTTGCCCTGGCTGCCCTCCGCCTAACCGGCCCTGCAGCTTCCCCATGTGGTCCTGCCCGGCATGACTCCATCTCTTGGGAACTGTAACAAACTATCTTTCAGTGGCAGTTGTCTCCTTATCTGCTGGCCTCACCAAATGGAATGTCATCAGAGTGAAGAATAACACTTTCAGGGCTACAGACTCCCATGCAAGTGTCTCTCCCTCAACCATGTTCCCCCACCCCATCTATTAGAGGGATGCAGAGCATCTCATCCCCAGAGTATTCTGAGGTCCTAGGCGATGGTGGAGATGCAAATGTCAGAGGTCTGGGTGCTCGGATTACCACATGAAAGGCCACCTGTCAATCATACACATCCCGTTACCTGAGCAACATATAAACTACTGTGTCCAGAGAGCATCACAGCTCGAGCTTCTCTGCTACAGCAGTTGAACTATTCTGACTAATTTAGTTGACAAAACATGTGTTTGGTTACTTCCTACCACACTCAGCTTGCCTCCCACACTTCTGTTCCCCTCTTCTCCATCCCCCCAAGACCTTGAGAGGGTTAGGAGAGAAAGAATGAGACTGAAATTCATGGAAACTCAAAGAACTGTGGCAGGACCCATTAGGGGTGCCAAGGGGAAATAGGGAGCAACTTGCTCACCTCAAGTCACAGGGGAGGTGAAAAGGGGAGGCCTGGGGGTTCCACAAGCACAGGTAGGAACACTGAAGACCAGCAACACCCCTATCCCACATGGTTTGGGGGGACACTAGAGCTACTTGCCGTGTGTCCCTGACGCCAAGCCTGCCTCAGGAACACCCCAGAAACATCCAGCGGCTCACCGCTCCCGTGTCCCACGTCCAGTTAGGAATCCTCGACGCCTACAGCTCGGGCCTGGGGCGGTGGGTGCCCTGAACTGCGGAAGGCTCCCCTGTCCGCCACACAGCCCTCAGCGGCACGTTCACGGTCAGCCAACATGCAGGGTTTGCGGCGAGGAGCTGGGATGTAACGTGAGACACTGTCCTAATCGGGATCACTAGCTTGCAAGCAACAGAACTGCCTCAGTCGCTCAACTAATAGAGGGTTTGACGGAAGGGCTACCATGGAGACTCAATGAAATATGGAGCAGGAAGTGAAAGTGATTGGCACAGGAGCTGGAAAGCCATTTGGAGCCCCTCCCTGTTCCTGAGTGGCAGGACCATGTGTCCAGCCCTGTCTGCAGAACGGTCCCATTCTACACAGGGCTGTGACTCCGGCTCACCTACCTCCTAGGCTTTCCATGGGCTTCTGTGTGGGGCCGACCGGCGCTGCCCCCACAGCCCCTCCTAGCTCAGCGCCCCACAGCTCCTCCGTGCTAAGTGACATAAGTCAGAGAAAGAGAAATACTGCATGATCTCACCTATATGTGGAATCTTAAAAAGCTGAATTCACAGAAAGAGAGAGTCAGTTGATGGTCACAGGAGCTGGGGGGGCTGGGGGAGACAGGGAAGTGTTGGTCAATGGAAATATACTTCCAGTGATACGACCAGTAAGTTCTGCGATCTGACAACATGGTGACTCTCGTTAACAATACTGCACTACAGACGTGAAAGTTGAAAGAGTGGACCTTCAATATTCTCATCACAACAACCAAAAAAAAGAAATAGTACCTATGTAGGGAGAAGGGTGTGTTAACTAACTCAATGTGGTAATCATTTCGCAATATGTACGTAAATGAAATCGTCACGTGGTACACCTTAAACTTAGGTCAATTATATCTCAGTAAAGCTGGAAACACAATTCAGGCCCTGATGTTTCCTCATGGTCTCCAGTAGGTGTGGGTATGTATATGGGGGAGCTATAGGAGCGGGGGGCAACCAGAAGTGAAATATTTGGTTTGTGTGGTTTTTTCTATGGTCTCCAATGGGCCTCTTGGGGGATTCTTCCAGGCAGCCTGCTGGGAGTTTGTGACATTTCTGTCACGAGGCACAGAAACCCCACACAAATTGTTTTAATCCAAAAAAGAATTTAGTGACATACGTCGCTGAAAAGCTCAGAGGTGGGACTCACTTCAGGCCTGGCTGGATCCAGGCGCTCAAAGGGTGTCACTAAAACCTGGTTCTCCAGCTCTCAGGTCTGTTTTCTCTGGACAGGCTCCGTCCTCGGGAAGGCTCTCCTGACAGCACCACAAGGCGACTCCTGTGCCTCCAACATCACATACTCCCAAGTTTGAGGCCAGTGAGAACACGCACGTCTGCTCCCCAACCCTCAAACAAAAAATCCCTGAGAAAATCTCCGTGGCTCTGAGCGCCCGGCCTGAGCTGTGTGCGAGGTCCTGAAGCAATCACGGTCAGCCGGGGCATGAAATGCCTGGGCCTTATGCTCCACCCCTGGGCTCGGGGATGGAGTCTGCTGAAACCACGAGGGCTGACAGAGGGAGGGGTGGATCCTCGGATGAAAATGGGGGGACGCTATTACCAGAAAAATGAGGAATGGGTGCTTGAGAGGCAAATAACACATCTGTTACAGCAAGTTACCTAAACTGGGCGTATTGCTAAAAGTGTATTTCCACTGCAGATATAAATCCACAGGGAAAAGCATTCCATCACAACCACTTTTGACATATCAGGTCCTCCTCCTAACTCACCATTCTGCTCCCTGGTGGCCTAATACAGGACCCGCCCAGTAAACAGTTGTGTGTGATGCCTGCTTCGTGGATTGACCTGGGTATCAGCAGCAATCGTAATCACAATTAGCACTGGTGCAGCACCGCATATAATTGACCAAGCAGTCTTGTGTCCACTATCTAACTTCTTCCTCCCAAAAGCCCTCTAAGAAAGGCATTGTTAACCTCATTTTATAGATTAAAAAACAAACAAACAAGCTGAAGTCCAGTGAAGCTAAGTACCTCATGAACGGGTAAGTGACTTTCCCCACTGCTGAGTATCGGAGCAGAGTCTTAACCCAGGACTTCTCAGCCCAGAGACTGGGCCCTTTCCTCTCCTCTGTGCCCAGATAGATTTGGACACAATAAACCACTTCCCACCCACCAAGCTGGCCAGCAGGGTCTCCTTCTCCAGATCTGAAGGCAGTCCTGCTGCCATGTCTTGTGGTCGGGGGGCAGGAAAAAATCCCAAGCTGGGTGCCATGGTACCAGGCGACCTGATGGGGCATCTGTAAGTGCCCCCATATCCTGTCACTGTTCAGGCTTCTACTGACGCTGGGCCAGGACAGGGCTGAGTTACGAACCTCCATTATTGACATACAAAATCCCAAAGCTAGTTTCCCCAAGATTCTGCTGAGCATGCATTTTTACAATTATGACTAAGCCACTAAAAAACTTGCCTATCCACTTTGAAAAGGACTTCTGTGGTTCTGAGAATTTGTTTACTTAGTATTTCCAAATTAAATTTAGAATTTTTACAGCCTTGATATTAAATATGTGTCACCTATTTTGAACTGTACATAAAAGTGTTTATAAAAACTGTATGCACTTCCTAGTATTTACTCAATCTTCTAAATTAACCTTTGAGTTTCTGCAAAGTGCCTCATTAAGCATGTCACTTCTTCTTCTCTTAACATAGTACATAAAAATATTTACAAGAAATGCAGTTTTTGAGCATTTATCTGCTTAATCAAAAATTTGTATGTGTTTGTGCATTTATTTAATTAAGTGAAGGTTTCAAATGTTCAAGAAGGGCAAAGATGGCTAAACAAATGTAAGGACTCAGAAACCACAAAGGAAGTACTTATACAACTTTAGAGAAGCAATGAAATTAACTCCACTGCTGAAAGGAAACAGTCACAATGAAAATAAGTAGAGGCCTGAAGGTGGAGAGAAAAGACTAGAAATGGGAGAAGAGAAAATGCTGCAGAACTGACTAGATAAAGAGATATTCCAGATACAAATCATCAATAAGTGTTAGAAACTGAATGTTTGTGTCCCCCTAAAATTCATATGTTGAAGCTCAAACCCACAATGTGATGGTATTTGGGAGATGTTAGGTATAGGTGAGGATGCGGATGGAGCCATCATGATGGGCTTAGTGCCCTATTCAGAGGAAGAGACACCAGAGCTTCCTCTCTCCACCCTGTGGAGACACAGTGAGAAGGTCGCCCTCTGCAAGCCAGGAAGAGAGGCCTCACCAAGAACTGAATCGGCCAGCACCTTGACCTTGGACTTCCCAGCCTCCAGAACTATGAGAAACACATGTCCACTGCTTAAGCCACCCAGGCTGTGGTATTTTCTTACAGTATCCTCAGCTATAATCAGCATAGTTGGGCCCAAGATAGGAAATGGATAACAAAAATGAGCATCTCAGTGAACTCAGACACTATACACCTCTGACTCCCACTGTTGCTCTCCATATTCCAAAGAATTGGTTACTGATTTTTTCAATGATCACCTACAAGCCCCAGGGGAAAAGTTTTGGCAGTCCTTCAAATCCTGGAAAACGATCTGCTCTGTCAGGAGTTTCATCATAGGGCTCATTAAGCGTTATATTTGAGAAGAATAAGATTAACTTTTCACAATGAGATAAGATGAAAAAATATGATTTTATTAATAGCAGGTGAGAGTTGCTGGAATGAAGTGTGACAGTTACACTGGGTATGGCTCATTTCCCATCAGCCCCTGCCCCTGGGACGACTCTCTACTTTTGAGTCCTTCTGAAAGGCTTCCTGATCCACGTCTCAGGCCCTCACTGGACTTGGAGAAAGGGCAGCCCTGCATTCTGTCCACGTCCTTGGGATTATACATCACATTGGACTTGGCAATTTGGACTACTAGTTAGCCCTATCCAGCTCATTAGTTTCCCCAACTAGCCACCACCCCCACATACACACACACACACACACACACACACACACACACATAACCCTAACATCCTCAGTTCCCTTCCTTCTCTCCCCACCAGAGATCCCATGCCCTTTGCACTTAGGGTAGGGCTCGCTATGATCCAAGGTCTTAAGTGATTGATGACTTTCAACTATGAGCATCACTGCCTTATCAAGCAGATTCTTAACATTTTCCCCCATCATAACACTTAAGGAAGATGTGAATGACATAAGCATGACAGACTCCCTAAGCACAAGCAGATTTTAACAGAAACCTCAAGCCATTTTTCAGGGAAGTAAGATATTACACTAAGTCAGTTATCCCATCAATAATGATGTATTAATCAATAAATAATTTTAGGTCAATTGGGGGCTACAACATACAGCTCATGGGCTAAAAAGCAGTCTGGAGCCCAGAAATATTTCCTTTGCCCTACATGACATTTTTTAAATATTGGAATTTTTTGCTACCTTGAAAATGAGATGATTTCACACTGAAAAAAACAATCATCCGAGCTTCCAATTAGGATGGAGAAGGTCATAAAAAACAATCACTCTCACCGTAACAATGAGAAAACATCAATAAACCACAAAATCATACTTTGCAAACCCAACAATGAGCTAAGGATGCAGAAAAAGCTAAATGAAGTGAATTCTGGAGAGAGGCAAGCCTTTAATAAATGAATAGAGACTAGTGGCTGCTTTTATTCCTGGGTCATCAGCAGGCAGAGAAGCAAATCTGCAATAGATAGGGATACTTTGCCGAATTAAGAGGAAACCAGATTAACTTATGATGACCATAAGGGCTGGCATGATGGATTGGATTCTGATATGAGCCCTCACGTAGAGATGGCCAATTCTCCCCCACAGGATGTTTATCAAGTCCAGAGCAGTATGTGAACCTGGGCTGGGAAGCAGAGCAGGAGCTTTCCCACAGAATAAAAGTCTGAAAGCAGGAAAGGAAATCAGAGAGAGATCTTATAATCACATATGATTTAGATCCCAGGGAGAAACCTGACCCCATTCTCAGGGCATCTGAAACCAACAGTGATGAAACCATTATTTTACTACTGAGAGAAGAAAAGACATCATCTTTCTGGAAATAAGTATTACCTGCTTCAGTTTCTACCATTCTTTTATACACAACATCTAGTTTGTCATGAAAAGTATAATACATGCAAAGAAGAATGACAACTCTAATCAAGAGAAAAATGGTCAATAGAAGCAGACCTACAGATCTAGATAATGAAATTAACATATCAGAACTTTGAAATAACAATTATAAAGGTTTTTTAAATTGGTGGAAAAGTGTAAACATAATGGATAAAAGATGAAGAATTTCATTAGAGAAACTCTAAAGAAAAATCAAATTGAAATTTCAGACCTAAAAAAATAAATAACTGAAATCAAGAAACTACTTAATAATGGACTGGACAAAAAGCAGAAGAAAGGATCAGTAAAGTCAAGAATAGATCAATCAGAAAAATAACAAAACTGAAACATAAAGAGAAAAAAAATTTTAAAAACAGAATGTAGCTTCAGAGTAATGTGAGGGGGGAAATATCAAGCAGTATATACAAATGCCACTGGAATCCAAAAATAATAGGAAAGACAGAATTGGGACAAAAGAAATATTTGAAGGGACAGTAACCAGAATTTTCAAAATTTTGTGAACCGTATCAGCCCACAGATCCAAGAAGCTAAGTGAACCCCAAGTAGGGAAATACAAAGAATAGTATATCTAAGCACATCGTAGTAAAATTACTGAAAAATAAAGATGACAACAAAAGTTTAAAGCAGCTAGAGAAAAGAGGGGCATTAAATTTAAAGGAATAATCATAAGATTTAGAGCAAACATCTCAACAATGTAAACAATGGAATTCACAAAACAATGGAATGACATGGTTTGGGTGCTGCAAGAAAAACCAGTCAATCTATAAATTCCATATGCAGCGAAAACATTATTCAAGAATGAAAGCAAAATAAAGACATTTTCTAAAAAGCACAAAAGGAGAGACTATTCATTACCAGTAGACTACACTAAAAAAAAATACTAAAGGGAGATCTTTAGGCTGAGGAACAAACAAATGGAGGCCCAGATCTTCAGGGAGGAATGAAGAATACAGAAAAAGGGTAAATACTGGTAAGTGTATATATTTATATATATATAACTATTTAAAGCAAAAATAAATAGCATTGAATTGCGGGGTTAATAGCATGTCTAGATGCAAAATACATGAAAAATAGCCCACATGGTGAAAGAAGAAATGAAAGGAATCATACTTGCTAAGATTCTTATATTGTTAAATGAAATAATACTAATTAATGATTTATTAAATGTGAAAAAGTTAAGGATGCATATTATAAGTTCTAGAATAGACATTTAAATTAATATAAGGAAATATAGTTTAAAAGCCAACAGATTAATAAAATGGAATAATTAAAAATACTTGATTAATTCAAAAGAAGGCTGGAAATGAGGAACAAATATATAAGACAAATACTGGACACACAGTAAGAGGGCAAATTTAAAACCAGCTATATCTTTAATTATACTAAATGTGAATATACCAAACACTTCAATTAAAAAAAAATGCCTATAAAGAATCAAGCTCAAATTATACTGTTCGCAAGAGATATACTTTAAACATAAGAACACAGTTTGAAAATAAAAAGATGAAAAAAGACATACCACATAAATGTTAATCAGAAGAAAGTTGGTGTAATTATATTCATATCAGACAAACAGACTTCAAGACAAGGAATATTACTAGAAATAAAGGGATCATGTTATAACGATAAAAGGGTCATTTCATCACGAAGACAATCATAAATGTGTATATACCTAATATTAAAGCTCCAAAATATGTGAAGCAAAAACTAATATAAGTTAAAGGAGAAATAAGCAAACCCACAATAACAGATGAATATTTTTTCAATTATAGTTGACATTCCATGTTTTATATTAGTTTCAGGTGTACAGCATAGTGGTTAGACATTTATATAATTTAGGAAGTGATCTTCTCAATTAGTCTAGTACCCACCTGGCCCTACACAGTCATTACAACATTATGGGCTATAATCCCTATGCTGTACTTTATATCCTCCCAAACCCCCTCCCCTCTGGCAACCATCAAAATGTTCTCTGTATCTATGAGTTTTTGTCCATTTATTTTGTTTTTCAGATTCCACATATACCGTGTTTCCCCAAAAATAAGACATAGCTGGACCATCAGCTCTAATGTGTTTTGGGGGCAAAAATTTATATGATATAACATAACATAACATAACATAACATAACATAACATAACATAACATACCATAACATACATACATAACATAACATACCATAACATAGCATAACGTAATACCAGGTCTTATATTAATTTTTGCTCCAAAAGACGCATTAGAGCTGATGGTCCGGCTAGGTCTTATTTTCGGGGAAACACTGTAAGTGAAATCACATGGTATTTGTCTTGCTCTGACTTATTTCACTTAAGTCCATCCAAGTCACAAATGGTAAGATTTCATCCTTTTTTATGGCTGAGTAATATTCCATTGTGTATATGTACCACATCTTTACTCATTCATCTATCGATGGGCACTTAGTTTGCTTCCATATCTTGGCTATTACTAGAAATGCTGCAGTGACACAGGGTTGCATGTATCTTTTCGAATTAGTATTCTTCAGATGAATACCCAGAGTGGAATTGCTGGGTCATAAGGTAGTTCTATTTTTACTTTTTTTGAGGAGCCACTACTGTTTTCCATAGTGGCTACATCAGTCTTCAATCCCACCAACAGTGCACAAGGGTTCCCTTTTCTCCACATCCCCGTGGACACTTGTTGTTTATTGATTTATTGATAATAGCCATTCTGACAGGTATGAGGTGGTGGTATCTCATTGTGATTTTTATTTGCATTTCTCTGGTGATGCTGAGCATATTCTCATAGGTCTTGGCCATCTGTATGTCCTCTCTGGAGAAATGTCTGTTTAAGTCCTCTGCCCATTTTTTAATTGGATTGTTTGGTGGGTTTTCTTTGGTGTTGAGATAGATGAATACTTTTGATTGATAGAATGACTAGTCAAAAAATGAAGAAGTATAGAAAAGATTTAGACAACATTATCAACTACCTTGACCTAATTAATAGTCATAGAAAACAATATCCAACAACTACAGAATATAACTTTTGTTAAATTCACATGGAACAGTCACTAAAATAATCCATATGCTGGGAAATAAAGCAAGTCTCGCTAAATCTCAAAAGGTTAAAATCAAACACAGTCTGTTCTATGACTACCATGCATTAAAAGAGAAATCATTAACAAAACAAAAGCTAAAAAATCTCTAAATATACAGGAATTAAGTAACACCCTTAAAAAAAAAAGCAAAAAACAGAAAACCCCTCCAAGCATCAAAGAAGAAATCCCAAGTACATGAGAAAAGATTGTGAACTGCTGAACAATCAGCATACAGTAAGTCCTCATGTAACATACTGAGAGGTTCTTTGATTTGAAGCAATTTTAAGCAAAATGACATGTAATGAAGCTAATTGATACAAACAAGAGTTCTGTTCCTACAGCATCTCATCAATGTTATAATGAAACAATATTGAACGAAGCAACATTACTCGAGGACCTGCTGTATTAAAATCTGTAGTATGTAGTCAAAGCAATGCTTAGAGGGAAATTTATATTTTAAAGGCACCTATTAGAAAAGAATAAGTGCATAAAATCAATAGCCAAAGATTCCACCTCCAGAAGCTAAAAGAACAAATTTAACCCTAAGTAGAAGAAAATAAAATATAAGAGCAAAAAAAATCAATGAGAAATCTAACAAAACAAAAATTTGTGTTATTTAAAGATTAATAAAATTGGCTAATGTCTAATAAGAATAATCAAGGCAACATAATACTAATATTAGGAACAAAAAGGAGAATATTATTATAAATCCTACAGCTATTCAAAAGATAATAGGGAGATATTATGAAGAACTTTATGATAATAAATTTGACAACTTAGAGGAAATGAAAAATATCCCTTGAAAAACACCACTTTCTGAAATTGATACAAAAAGAGGAAGTTCTACTTTTGTTCATTGAATTTGTAGTTAAAAACCTTGTATAAATTAGACTTCAGACCCAGATGACGGATTCACTGATGGATTCTACCAAACATGTAAGAGAAAAAATAATAACACTACAAAGAAAGTAAAAGGTAAGTCACAGACGGGGAGAAAATATTCACAGCATATATATCTGACAAAGGACTTGTGCTCAGAAAAATAAATAGAGGAGATATACATATATATATCATATATATATATCATATATATTATATAAAATAATTATAAGGCATCCCAATTTAAAAAGAGGGCAAGGAATTGAAAAGGAACTTCACAAAAGTAACACTGAATTGCGAATAGATACGCATAAAGGTGCGGAACACCCTTATTCACCAGGGAGATGTAAATTTAAACCACAATGAGGTACCAGTGCACACCCATTACAATGGCCAAAAGAGCTAGTGACAAAGTGGAGCCACTAGAACTCTCCTCAGTGCTGGTGACGATGTAAACTGATAACCTTTATGGAAAACTGTTTCTAATAAAGTCTCACAGACCCATTTTACGGCCCAGAAATACCACTCCGACGTCTATACACACTCAAGAGGCGTGAGCGCACTCGTCCCGAACAAGAGACTTCTATGTGGAGGGTCACAGCAGCTGTACCCACACCGGCCAAGAGGTAAAACCTATGCAAACATTCCTCCACAAGAATGTGGGTAAACAAGTCATGGTGTTTGATACTATTCGGCACTGAAAAGGAATGAATATGCAAGACGGATAATCTCGTGTGTAGTACACTGAACAAGAGAAGCCAAAAGTACACATACTGTAAAATTGTATTCCAAGGAAGTTCAAGATCAGACAAGTATCTCATGGATATGAGGGAGGGGCAGCTACTGACTTGGAGCCCAGGCAGCTCTCTAAGAGATGGAAAATGCCCCATATGGAACATATGGTGGTTGCATATGTAAAATGTATACATATGTAAAAATTCACTAGGATTTGCGCATTTTATTATATGTAAATTATGCCCCAAAAATAAAACCCACATATATCTTTTTGCTTCTGAAAACAGGAGCAAATCTGGCACCACGGGGCCGGCATATGTCCACACCTGGCCGGGGTAATGCACAGGCCACTTCCCCACAGACCCCTCCCCACTCAGTTGTGACAACTGTCACCCCCAACCCATCTCACTCATTCCTGCTACCTGCCTGGCTCCCTACTGCCCCAGATCCAACCAGTGTGGCACATGGGTCAGGCTGGGAGTCTTGAGTGAGGTCGGCACAGCAGCCACCAACCCAGGCCACCAGCAGGCCAACTAATCAGGCTCGAGTGGTTTTTCTGCCTGGCATTTGGAAGTAGGTCTACTTCCTTCACTCTGAGGCAACAATTCAATGTGGCAGGAAGCCTCAAAAGAGAGATCCTGAACTTGTGAATAATAAAGACTGCTCAAGCAATTAATTGAAGGAATAAAAGAAATGTGATGGTATTTGCATTCCAAGCTGGTGAAGCAGGTCGTATTGATTGCATTTTTAGTCACTGAAGCAAATCACGTGCAAACTCGGTTTTAAGAGACGTGCCCTCTCTGTTGTTGCCCCAGTTCAACCTCCAGACACAGGGCCCCTCCACCTCTGTCTAGGGCTGCACTGGGGAACCATGGGGACGGGGCCTCACAAGGCGGCTGACAGTGGGGGGAGGGGCAGGCATCATGTCCACAATCCAGGGTCACTCAGCCTAGTGGCCTGACACCTCTAAGCTGCAGACCTGTGATATCCAAATAATGTCTCCATTGGTCTGGCACAACCTTGACCAAGCACAGCTGGCACTGGCCCAACCATGGAAGCAAGGTCCTCCTAACCCTTTTAGTTAACGGCCCAGTGGGAGGGGCGGGCGGATCACAAGGGGAGAGGCTAAGGGCTAGCAGAGTAGGACCTTAAAGCAGTGGCTATTTAGAAACCGGTATAAAATTTTTAATATTTATTAAGCAGCCCGACTGGACCAGAGCTGTGCTGGAACCAGCTCACGCCAATGCTGGAGAGCCAACTGTGAGCGCCTCTTCCCAATTCCTCATGTAGTGTCACCACAGCGATGCCTCAACACCAGCCATAGCGGGGATACTCACACCTTGGAAATGGGAAAGCGCTGCAAAGCAGCACCCCCTCCCCACCGCCCGCCAGCTCAGGAGCGTGTTCCCCAGCTCACCGCTGGTAGTAAGTATCAGCTACAACCCATACTCAGGTCAGTCTCTGCTCTCAGAGACCCTGGTGCCAGGCAATCTTCACACTCATTTAACCCTCACAACAACCCCACAAGGTGCATCCGATTTGTATCCCCATTTTGCAGGCGAGGAACCGAGCCACAGAGAGGTCAAATGACTGGCCTGAGGCCACACAGCTATTAAGTGGCAGAGCTGAGTTCAAACCTGGCCATCAGGAGCCAGAGTCCAGGGCTTCACCCCTCCGTAACACTGCCCTTCTCTACTTCTACCCCCTCGAAATCTCCAGTGGGCTCTGGGCTTTTCATCGGTCATGGAAGTAAAACCCAAACTACTAGAACAGAAAGCCTGACTTCACATCCTTGGGAGGCTGGGCAGGCCCCGGGCTTCAGAAACACACTCCATTGCTCAGGCCAGACTTCTTAAGGAGGATGGGAGATCTGTGCATCTAACCTGGAGTCCAATTTCCCTCCCACCCCACCCCAGAAATGTGCCTAATGATGCCTTCTAAAGTGCAAGGTTGCAATTTCATTGCAGAACCAGGTGGACCGTCCATATGCGGTGTTATTGGTAATGAGTTAGTTTCTACACCCTTGCTCTTCCTTCCTCTCTCCGGGCAGAATCCTCTCCAGGCCCCACGGAAAATCCTGTCCTGGCCTCAGGCATAACAATGACATCCAGCCCTAGCCCCAGCCCTACTCAGGAGCCTGAGAAGGCCCCTGGGAGGTCCTGGCGAGCGGTGCCAAGACCAGATGGCCAGGGAGATTACTACAATTTGATTTCCACATAATCCATAAACTTGGATGAGCTAACGTTCCTTTAGATGCATTATCTTGTAATCCCAGAGAAAGCTGTGCAGAGCCAAAAGCCCGGCTCTCCTACCCCCACAAGCCCCCGTGTGCTGGATAAGGCCTGCTCTGCTGAGCCAAGGAGCCCTGCCAGGGGGCCAAAAGGGGGCTGTCACCAGCGCCTGGTATTTGGGAGCAGAAACGGAGGCCCCTAACATTCCAGAGGCTTCCAGGAGGCACCAGCTCTCACACTGGGGCGGGCAGACCCCCCATGGCAAACACTGGGGGCTGCGCCTCAAGACTCCCGAGGTCTCTCACCTTCGCCTCTGGTGCTGTGTGAAGCCTGACAAGAGCCTCTCCCGCCCTGGGCCTCAGTTACCCCAAATGCCAAGGGAGGAAGCACAAGCACAGGTGATCTGAGGTGCTCATCTGCTTCACCTGCCGCCATGTGTGCATCTGGCCAGACTGCCTCCCTGTCACATGTCAGGAGCTGCGGGCAAGACAGAATCAGCCCAGGCCACCCCAAGGCAGGTGCCCATCCTACTGGCTGTTTCCAGCACCCAGGGGTGCGCTTTCTGGCTCACAAAGACCTGGATTGAAGTCCCAGCGCTGTCCTTCCTAGGTGTGTGACCAGGATCGTGCCATTCCACCCCCCAGCTCTCAGCCCCCTGTCAGTTAGGGACCTCACAGCACCTGCTTTCCGCGGGCGAACTCTAAGGATCACAGACATGTAGGACGCTGGACCACAGGGACGCTCTCGTGTTATCAGTCTGCTCAAAATAAAACTATGTTCTATTGAATCAAACACTTGTGAAAACGCTTGGATGCTGGTGTGATTACTTTTGTTCCTGGCTGTCGTCCCTTTGAAATTGTACCTCTCCTGAGTTCCCACACCCGCTCATGATTCTGCTTGATCCTAGGAGCTCATTCTAAGGTTAACGACTTGGCTGGTGACTTCTGCCTCGCCGTGTCATTGCATATGTGCAGTGGCCTCCAATGCACTCGAATGCAGGGAGACTCTGGGGAACGGGGAACCTGGCTTTCCAGCTTCCAGTCTGCAGTGTCTGGGCTGCACTTGCATTTGTGTGGGGCCTCCCTGTGGACAATGCAGGTCGTGGCTGGGACCCTCCCTGAGCCCCACACCTCATCACCAACCCACCGCAGCCCCCACCAGCATTGTGAATCCGACTGCCTTGTGTTGCAGATGAGGAAACTGAGGCCCACAGGGGGACGTATTACTTGTTCAAGATCAAACAGTTCCTCAGACATTTTGTAAAGAGGAATAAGTGACGGCTCAGAGTCTGTGATTCTATAAGCAAGAATGCTGAGGCAAAGACCCTGTTTCCCCGAAAATAACACCTAGCCAGACCATCAGCTCCAATGTGTCTTTTGGAGCAAAAATTAATATAAGACCCGGTCTTATTTTATAAGACTGGCTAATATAATGTAATATAACATAATATAATAATCATGTCTTATATTAATTTTTGCTCCAAAAGACGCATTAGAGCTGACTGTCGGCAAGGTCTTATTTTCGGGGAAACACGGGAACACCATGCCCAAGTCAATTTCAGAACCAGGAATTGGGATTTGGGGGCCAGTGCTCAGACCACAGGTGCAGCCAAATCATTGGGGAGAGACCCCCCCCATTCTTTCCTACGTATCTCAGGCACGAGCATCCCTTTGCTTCTCAAACCACATCTGGCCTATGGATGAAAATCTGGTGTTTCCACGACCTATCCTCCACTCTCCAAGCGGGCTCTGGCCAAGATGACCTGGAGCCCCAGGAGGCTGGGCTCACTGTGGTCATTTGTAATCCTTCTAGATGGCTGACGGTGCCCCTGAGCCATCTAGTCCAGGAATACAATGATCTCTGTCCCAGGAACAGCCCAGAACAGGGAGGGGGCCACTATACTCACTCCCTCAACAAATACCCAATAGCTTCTCTGTACCAGGAATGGACCCAACACAGATCCGAGCACAGCTGGAAGAAACTCTGTCGGTCTGGGTGTCAGCTGAGCAGCAGTCAGGGTCCTGTTAGGGCAAAGCTGCACAGAGAGGGAAACAACACAGGAACTAGCTACAAGTGTTGGGAAGACAGAAAAACCAAAGCGGGGGAGGGTGACGCAGCGCAGAGGTCGCAGGAATAGATCACCATTACCCCTGGAGCTGGCGGGACAGAGGAAGGAGTGGTGCTGGTGTTGCCAGGAGCCTTCGCCATCCTGCAGGAACCGGCATGGTGGAGACACCTGCTGGTGAGACGGCACCACGGAGGGGATGCTGGCAACGCCTCCTCCGCACAGAACGGGGAGAAACACCCGGCTTCTCCCTTTGCCCTCCCATCTCTCACCAGCACCTCTTACTGGCCAAACCCAACAGGAACCCAGCGGCAAGTAAGCTTGGAAAATACAATTGTCAAGGGTCAGCAGCCCCCTCAACACACGTGCACGCACACATCGCAGAGCTCGGCAGGGGAAGGGTAGGGAGCAGATCTGAGAGCAACAGGCAAATGACCTGAACGGTGCGTGAGGTGCTCAAGCACGTGCCTGTTCTGACATCCGCTTCCAAGGCGTGTGTGTACAGAATGTGCATGTGTGTGTTTCAGTGTGACAGCTTAAGGGTATGTATGTATCGGGTGGATTCCAAGGGTTTGTACAAATGTGTGACAGGAATGAGCATCCAGGGGTTTGTGTGTGATGTGAACATTCAAGGGGGGGGGGTGTCACGAGGATATTTGAAGCTTTGGTGTGTGTGTGTGTGTGTGTGTGTGCGTGTGTGCGCGTGTGCGCACGGCGAATGCTCCAGGAGGTGGATGTGTGATGCGAATGCTCAAAGCTGTGTGTGTGTGACGTGAATATTCAAAGCCGTCTGACATGACGTTCAAGGATGTGTGTGTGTGGGGGGGTGCGTGGTTGTGAGCGTGGTGAGAAGTGGGGATGGGAAACAGGAAGCGTACAATGTCGATGGACGTGGTAGAATACGTGGCCATGTGTCTTTGCTGGGGACAGATGTGTACGAAGACCTTCCGTTCTCGCGTAGGCACTCAGAATGGCTAAGAGGGTGCTGCTGAGTTGTATAGCAGGTGTGACTACAAGACACAGAATATTTTTTAGCAAACACACCTTTCCATCCGAACGAGTGTCACCTGCTTCCAAGGAGTCACCTTAAAAGGCTAAATTCTTATTTTAATGACGCAGCCATGGCTCAGAAGTCTTTGGACCTGCTTTCGGTCAGTTTGAACACCTTACATAAAATCTACAATCATTACTGTACAAGCATCACATATTCTTATTGGCTGAGGCCAGAATTACCCAATTTAGTCAATCACTGCCCTCACTGAACTTTTCCAAAACCAACTCTCTCCAAAAAAAAAAAAAAAAAAAAGCTACTTTGTCCCCTTTGAGGCCAAGCCTCCTTCAGGTAGATGGATTAATACACAAGCTTCACTGCTTGATAATTAGCTGCTGCAGATGGAAGGCTGCCGGGAAGAACTGGGAACCAAATGGATCCCATAGAATCCCATCACACACACATCTGACTTTTACGAAGTCAAACTATTGTCCTGGGATTTTTACAGGTGAGACTAGTGACTGGGAAGCGGGCACTTCCATCCACTGTGGATGCGCTTACTGCTCCCAGGGACTCCTGCTCCGGAGTGAGCCTGAGATGGGGAGACAACTCCATCTTGAATCCCCAAAGCCTATCTTTATGCGAGCATCTCATGACACTGAGTGTGATTCTGAATCTCCTCATATTCTCCCAAATTGCCCCAATTGGGCCTTTGCTGGGGTGCACAGACCTGTAGTCAATGCCCCTCAGTGAGAGGTATGGGAATCCTAGTACTTTACACAGCACAGCCCCTAAACACAAGCCAACTGGCTACTCTTGTGCTCAACCAAATACACCGTGATGGGTTCCATCACCAGAGGAAACACTGGCTGCTCTGGATTCCCCCAACAGACCTGCACCAGTCACCAATGTGATGCCTTCCTAAGGGGCAACTCGACAGTAACTTTGCACATTATTTGTGACTAATGCACCAACTTTAGAATCCAGCCCCCAGGCAAGAAGTGGCTCCACTGTCATAAGACGTCACGGGACCCATCCTCTTGCCTTCAGACAAAACAACTCGCAAGCTGTCTTGGCCAGTTAAGAACTGAAAACACTGCAAAATGCCCACAGAACTTCTTTAGGGGCCCTTTGGGCACATGCTCTCTCTGCTTCTTCCTCACCGGTTCACTCACCTTACTCTTCAGGCCCCAGCTTAGCCATGACTGTCTGGGGGGCGTTCCCTGACCCCCCTGGGGCTGGGCGCACAGCTCCCCTCTGTGCTTCCAGGGCACAGTTCCCTTCTGCTGGTTGATGCGTCTGTTTCCTGTCCCCACCATCTGAGGACACTGGGCAGGAGCATAGCAATCACCATTTTATCCCCAGTGCTGGGCAGTCCAACGACCTCCTCTGCAAATACTTGCTGAATGGTGACTGGAATGTTTCAGGAACTCACTCTCATGTTTAATGTAATAATCCTAAATGTCAAGGAAGTCTTCCCTTGTGTAACTTCCCAAAGATCCTTCTGCTGCATTTCAAGCTACTGCCTCTAATTCGAAGGAGACCCTGTTGAAGTCAGATACACACATGAAGACCAATCAGTGACTCTCGTCATGTTCTTCTCCAAGTTCAGTAACTTCCATCTCTTCCATCTCATTGTCCTCTACTCCAAGTCCTCTGTGTGTTCTCCCAAATTGCTCCAGCTTGGGCCTTTGCAGGGGTCCATGGGCCTGCAGTAAAGTGCCCCTTGGTGAGAGGTGTGCGATCTCTGATACAAAGGTAACGGGGCAGGCAGTAGGTGGCTTTAGAATCACACAGCTCTGAGTTCAAATCCTGACCTGACTCCACCACACATTCGTGCCAAGCCCTTCAGAGTCCCCTCACCTCCCCAAGCTCGTCTGCTGATCAACACATGGCAGGGGAAGTCACCACACATGGCTGACAGAAGCAGCAAATGAGGAAGAGTACACAGCCATGCCCTCCGGCTGTCCTGGCCAGCAGCCCCTCAACCAGAGGACAGGGCACTAGGGGCCCTGCAGAGCTTGGGCAAGAAGCCCCTCCAAGGCAGACGTTGCAAGGGACAGAGGTTGCCAGGCAAACCCTGCCACCTTGTGGCACTCATGCAGGAGTCCAGCCCAGCAGCCCTGCCTTACCACCTCCACCTCCATCAGGCCACTCAGTCTGGGGGTTCTCTCTCTTCTCAGCCCCGTCTACCCCAAGGCCTTCTGCCCTGGAGTGTCCTCCCAACACCCCCTACCCAGGTGTCTGCACTTTGTCTACCAGTCGTGTCATCCTCAAACACCTATTCTCAATGGTCCTCATGGGACCGACCATATTAGGGCCATTTTCCCCCTACTGGGCCACACGAGAACCTGGGGTCTCTCTGCCCACCTCGGTCCCTCCGTCAGCCACTCAGCAGCTACTTGGGGACTGGGTATCTGGTTTTTCAGTGATCAGTGGTGTGGCCCTACTGCCGAATACTGCCTAATCCTCTGAGCAAAACCTGTTGCTGGCTCCTCCGGCCCATTTGATGGCTTGGGACGGGGGTAGGGATGTGTGTGTGTGTGCGCACACGCGTAGCTATTCCTGGCTCTGGGCTACTACTGCCCTCCCTGGCCATCCCCAGTCTAACCCACAGGGGACCTCCGAGTGGCCGCCCCTCAGCTGTGACAGCTCTCTGGACCTCCCTGAGCCTTTATAGCAGTACCTACTCTGGGCCCGTCCTGGAAGCAGGGAGCAGAGCAGTTTCCTCCTTCCCACTGACGTTCCAAGGCAGGTGGGAGGTGACCGATAGCCTCAAGTGACGGGCTCTCATCCAACCTTCTAGGAAATAAAGCAGAGAAAGGCAGGGGACTGAGGCTGTCCTAAGATTTCACAAACAGGCCCTATCTTGCTATGTGTGCCTGCAGCTTAGAGCTCTTCATAATTGGGGTGCCAGCCTTTCAGCGGCGTCCCTTTTTCCTCTGTGAGGAAACAGAATGGGTCAGTATGTCCTTTCCGTTCGTACTGCTCCATAAGCCTGTGCCTTAACAGTGGCTCTGGATTACCGGGCCCAGAGTGGACAGGGCTAACGTGCCCAAGCAGCTGGATGTCACTACGGGACTGACCTGCCACCCACCCATTTTGAGATCGGCTGATGGAATGAAGCCATTAATGTCCATATAGTCACATCCTTTTCCAAACAGGTCAGACACCTTAGTTGCCACAAAATATATAATGTGGAGAAGGTGAGAATGGGAGATACAAGAGCTAAAGATGACAGAGCAGAATTCAGGATTTAGGAGCTTCAAGATGCTGGCAGGAGGGAAACATTTACTGAGTGTTTATAGCAAGTCATGCACGGTGCTAAGTATTTTCACATAAATTATCACATTCTGAGAAATAGTATCATCTGTATCGTACAGATGAGAAAGGGAAAGCTAACAAAGGTTAACAACTAGCTTTGTACACACATTGGAGTTCAAATTCTGAGCCCACTCCTTACTAGCGAGTAACCAACCCTAAGCAAGTTAACACGCCTGAGTATTTTCTCATCTATAAAATAGGGACCAGGATGCCTGGGTTTCAACCTCGGACCAGTTCCGAACATTCCAAGGTCACTCCGCTAGTATTAATAGCGATAGCAGTTGTAACTTGCCAAAGGTCATAAAACAAATTCAAACCCAGGTTTTCTGACTCCCAAGTTCAGTGTTCGTGGGGAAAGAAGCTGATTCACTTAAATGTTTTTTGTAAGTATGTCCATGAGGCAGGCTCTGCTCAAGGATTTGGAAGTGCAGTTAGGTGTCAGAGCCAGACTAACATACGGCACAACTCACTGTCCTATAAAGTGCTAAGTGGAGAAGCACGTACAAGGTGCAGAAATGGCCCAGCAGGAGGAAACTCTTGAGGATAAGTTACCAGGAAGACAAGTTTGTAAGAGTGATAATATTTTCTCCATAGTACCAGCAAAAGTGAAAAACAGAAGTGACTAGAAATCATTTAGAAGGCAATGACCAGATGTGGGGATGAACTTCTGGAGGAGCCTTCCAGTGAGCTGGGGTGTTTTACGTCACACTTACACACTTACACACACACACACACACACACACGTGGCATTTCTCTTCTTAGGGTGCACAACCACACCTCAAACTGCAACTCCTAATCCCCACAACACACACACTACTGTTTCTTCCTCCAAGTTTTCTTTGGAAGCTCCCATCCTCTAAAACAGAGAATTATCACCTTTTTCTCTGTTCCCTGGTGTTCTTCTCCCAGAGGATTAGACTAGAAACAATTTTCTGGTCATGTGTGACAGCCAGTGGAAGCTTCAGGGCACTCAGCACATGCAGTCATTTCTACTATGATGCCAGGAAGAAAAAAAAAACAAAAAACTTATCTCCAAAACTCTGCAAAATCACACTCCAAAAATAACAGGGCTTCTGGGAAAAGGGGGTTGGGGCAGATCACCTAAAACCTGTATTTTGTAGCCAGGGCACTAACAAAACAGAGTGAAGCCCAATGACGATGCTAGGGCACTTAATCCCCCACTGGCACAAACACTGGTCCCTGAAATCCGGGGCTTCATTCTTCTTCCTGAGACGCAGGTTCTCGGAGACGCAGGTCCTAGCAGACAAGTTCCATCAAAATAAAAAATGTAATGCCTTCGTCATCAGTTTTGTGAAACAAAGGGGTGGTGTCTTCGCACTGTCTTCCTTTCCATTCCGTTTCCCCAACCAAACACAGCGGAAGGGCTTAATGGTGATTCCTCAAACTACTGTACCTGCTACTGCTTGCAATAAAGGCAGGCACTTCTATAAGATTTCTGGCTTTTTTCTTAAGGTATTGTCTCTGATCACTTCAAACTATTAATGTTCCGGGGAAAACCTCACAGGAACTACCTAATTTTGGGTTATCCTGACACCATTTCTCTATTTACCA
This sequence comes from Rhinolophus sinicus, assembly GCF_036562045.2. Lineage (NCBI taxonomy): Eukaryota > Metazoa > Chordata > Mammalia > Chiroptera > Rhinolophidae > Rhinolophus > Rhinolophus sinicus. The sequence continues at coordinate 11,612,983 of NC_133762.1, forward strand.
GTTGTATATATACTATTTCCCTCTAGAGAAACAACTCTGGAACAACACAGACCACCTTATGCCTGGGCATTAAGATTCTGGTACCAATTCCAACGTGTGGGTTTCTCCCCAAACCAAGCAATTTACAGACACCAGCTGGGTGTCCTGTGATTCATCTCAGTTCTGACACTATCTATCCAGCTGGAGACAGCATCCGCTGCCACGTTACAGGCTCGGTAGATACTATCAGGCCCACAGGACAGCTCTCCACTTCAGATGCCAATCACAAGTCAGTTTGTTATACCTGCTTCTGACCCACTGGCTATAAATCGGAGGCTCCCGTGGGTACGACTAATTTGCTAGAGCAGCTCACAGAACTCAGAAACGTTCTACTGACTAGATGACCGGGTTATGACAAAAGGATGTAACGCAGGAACAACCAGAAGACATGCATGAGGCCAGGAGTGGAAGGACGTGGAGATTCCATGCTCTCTGGCACATCTCTCCACATCTCGTGTTCAACCTGAGAGCTCTCCAAACCCCACCCTTCTGGGCTTTCACGGAAGCTTCATTACGTAGGTATGATTGATGAAACCAATGGTTGGCCATTGGTGACGGAACTAAATCTCTAGCCCCTCTTCCCTCCCCGGAGGGTCAGGGGGTGAGACCGAACCTTCCAACCCTCTAATCAAATGGCTGGCTTCCCTAGCAACCAGACCCCAATCTTCGGTTACCAAGGGGCATGGCAAGCCCTCATGAACATAATAAGAGACCCTGATTGCACTCAAGACTTAGGAAACTCCAAGGGCTTATAGGAGCACTGTGCCAATGAATGGGGACAAAGACCAAATACATATTTATTATAAATCAAGGTATCGGTCATAAAAATGGTCGCCACCTCACCCGGATGATTCCTTCCCTTCTAGGTTAGAGGTCCCTGCAGTGAATACACAGCCTAGTTCACATACACAATTCACTCCAAAACCGAGAAATGCCCTCCTGATCCTATGGGTGCTCTTACCGTCTCCTATGGCCTAGGCTTCACATGTCCACTATGCCCATGTCCCCTCAATAATGAGGAGAAGGGACACACGCAGGAGGGACAGCAGGTGGAGGGAATATCAGGACGGGGCACTCCCATTTTCATCACAGAAAACCTCCTTGACCCTGAGTGACAGAACACGGGGCTACACCTGCCGCAAACAGAGAAATCCCATTTCGCAACCTTACATCACACAGGCCAATCTGTTTAACCCAAAGGATGTCTGAGAGTTGGGATCCAAGACTGCAGCCTTGCTACTGGAACCACTATTCTAGGCAGAGGCATGTCTGAGATGCCCCCTCTTTTCACTCATTTAGCAAATGTTCAATGAGTGCCTTCCATGCACCAGGCACTGGGGCCAGTGGTGACCCAGGCAACAGTGAAGGGTCGAGTCCCAACCAAGAGGCCAGAGATCAGCGTTCTCCTCCTGCACCATCAACGCCAAGGGAACACAGGAGACTTAGCCAAGACACACCAGCCATGATTCCCCTCCTGTAAAACAGAGAACGAGCCGACACTGCTTATTTCACGACTGTTTCAAAAACAGATAACACATGATTAAATTGTTTAAATATAAAATGCTTTTTAAAAAAAACAAATAAAAGAAGTGGTAGGGAAGGAGGGAAGGAAGACAAAAGGAAGGAATTATTTCCTAGGCTACATTGATACACTTTCATATATTAAGTAGAAACGGAGGGAATAATAAAAGGGAAAATGGCTAAAAAACTACACTGAACTAGTTTTGTTTTTTTTTTCATGGGCCTAGAAGCTTTCACAGAACTCAAGGCTTTTAGAAGTTACATTCATTTCCTTCTGTTCTTCCTTCCTGGCCCAGGAAGCCAGTCGATTCACTGAAAAGTAATGCAATACATAATTATCAGGGAAAGAAGGGAAAGGCGCCCTAAGAGCTGGCTCTCTCTGCACAGGGAGAAGCCAGTACCCCTCAAAGGGCAAATCAGCCAAGACACACGCAATGATAAACTCGTTTATTCTCAGAATTAGTTTACTGCTTGATATCCCCTGCACACACGGGGCAATCACAAACGTCCTTGAGACCCAAATCGCAGAATTGTTCGGGCAGTCCACAGGCAGCTCCGTCCATCAGAGGTCCAACAGAAATCTCCTCACCTGGGCCAGGTATTTGGGTTTCAAATAGTCACCCAGCTCCTCCTTACTGACCCACACATGATGGCCCTTCTGCCCGGCCTGAGAAAAGTCTCCGGTTAGTAGTAGTGCTTTGAAGAAGAATATTTTGGCCCCAACGCTGCTCTCTGTCCGTATTGCCTGGGGGAACTTGAACTTGTAGTGGCCACAGGGTGCATTTCCCAGGAACTTGGCTTCCATGTTGTTTTCTGAGAGGGGGGGAAACAGAATTGGAAGATGAGGACACACCGACCTGTGTACTATGGATCCCAAATCATCGGGGTCTCTGCGAGAGCCGTTTTCCGCGCCGTAAAAGCAGCCCCTGGGAGTAAGGACTCAGTCCTTCCTGAAGAGCCACCTCTCTTCTCAATCCAAACGCTCCTGGCCCATGGGCTCCAGAATCACTGCGTCCTCACCTGTGCCAAGCTACTGCTTCCAGACTGGAGTCAGCAACGCAGCAAATACCACTACCTGGGAGTCAGAACACTGAGCTGCTACACTCAGCCGTCACTGTCGGTGCAGAATGAAGACACGTGGCAACTGTGAAGCAAAGTTCATCTGCCTTTCAAAGGGAGTGTCGTAAGGAAAACATAAAAAGGACCCGATTTAACTTCTACAGGGTAAAAACATCATAATCAAAGTTAAAAGACAACGAGAGACTGATAGATAGTATCTGCAATGTATAAAACAAAGGGTTAATAACCCCAACCCTGCATTTCCAATGACAGGGAAATAATGAGTAACTAAATGGCATTTGGAGAATTGGTGAGCTACATAACAAAACTAAAGCTGGATCCAACCTCGGCCCCTATCAACACTGCTGCCATACAGATCAAAGATTTAACAACAGAAATTTAAAATTTTCATAAAAAGTCTGTTTATTCTGGATGGTAGTTTCATGAGTATTTAAGAATATTTTCTGAATTTTCCATTTTTAAAAAATTTTCATTAAAGGAAAAATAAACCATCAGAGTACTTTCTGTATCAGTTTTGAGAGAGGAAGGCCTAATAGACAAAACAGAAAAATCCATAAAAGAAAAGACATATTTATCTACATAAAAATTAAACCTTTCTGCAAAGAAAAAATGAAGCAAAAAGAAAAGTCAGACAAATTGACAAACCAGAAAAAATATTTCAACACATTCAACAGAAGAATAATATGTTAAGATGCAAAAAGTACTTAGAAATCAATGAGGAAAAAAACAAATGTAAAAAAAAAAAAAAAAAAAAAAAAAAAAAAATGAACCAAGCATATATGAACATGAACATGAAAATAAATATCAATGACTTACAAACTCATTAAAATATGCTCAATCTTATTAATAATTAAAGAAATACAAATTAAAACAACAAATCATTATTATTGAACTTCAAAAACTGAGCTATACACTGCTTGTCAAGAGTAAGGGAAAAATGAGTATTCTTACATGGATGTAAATTAGTATAACTGCTATATATGGCAAGTTATCAATTTTACTTAGACATACCATTTGATCTAGCAACTGTGCTTCTAGAAATTTATCCTCCAGATGTATTTATTTGCCCATGTGAGCAAAGATGACTGTACAAGGATGAGGTCACTGCAGCTTTACTTGTAAAAGCAAGAGACTGGCTACACAAATCGCAGTAGGTACATATGAAATAGCACACTAGTGTAAAAAAAGTCTAAGATATGTCTTCATGTGCTGATACAGAGATGATTAAAGGCTGTATATAAGAGGAGAAAAAAGGTATACAACTCTGCGTACATATATGTGTGTGTGTACACACACACACTTCAACTATGCGGAAAAAAGAAACATAAAATATGCATATGCTTGCAATTTCTAAAAGAAAACACAAAAAACTGTTAGTGGTGGTTGCTTCCGAGAAGGGAAAATTACTTCTTATCCTACACTACATCTGGTAGACATTGTTTGATAATGTTTTCATCATATATAATGAATTGCTTTTCTCGATTATTAAAAAACAACAACTTTATACAACACAAAATGTCAACAGTAGGTATCTGTGGGTGGTGGAATTATACTGGCATATTTCTTTGTGCTTTTCTGAAATTTCCACCTAATTAAATGGGTACATATTACTTTTCTATAATCTGGGAAAATTGGATTAAAATGTAATTAAATCAAGAAGAAAATAAAAAAGAAACTGTTCATTACAAACGTGAGCAAAGAATCTGAACAGGCAGTTTGTGGAAGAAGAAATACAAACAGCCAATAAACGTGAAAAGATGGTCAATCTCACAGGCCATCGGGAAAATGCTAATCCAAAAGCAATCGTTTTTACTAACTGGACGGGCAAAAATTATAGAGCCTATTTCATGCTGGCGAGAGCCAGGCCACCAGCCACGCCTGGACATCACCCGTGACAATGTGGAACATCCGGTACATTCTGCAGGACCAATGGGCAGTACCCATCAAAAACTTGATGCGTCCATCCTTGACCATTAATTCCACCTCTAGGAAGTCCATCTTGCAGAAATACTTGAGAAGTGTGGGTCCATGCGAAAGAAGAAATGGACTCTTGTGGGGAGCCATGGTTGCAGGAAACTCTGAGCTTTGCAGAATGGCTCGGTTTATGCTACCTGTTTCCTCCCCCTGAGGCAATTGTCTCTGCCTGCACCTGAGGGGAGCTTGAGCTTGTAAGCTGCTGAGGAATTTGGTGGGAGCGGCCCATTCCCAGACACAGAAGGCTGATGCCTATCAGGGCAATTGATAAGATAATTACTTGTGAGTTTCCGGTGAATTTTGTATCCTCTATGTGAAAGCTAAAGAATTTACATTTGTTATGTTAATGCATACTTGCACGTGCTCAAACTGCTTATATGGGTGCAGTAAAATAAACTTAGTGTCTTCAGGATCACTGAAGTCCCGCGATCGCCATCATATGTGAGAGTGTCTTTTATTCATTCCCACTCCCCCATTCGGGAACCCATCGACTCGTGACGGCTGGCCCGTCACAGACTCTGACTATTTTGTAAATATACTTTTATATTGCTTGAGCTTTTCTTTGCCATCTTAATAGATTTGCAATAAATCGACACATTTTACTTTGTACCCACCTATTAAATGTCAACATATCTGTTACATAGTTCCTTTCACATTGATTTATCACAGTGGGAAGGTTAAAGGAGGAAAGCGCAGTACCAAAGCAGAACCCCTTTCCACCTGGCACACAGGAGGTAGAGCTGAGCAAGCGTCGGTCAGTCGTGAATATCTGACGTGATGGAAGCTGAGCATCTGAACACAATGATCCCGGAAAGAAACCCAGCTACCAACTCCCACGTGATGGCTGAGAAAACAAAGCCCTATGAAGGCCCCCACCCATTCCATTCTGTCTCCCTACCTCTCCTGCAGGCCACAGGCCCCTAGAGGGAAAGGATCAAGGAGCACACACTGGCTGCGACGTCTCCTTAGCAGATACTCAAGCTGGTGGCGGGGCCAGTCAAGTGGTTGTGCACTTACATTACCAAATCCATTTACTCAATAAACACTCAGCAAGTAGCTACTATGTGCCAAGTACTTTGCAGATGGCTGGGTGATGGAGAGGAATAGATATCGTCCGTACCTTCAAGGCAGTCAGAATTCTGGCTGGGGAGGGAAATGTTAGTAAGCGATTACAGGGCAATGGGATAAGTGCAAGTGTGTTCTCCACTGGCACACAAGCTCCCAGGGAGCAGGGGTGGCGTCCTGCTCATCACTGTCACCCCACTGCCTCGACAGTGTCCAGCAAATGATAAGCAGAGTAAATGTCTGTGGAATAAACTGAACAAGGGCACGTACGAGTGGTACGGAGCCCAGAGGGAGGAGCAGCTCTCTCTACCCAGAGGCCTGGAGAAGGCTCCACCACGGATGATGTAACGAATGAGCTGAGCATTCAGACCAGGGAGGAGGAAAAGCATCCACCCAGGGACTAGCACGCCTCAAAACAAAGACACATGAACGACCACGTTATTCCAGGAATGCAAAGGATTGCTAAGTTAGAAGCCAGAGTCCACATTCATGAGCAGCAAGACTGAGGAGCTCAGGATCAGAGCAAAAAGGGTGTGTAGGCCATGCCTGAGAAAGCCTGAACTTCTATGGGAAACCTTCTAAGAACTCCAGGCAGAGGAGTGACAAGGAAACTGTGCTTTAGCAAGCTCATGCTGGCAGCACTGAAGGGTACCACACGAAAGCAAGAGGAACTTATCTGGCATCTACTTTAATAGTCATGGTTCTCAACCACCGTGATTTCACTCCCCAGGTAATATTTGCCAATGTCTAGACATTTCTGGTTGTCACACTAGACGGGGTGGGGATGGGTTAGTGTAACTGGCATCTAGGGAACAGAAGCCAGGGATGCTGCTAAACATCCCACAATGCACAGAGTACTGCCCACAACAAATTCTCTGGCCCCAAATATCACTAGTGCCAAAGCTGAGAAACCCTGGTCTTGTGAGAACTGAAGGGGTCACAGCTGAAACTGTGGAAACAAAGAGGAGACTATTAAGAGCAGACCAGGTAGGACTCCAGAATTTAGGGATATTAAGGGTAATTCTGAGGTTTCCAGTTGGGTGAAGGGGTAAGCGATGGGCCGATGAGCCAGGACAGGAAGAGAAGCAGGCTGAGACAATGGTAGGACATCGATTGTGAATGTCCAGTTGACCCTTGAACAAGGTGGGGTAAGGGGTGCCCACCTCCCCACAGTCGCAACTCTGCAGGTAACTTCTGACTCCTCCAAAACTTAACTAATACCTTACTAGTGACTGGGAGCCTAACACAAACAGTTGATGAACACATATTTTGTATGTGTATGTATTATACACTGCATTCTTGCAATACAGTAAGCTAGAGGAAAACAACATTAAGAAAATCATAAGGAAGAAAAAATACATTTACAGTACTGTACATGTTTACCGCAAAACATCCACATATAAGTGAACCTAAATAGTTCAAGCCTGTGTTCACGGGTCAACTGTACTAAATTTTAATATCTCAGTGGGACATAGGCTCTCACCTGATCTAAGGAAAATCCTTACCTGGATTTTTCTAGCTGGAAATTTTACAAATGTAAGTTTTCATTAACCTTCCCACCCGCTACCCTTAGACCCATTGTCACAGTCAGCCTGTAAATCCTCTGGCTGAGTCTGAAGTGAGTCTCATGGGGTTTAGAGGGTGGCAGAGAACTCACCTGAGAGTGTGGCCAGGGTTCGCTCAGCTGTTCCTCGGAGGGTCTCCCCAGGCTGCCACTCTGCCTGGGGCAGCATCCACACATCCTGGTCTCCGAGCTTCTCTTTGACCAACAGAACAAGGTTGCTGTCTAGCTTCCGGTGCAATGAGGTTCGGTCATTCTTTTTATCGGCATCTGGGGGGAAAAAAGAGGGTGAGAGGAGACAAGATTACTGTGATCTGCCAGAATCAAGATCTTTAGTCTTCCTTTAAGGTAGAGCCACAATCTTTGCCCTCAAAGAACTTAGTACCATGGCCCAAAAATAGTAAATGGAAAATTTCAGAAATCAACAATTCCTCGGTTTTAAATTGCACACTGTTCTGAGTAGAATAATGAAATTGCTCGCCATACAGTTCCGTCCTGCTCAGGACATGCATCACCCCTTTGTCCAATGTCTCCACGCTGTATTCATTCCCGGCCTGTTAGTCACTTAGTAGCTGTCTCAATTCTCAGATAGACGGTCTCAGTATCACAGCACTTGTTCAAATAACCCTATTTTACATAATCAGGGCCCTAAAGCACAGGAATAGTGATGCTGGCACTTCAGACATGCCAAGAAGCCATAAAGTGCTTCCTTTAAGTGAAAAGGTGAGTACAGTACATTAAGATATTCTGAGACCATACTTTTATTCTGAGACACACTTTTGTCACAATATATTGCTATAATTGTTCTATTTTATTCCTTATTGTTTTTAATCTTACTGTGATTACTATAATCTCTTACTGTGCCTAATTTATAAATTAAACACTGTAAGTATAAATGTATAGGAAAAAAACAGTATATATAGAGTTCAGTACTACCCACAGTTTCAGGCATCCATTGGGAGCCTTAGAATATATTCCCTGGAGATAAGGGGGGACTGCTGTAATCAGATACAACCCTGACCCATCTCTCTCACTGTGACCTCTTTCAAGGTAGAGTCCTACAATCTTGAGGAAACTAAAATATACGAAAAGGAAAACCAAAAGCTGAACTTCTCTGAAGAACAAACCATAAAGTACTTTGAGCCTTTGGAAAAGAAGCAATACCCATATTAACTCAAACACTATACTACTCCATTGGTTACTGACTCAACTAGCCCCCACTTTCCCTTTGGTCTTCTTCTGTGAAACAAGGATAAGAGAACGCCCTGCTTAGGAGGATTTCAGAAAAGGCACTGGGAACTAGAGGGAACAGGCTTAATTTCCTCCTCTCTCTGTCCAAACTGGGAGTAAAATTCAGATAACTTTCATAAAGTTTAACTGAGAGCGAAAAGGCTATTCCAACATCCTACCCTCTTACTCAAAAATAACACAGGCATTACAAAATTCTATTAGGGTTATTAATTTAGGGGAAAAAATTATATTAAGGCAGATTAAGGAACACAGAAAAGAATTTATTTTTCTCCCACCTGAAAGTTTATTCATTTGTAATTATTTGTTACTTAAAACACAAAGCAAGGCTAAGCAACTGTCCTTTATTTGGGAACTAGAATACCCCTCTTTCCCTTTCCTCTTACTGGCCTGAAAAGGCCACAAACCTGTGATGCGAGCTCCAGGTTTAAACTGTAGGAATTTCTGCTCCCACATATCTTCCAAATCCTGTACCATCAATATATTCTTTTCATCTTCTTCATCATCATAGAGGTCAGCTTTCCTCTTTGCCAGTCTCTGGGCTTCATCTAAAGCACGAAGCTCATGGTCTGAATACAGGCTTCTCTCGATCTCAATCTGGGAAAATTAAAAGGACAAGAAAACAGGAAGAATAAAACAGTTATAGCACACATGACAGACTAAGAAGTTTGCCACCCAGTATAACCCGACATACAATCAAAATACCACAGGGGGAAAAAAAGAGAGAAAAAAAATTACCTGCACTTTGGGCCTGAGTTACGTTTGCTAAAATGTCAGAATGTGATTGGCGGTCCTTGACCCTGCATGAGATGGCTAGTAACAGAGGCCCGGGACAGCCATTGCCTGTCTACTTACCATGTTCCAGTCTTGTCAGTCTTTGATTCCAACGTCACTCACCACTTCCTGCCTCAGGGAGTTTACAAGTGCTGTTCCTTCTTCCTACAATGTTTTCCTTCCCATTTTTCCCCTGGGAGATTTCCCATTAATGCTTCAGATCTCAACTTAAATACAACTTTCTTGGAGAAAGATTCCTTGACACCTCTCATAAAACCAAAATTAGATGTCCCTGTTAAGTTCTCGTACAGTGCCATGTGTTTTCCTTTACATTCACCAGGTTCTGCAATTATAATCATGTGGTTATCTGGTTACTGACTGGCCCCCCTCCACTAGACTGAAGCACTCTGAGAATCAGTTACGTCTGTCTTAACCATCACTGCATCCCCAGCATTTCTGCAGTGTCTGCACAAAGTAGGTGCTCGATGATTATCTGTAGTGATTAGTGAAGTATGTGCAGAGTATATTAATAAGTCAAGTAAAAAGCACAGAAGTGAAGTTCACAGCTCTCAGTACCAACAGAAAAACTTCTGCTTCTAAAGGAACATATAACACTATCCTTCCATCACTATCTTTGGAGACTTAAGACCCTCACAGCAACTACCCCCCGTTTTTGCCCGTGTTTCCTCACTTGCCCCTCACACAAACAGTCCTGGGAGGCAAAACAAGGGTGACTTCATCACAGGCATCTTGTAACACTCATCACATAAGACTTCCTCCTCTCCAAACTGTCAACCACCTAAGACGGGTTGAGTCCGTCTTGTCTACCACCGCTTCCCTCGTGCAATTGAGTGAAAAAGAAGAGCTTCTCCAAAGAACTGCCTAAGGCGACGATAAAGAAAGCCAACGAAAACTAACTTTTATTGAACGCCAACTGTGTACCAAACCAACCCAGTAAGATAGGTACCATTCTGCAGGCAAGTACCCTAAAGTCCTTAGGTGACTTGTCCAGGGTCACATAGACTAATTGGTGCCAGAGTCAGGATCCAACCCAGGCCCGCGTGCCTCTACTGGTTCCCCAACGGCACCCACAAGCCGCACCTCAAACCTACCTGCTGTAGGAGAGCTGCTATCTCTTCCTGCAAAGGAGTCAGCGGTTTCGACACGAGCGGTGGCCGCTGCAGGCACAACGCGCCTAACAGGTGCCATGGAGACCCGCGGTTCGAGGGTGCGGTCGCAAGAGTCAGGCTGCGAAAACCCAGACTACTGGCCCTGAGCCTTTCGAATCGCCGCCAGCCTCTCGCCACCCCAAACAGAGCCCGCCTCCCCGTCGCCGCCATCTCTCTGCCCTCCCACAATGCAACGCGGCTCCAGCGGCCCTGGACCAATCCTGTGTTCCCACAAGGCAGCGCGGGAGCGGCACGTAGGGAACAGCTCTGTCCCCGGAACGACTAGAACGAACCATTGCAACGTGAAGGGGGGGGCGAAGATCTCATGTTAAAAGAGTAGGGGGAGGTAGGAAATTCCCAGTTGAGAAGCGCAGAGATAGTTATTATAGACTATGAAAAACGGGGCAAAAATCTTTAACAGGTCTTATGACGAGGAATCAGATGACTTTTCCTCTGTACTGTCCCCCCACAGGCGCTCACGGTGCTGGCGCCGCGGACCGGAGCTGAGTGGGGTCAATTCAAGTCATGCAGGCTGTAAGAAACGCGGGGTCTCACCTCTTGCGGTCATGGGCTTGGCCGCCGACGAGCAGGTAGGAATGAGTACCCGCTCCGAGCCACGGCCACCGCCGGAGCGCGCTCCTGCCCGTGTCCCATGGACTCCAGTGGCCGTTAGGCCTGGGGGCCTCTCTGAGCTGTCCTTCCCCGCAGGGTCGTGGCCCGGGCGCCGGCTCCCTCCATCCACACGGGTGTCCACCAGCTGCAAGACGCCGCCGCCAGGCAGGAAGTTGAGGAGAAGCCCGCAGCTCCGGCTCCGGCTCCGCCTCCGAGCCGCAGCAGCTTCAGGTGAGGGCCATTGAGGTCCCACCCTCGCGACACTGGCATCACCCTCCTGGGTCAGAGAACCAATGAATTCCCAACTCTTTCCCTTGCCATCTGTGGGACATTATGAAGATTAATCTGTGAGCCTCAGTTTTCTTGTCAAAAAGTGGATAAGTTGCCGAGAGAAGTTGTGAGAATCAAACGAGATGAGCATTGGCATAAAGAGGACCTTCAGTGAACATCTGAAGAATGAGTGAAGGGCGGAGGTGTACAGTGAATGCCAGCTTTCCCTCTGAGAGGACGGGCACATCAGAATAACAACCTTCCCTGGGCCTAGGACACAAAACCAGAGGGGCGAGGGGAGCTGTGCTATGGTATAGATTATCGTGCCCTTTTTGGAGCTGGTCTAATGTCTAGGAGGCTTTTGTGCTTAGCCCTGGGGACTGGCATCTTGCTTCCCACCAGTGCCACGACCTCTATATGCTGTGTGTTCTTACAAACATTTACCGAGAACCTACTATGTGCCAGGGACCGTGCTAGATGCTGGGAATATAAACACAAAAGATCGTTCTTCCCCACAAGTAGTTCACAGTCTGCCAGGGAAGAGAAACATGCAAACATTTTCACCACAACCTGATCAATAGTACACTGGAGGAAAGAACTGGATGCTTAGAAGTGTGACAGAGTGAGTGTCTAACTCCTGAGGAAACCAGGTAAAACTGTAGAGTAGAAAATGTGGAGGTTAAGAACTGAACTGAATGGACAAGATGAAGGATTGTTTTAGGCGAAGTGAGAGGCTGGGTAAAGGCATGTGGTGTGAAAGAACATGGTATATTCAGGTGTGTGTGTAATGGCAGGTGAGGCTAGCAAGACAAGGAGGAATCAACGCCGAGGGTCTTGTCTGGAACAGTGGGCTTCTGCACTGTCTTCACTGTAGGCAGGGGGGAGCTTCTAAGGAGTTTAGGTCAAGATTCTATTGTGGTCATTCAACATTGCCAGGCTCCGTTCAAGGTATTGGGGACACACTGGTGACCAAACACACAAAAAGCCCTGCCCCCACAGAGCTTAAATTCTAGTGGACGGGGAACAGCAATTATAAAACAAGTAAAACACAGGAATAGGACAGATGGTAGGAGAGTGTCTGGAGTTCGTGAGCAATAGTAAGGTGGCCAATGTGGAGTGAGGAGTAAAAACAGGAGATGGGACAAGGGGTGCAGCAGGCATGCAGGGGTACATCCTGTATGGCCTGTAGAGCACCCTCAGGACTTCAGCTGTTACTCTGAGATGAGGAGCCGCTGGAGAATTCTGAATAGAGGATTGACACGATCATGCCCACATTTTAAAGAGTCCCCTTGGCTGTTGTGTTGATAATGAACTGTGGAGAAGCAAGGGTGGAAGCTAGAAGTCTTCTAGGCAGTTAGAAGGCTATTGAAACCATCTAGGCAAGGATCCGGTGGCTTGGACCAGAGTGACAGCTGTAGAGGTACTATCACTGGTCAGACTGATCCATTCAGAAAGCAGAACCAACAGGATTCGTTAATGTGGATGCAAAGGAGAGGGGTGAAGGAACACTAAAATTTGGGGCCTGAACAATCGGAAAGACGGAGTTGTGACTAAAGGGAAAATGCAGGAGATTGGATTTGGATGGTTAAGGCTGAGATGATTAATTGACATCCAGGTGGAGATACAATGTTATTAGAAGTGGAGTTCAGGGGACAGATCTGGGCTAGAGATACACATTTGGAAGACTCCCAGATGATGTTTAAAGCCATGAGACTACAAGATCATCAAGACAGTAAGTACAGATAAAGAGAAGAGTCCACGGCCCAAACCCTGGAGGCCTCTGACATTTAGAGATTTGGGACATCCAGAGAGGTAGTAAGAAAACCTGGAGAGGGTCTGTTGTTGTTTTGAATGTGGTCGGAGGGCAGAGAGATGAGCTATGTCAACTGCTATGACAGGTCAATAAGCTGATGACAAAGGTGCTCATTGCATTTAACATTGTGAGTTGGTTGGTGACCTTGACTAGAGCATTTTTCATGGAATGGATAAGGAACAGCAATTTGGTGGAGACGACAGGGGCTAAAGTCTGATTGAAGTGGGTTCAGAAAGAATGGAAGACAGGAAGAAACAGCAAGTACAGTCAGTTCTTTAAGGGGCAATAGAGAAAAGGGCAGTTGCTCAAGGAGGCTTTGCGGTCAAGAGGGTTTTGTTTGGTTTCAGGTTGGGGAAATGAGCATGTTTTGCTGATGGGGCTGATGCCAGAGCGGGAACATTGCTGGAGTGACGTCCTTGAGAGGCTAACACACCAGGGGAGCATCGTAACGGGAGAGAATGTGAAGATTGCGGGCTCAGATGTCTGATGGTGGGAGCTGGAAGAAATTCTGATTGCTTCGATTTCTCTGTGAAGGTCATCAGCTGGCAGGGAGCAGGCAGGAACTGGAGGTTTGAGGAGACAAGAGAGGGTACAAAAGAGGCATCGGGAGAATGGGGGGATGATTGAATTGGGGGTGTGCTGTATGACGGCAGGCAATGCCCAGAGCCCACGTAATGTTAGCAGTCATTAAAATAAAGCAGTGCTTCAACCTGGGGCAGTTTTGCCTCCAAGGAGACTTCCAGCAATGTCTGCAGACATTTTGGTTGTCATAACTTGGAGTACAGTATCTGGGGAGTAGAGGCCAGTGTGCAGGACAGCCCCCCACAACACTGAATTATCTTGCCCAAAATGTCCACAGTGTCAAAGCTGAGAAACTGACATACAGGGCCAGCTGTCACTGCTGAGTGTTTCTCTAGCCAACTGTGTGGGGGGCATGTACAGGCTCAGAGTGGCTGGAAAGATAGACGTGACAGGGTTAGGGAGAGTACAGTGAAATAAGGGGGGCAGAGAATGGAGGGTGTGTGCGAGGGAGTCAGTATAATGACTGGCCATGGAATTGACTTGAGGTCAGGAGAGAAGAGCATCAAGGGTGTGAGGGAAAGGGAAAAGCTGGTACGATCAGTGGGATTGAGGGGTTCCTGGAGAGAAGGTAGTGGGGGAGCCAGTGGGTGTGCCAGGAGGCGCTGGCCAGAGGTTCCCGGAACCGAGGTTACATTGGGGTTGCAGGTGTGGTGATGACAAGGGCTAGCTCTGACCACGAGAGGAAGTAGCCCGGGTAGGCTAGGACACAGGGACACTGGAGCAAAGAGGTCAAGAACAGAAGCCAAGGGTTGGAAAGCTCTTAACTGACATAATGTATATAATTATGGCAGGAGCAGCGGGCCAGGAACTATAACCTTTGCATTTTTCTACATTTATTTTCATTTCTAAAAATTGTCTATAGCCACAATTAGAAAATGGGTTGAAGACTGGGAGGCAGGACCTTCTCCCTTTGGGAGTAAAACTGCAGCTTACCCAGGAAAGATCCAACTTCTGCCACCTTTGTGTCAGGGTCCGTGTGGGATGGTTTTGTCCAGAGATCAGCAAATTCTCATGCCTGAAGTACACACAGCAGAAGTCAGTCCACAGCCGTGCAAACAGATGCCACGTGTGCTGGCCCCTCTGTATATTTCCCTTGTCTGAGGACAGGTACGAAGAGGCAGCAGACCGGTGCCAGAAAATTCTGTCTTCCTTTTTCCTGGGCTTGCTTGGGGTAAAGCACTTGTTCATTTGTACACTGGACTTGAGAGGTTTAAAGGCCTGACCTTGTCCGTGCCTTCAATTAAATGGCTCAAGTTCCGAGTCCTTACTTCAAAAACCTTGCTTTATATATACGGCATTACACTGGTACATTCAGAGTTTAGTAGGCTTATTTTTTTTGACCCCCAAAAGTCAGCAGAGGAAATTACCAATTGAGAAGTGATGATGTTTTAAACGTGATCATCTCAGAGCCCCGTCCACGTTCCATCTCGGCATGTGGGCTGATAAACCAGCAGCCTGCAGAGATGCTACATCACCTCTTAAGATCAGGCCTAGCAGGAAAGAAGACACTTGTAACTCTTGAGTAGCACTTTTCCGTTGTTTTATTGTTTCTCTCTGAGAAAGCAGGTAGGGCTGCGGGAAGGACGGCGCTCAGATCATAGTGTATTTCTAAACCAGAGCCCGTCGTATTTCCCGTGCCGGGGGTGCAGACATTGATCTCATTTGCGCATGGAGGCGGGGTGCACCAGCAGGCTCACGCACATCTCACATGCTTCCTGACAGCTATGTGTGTGTGTGAATAAAAGAGCATGAGGAGCAGAGCTCTGAGCTGAGTCAGGTCTCCCAGGCCCAACGCCTGACATGCCAGCTACCCCCGTCCCCCGATTTGTACCTGTTTCTCCACCTGAAAATGAAGAGTACTAACTTAGGATAGCCAGAGAACAGACTGGACTGCGATGGCAAAAGATCCTGAACTCATCACAGAAATATTTCAGAAATAAGCTTCCCAGGCCCTGTCCGGAAGTCTGGGCTAGAGCTTACGCACCACAGTAACAGTTGGCTCGGCTGATGGGCCAGTACAGAGAACCACTGGTCTAGGGTAGGGCTTGGCAAACTACATGCCATGGGCCAGATCTGGCCAGTTGCAATAAAGTTTTATTGGGACACAGCCACACCCACTGATTTAGTGTTGTCTGTGGCCGTTTTTGCACGAGAGGGCCAGAGCTGCAACAGAAATTTCATGGCCAGCAAAGCCTAAAATGTTTTCCCTGTGGCCCATTAAAGAAAAAGTCTGCCGATTTCTCTCTCTTCTAGGGGATACTGGCTTTTTCTACAGTAATGATATTATAAGTATTATTAAAATTTTGTTGTCTTTTTTTATGGAGAGTCAAGATATCATCTGTGGATGATGAAGCAAGAAATAGAAGTTTAACTGTATTTTTTAAATTGCAGCAAGTGGAGCTTCTAGAGGATTGAAAATTCTAGTGATCTGATTATATGAGAAGGGACGAGAAAAGATGGGGAATGAAGATTAAATTCTCTTTTCTTCTAGCAAGAAGTCTCTCGACGTCTAGAGTCGACTACTCAAGTTTGTCTGTGCTACTGGATTTGTAACTATGTGATGGATTTCTTTGATTTGAAAAACATCAGGACAATTTTACATAAAATGTTTCTTCTCATTTCAGCATTTACCCTCCGATTCCAGGACAGGAGAACTCGCTGAGGTGGGCAGGAAAGAAATTTGAGGAGATCCCAATCGCACACATTAAAGCATCCTACAACAAGTAAGTGGGAAGGGAAGCAGCTGGGCAGTGCTAAGGGGGCTTTTTTCACCTTCGTGGGGGACGGCAAGGTGGCCCTGGGCACCCTGCTTGGGGTGGAAGTCAGGAAACCGCGTCCTGCATGAAGGTGCCGCTGCAGACGTTGCCCAGGTTCCCTCCTTGTGCTGGAAAACTGGCTTCTGTCTTGTGATGTTCATTCAGGTTTCATGACAAAGAACAGCATTTCATATCGATAAGATTTGCTTTCCTACAAACGGGTGTCAAGGGCGTTCCCACCTGTGTGTTGGCAACAGAACGACACAAGAGACTTGGTAGTCACGGATAGAGTGTGGGGCTCAGGTGAGATGCCATCGGACTCCTTCAGCATCGGAAGTGTCCTGGGCCTGCTCTGTAGCTCTCTGTTTGGGCCGTCTCGTGGACAAGCAGTTCTCTTATGCTGCTGTTCAGTGTAGGAAAGCACAACGCCCTGGTGGGGAAATGGCAGCCATAGACGGGCCAACAAGCAGATGGCCCCAGCCCAGGCAGATTCCAGCAGGTCTCCCCATAACCACTCCTCCACGTCCCTCTTTACTATGAGTTCTCAGGGAGTTCTTCAGACCAAAAGGCAGGGCAGTGATGAAAGCATGTCTAGGGATTTCTAAAGTTATCCTTAATTTTCTTAAAGTTAGAGATGATTAGGAAAAATGTTCCACTTATGTAAAAAAGATTTTTGATCATGAAATGGAGTGTCATAAGCATTAAAATTATCCAATATGGTAATATTGCTGTTTTTAGGTATAATGATATTGTGGAGTTTTTTACGAGTCCCTATCCTTTAGTGATATATACTGAACCATGTACAGATGAAATGATGGGTCTGGGATTTACTTCAAAATAATTCATTAATGGGAAAAAAGGGGGAGTGGAAACAGGGTTTATAGATGAAGCTAAAGTCATATGATTTACCGTGTTTCCCCGAAAATAAGACCTAGCCAGACCATCATCAGCTCTAATGTATCTTTTGGAGCAAAAGTTAATATAAGACCCGGTCTTATTTTAATATAAGACCAGATATAATATAATACCAGGTATAATACAATATAATGTAATACCGGGTCTTATATTAATTTTTGCTCCAAAAGATGCATTAGAGCTGATGATGGTCCGGCTAGGTCTTATTTTCGGGGAAACACAGTAATAATTGTTGAAGCTGGGTGATGGGTCAATGGGAGTTCATATACTATTCTGTTCACTTTTGTGTATGTTAAAAACTTTCCCTAATGAAAAGTCTTGTTTAAAATTACTTGATATGAAACATGTGATTTTTTAGGAAAAAAAGCCAGACAAGAACAGCACATCTAATTTAAACGCGAGCTACAGGGAAGGCACTAGGAGAAACCGTGCCATCCTTCTGGGTGACACTGGGCCACCCTCAGAGTGTGGAGCTCGTCTTAGTCAGCTCGGGCTGCCGCAACAGAGCACCACAGACTGGGCGCTTAACCTAGACATTTATTTCTCCCAGTTCTGAAGCTGGAAGTCCAAGATCTGGGTGCCAGCGTGGTGGGTGCTGGGGATGACCCTCTTTCAAGCTGCAGAGGGCCGGCTTCTCACTGTGTCCTTACCTGGCGGAAGGGAAGAGGGAGCTGTCTGGGGTCCCTTTTGTAAGGACACTCATCCCACTCGTGAGGGCTCCACCCTCGTGACCTAATCACCTCCTAAAGGCCCCACCTGCTAATGCCATCATATTCAGGGTTAGGATTTCAACATGAATTTGGGGGGCCACAAATATTCAGTCCATAACAGAGCTCTCTTTAGGATGTATGACTTGTCCGTTTTTAGTGAGGTTTAGGTGATTTGGACCTTTCCTGGTGCCTCCACAGGAGTTCAAAAAAACATTCAACTGATAGCAAAGCTCCAAGTGAAAGCAGCTGTCTTTCTCACTTGGGCTTGTTAGGGCGGGCAGAGGTTCGCGCTCTCTTATGTCCCTGAACAGTCACGATCTCTTTTATGCATCTCCTGCATTCCCAGCACACAGATCCAGGTAGTCTCCGCCACAAACCAGCCCCTTGCCCGCACTTCCTGTGGCACAGAGGGGTTTCGGAATGCCAAGAAGGGCACGGGCATTGCAGCACAAACAGCAGGCATAGCTGCTGCGGCGGTAAGTGTGTGTTCTTTCCGGCTCCCTCTGTGGTCTGTCCCCCTTTCTGCATGGCTGATCACTGTGATGAGAATTGTCTATGAACCAGCCATTCAGAAGCAGTGGGGAATTTGCCAACTCTTGTTTGATATCCGAACATTGGAAAGGGTTTGAAGAGGTCTTAGCTTCAGCAGAAATGAGATGCTTGTTGGTTCATTCTCGAGGACTTAAGAGCCAGGTGCTAAAGGCTTACCAAAGCCTCCTCAATTTAAAGACGGGGGGGGGGGGGGGGGAGTGGTGATAATAGGATATTGGGAAGATGTGGTGTGGTGAAAACCCTCATGCAATACCAGTTTGAGTGTGAACTGCTGCAGACCTTTCTAGAAGCAAATTGGCACTGTGATGCTATTGGTATATTTATTGAGCATCTACTATACGCCAGACACTTCACACCCATTACCTTGAATCCTCAGAAGACGCTTGGCACTACCCCCATTTTTAAGAGTGAATTGAGATACAGAGTGTGTGCCTTGCTCGGAGCCATGCGACCAGTTCAGTTCTCTGCACTAAACCCACACTGGTCTGGGACCAAAGCTTGTGCACTGTCTACTGTAGTACAGGCCTTCCTGAAGGAAAACCTTGACCTTCAAATAAAGCTTGATGCCCAGAGATACTGATTGCTATGTATTAATGACCACCAAAATGTGCTAAATGTCCGCCAATGGACATATTACACACACTTAAAAGAAACATGTCAGTATTAACTATAGCTTCTGCAGGATGGGTTGAGTGACTTCTGTGTGTTTTCCAGACTTTCTATCATGAAATGGCTTCATAATCAAGAAAGAAAAACTTAACCACTACTAAAGATTTAAAGTGATAACATTTTCTAAGTGGATATTTAAGCTTAGCCTCACCTCCTCATGGTTGGAAATTCTGCATTTACACACCTGAGAAAAACTGGAGCAATACTTAGAAATTTCCATTAGGTGGCAGTGCTGCCCTGGGGGAAAAGGGATCACAATTGACTTTTATGATTTGACAAGTTCTGTGCTTTCTGCTGGTGTCTGTCCTGCACTGTGGCCTTGTGTACCTTCCCCGTTTTCTGTCTGGTTTTGTATGTGGGTGCTTGTCCCTGGAGCTCAAAACCCTGTTGCTCCAGGTAGCAGTAGCGAGACCTGGATGGAGCAGTTCTTGCTGGGGCACTAACCACTTGCTGCTTCTCTCCAGAAAGCTGCAGGGAAGGGCGTGACGCACATCCGAGTGGTGGTGAAAGGCCTGGGGCCAGGGCGCTTGGTGAGTGAGGGTGATTAGTTAGTGAGAGGAACGGAACAAGGACCTGGTAGTGGGGTGACAGGAGGACTTGTTTCTTGCTGTTGTTCTCATGACCTACTCAGCTTCTCACAGCAAGCCCACATCACTTAGTTTAATTCAGCAGACATTCACTGAGTGCGTGCTGTGTGCCAGGCACTGGGAATAGAAAGGTGGTCCATGGGGCTATCAAATGGATTCCTCACTACAGACCAGGGGGTGCAGTGAAAGCTTGTGCCCTGGATCCGGGGAGCCCACTGGGGATAATCAGGAAAGCTTCCCCAAAGACGTGATATCTCTATTGACTTTTTAAGAATAATGAGGTATCAGCCATGTGTGGGGTGACAGCGGGGGACATTCCAGGCAAACAAAACGGCTTAAGTAAAGCTCCAGAAGTGCAGTGTTCAAGTTATGCCCGGGTTTACAGGTGGTCTTTGTTCTTAGATTGAAAGGCATGAGGAGGGACAGGGCAGGTGTCACTAGAGAAGTGGACAGAACTGAGGACATGGGTAGGAGTTTGGTTAGGAGACCTCTGTGAGGGTAGAATCGGGTTGGGATCATAGGTATCAAAGCGAGTGAGCGTCCACTCCCCCTCCCCCTCCCCGGGCATGCTGGGTCACCATTTCCAGGACCATGGCATTCTCCTGTTCCTTCTGCTCCTTCCAGTCTGCCATCAAGGGACTGACGATGGGGGGCCTGGAAGTGATCTCCATCACAGACAACACCCCCATCCCACACAACGGCTGCCGCCCCAGGAAGGCTCGGAGGCTGTGATGGGAAGGAGGCCTGCGCCTGCCTCAGCTTCACGTCCGGCTGGACCTCGTAGAAAGCACTGTGGGAGCTGTCTCCGAGGCGGGCTTGTTGGACGTCCTTCAGACAGTAAGGGAGAGCCTTGCCACCTCCCGTGGTCGCCTTTTTTGTACTTTTCCCTGGAGATGGCACGCCCACAAGTGAGGCCATGCTTCTCTCGGACACAAGGGGAGCCACAGGGGCAGCTGTGGCACAGGCTCCAACCAGTAAATGCTGCCCTACTCTAAGAAAATAAAAGAGTGTCTCTACCATCTGTAGTAGTTTGTGAGCTTCTTGCTTCCAGATTTGCAAACAGTAATTCCCACTTTCTCCTGAAAAAGACATTGTGAATTGAGATGAAACCCTAGATTGAAGGGTTAAAATGTAAGTGTGAGCTGCTATTCACCAGACACCTTCCTCTGTTTTCAGGTTTTTCTTTTTTAGCCCCTTCACCAAGCAACTTTTCTTATTACCAGCTTGTAATTTGGCCCCAAATTGAGCGCTTTTTGCCTCCTCGCTCTCGAGCGTGCTCATGACAGAACAGTTCACCCTTGGGAGCCTGTGTACAGTTCGCCCTAAAATGTGAGGAGACTGTCCTCAGTCTGCCTTTTCTAAAAGTGGACAGAACCCCACAGGTAAGTGGCATCATCATCTTTTACACACCCGGGGCTTCCGCAGTCCCCGCACCCAAGACCGAATGACCCTAAAGGGGGAAGGGTAGAGCAGTATAAAACGGACTCTAGAAAATCAGTGGGTGGGGGGATGGGTGAGAAGAGAGCCCAGACTGAAAAGTGCAGAAAACAGTTGGTGTGGAACCCGGATGGTGCTGACACAAGTGGGCTCAGCCTGGGCCCCAGGCAGGACTGACTGACAGCTCGCCAGTCGGGGCTCTGGGGTTCCCAGATACCACACAGAAGCCAAAGGCTTGAGAGACAGACCCTCCCTCCTTGGACAGAGAGGGCCCAGGATCTGAGAGCATCACCAGGAGCTGAAAAGGAGGGTGCACGTGCACACAAGCACTGTTCCTTCCTAACAAGTCTGCAGGGGGGGCCTGCTGACCACCCAAGGGGAGGCAGTGGGGTTCCCTTCTGTGCCCAGCCACTAAATAGTGTGGTTTGCCTGAACTCCATGTAGTTAACCCACAAGTGCCCTCCTAAATAGGAAAGTGGCTTAGACACGGTTAGAGAAGGGGAAAGACTGTGTGAACTGCAGAAGGAAAAGTGTCTCCCTACTGTCTCCTCCTCCAGCCGAGCAGGACCTATGAAGACAGAGGGCCTGGAGCAAACTGCACAGTTGATCAGGGCCCGCACGATAAAAGATGGTTCCAAGGTTTCAAAGAGAAGCTTCATGAAGGTTCTTTCCAGCGGTGTGGGCAGGATTCAGGGAATAAACAGATTGGCGAAGCCCTCCAGGACCAGCAAGAGCAGGAAGCCTTCACCCCCCAAGGCCTCACTTCTGGGGAAAGAAGAGTTCCCAGAACCTGACAGGAATGCGGCCTGTGCCAAAGCCGGGGTGTGGCAGAGGGAGAGGTCAGAAACGCCCTGACTGGCCCCACTGGTCACCTGCTGGTGTCCCCAGTGCCTGAACCCACAAAGAAGCAAAAAGGGCGGGCAGCCAGGTGGTCGGCTTGACGGTCCTTGACGGGTCAGCCTCCCTGGCCACAAAATGGGCCTGAAGGGGCAAGTGGAGCACAGTAAGCACAGGTGGTGTCCCTCATTCCTGAAAGGGAAGGATTCCATACTCGGTAGTTTTAGAAAGTGTTATCTTACTCACAAGGGGGCTTAGAAAAGCAAGACTCTGCACCAGATCCCAGAAGAACCTACAAGCACAGACAGGACAGGGGACCCTAAAGGATCAATGGTCCTCGGCGCAGAAACAGGTGCCTGGCACAAGCACCGGGAGCCAGGTGGGTGGGCGGCCATGGCCCTGGCCTACGGGGCAGACTGGCAGACGCCCACTGCTTTGTCATGAGCTCGGTGCACACGACTGTGTCCAGGGTCTGAGTGGCCAATGAAACTTGTGCTCTCGTAAACTGGATCACCTCTCAGTCGTTAGGGCTTAGCCTCACAAACACGGGCCCTCCTCGGGGAGACCCAGGCATCTTCACCAAAGGCTGACCAATTAAAGCAGTTACCGTTTACCTAAAATGCCAGGCTGCCCGGTCCCCCTGCCACAGACCTTCACAGCAGCACACCTCGCAGTCGTGAAAACTGCGCGGGCCGTGTGCTTACACTTCGTACGGGCAGAGGAGGGGTAGCGCCTAGCCCTGGGTCCCGGGGATATGCACGAGTGAGCGGAGTGTTGGCATCAGCTTGGGTGACACCCTTCCTGGTTTCCTGGCAGCAGAGCAGCGGATTATTTCTAACTGCATCTGCACTTTTGCTTCTCCCGGCTCAAGGATGGTGGCACAGGACGGGCTACATTCGAGAAGCTTCCCCTCTCCTCTCCTCTGCAGGCAAAAAGACAAATACAATTTTTTCCCTTTCAGCATAAATGCAGTGTTTTCCCTTCTTTCGGCTGAGCCATCACCTGACACCAAGACGTACTGTCACCACTAAAATAAGCCTGTTTAAAGTACCTGGATGCTGGCAGAATATCACTTGGCACATCAGGAGAAACCACTTTCCAGTCGCCTCTGCCTGCAATCTGGCTCTGACAGGTCCATTAAAAAAAAAAAAATGCATATGTACCTTCCCCCGGCCTCCTGCATTCTTTTCCTCTATTCATTTTTTTTCCAATTTTGGGTACACACGCTACTTTTCAAATCTGAGTATTATCAGCCCCAAGTGATGGAGCAGTCAGTGCCACTGCAAAACCGTCCATTCGACCAGACTGAGCAAAAAGGTTACGGCACAAACACAGAATGGGCACTGGGGGGATGGAGATATGGCACTGTCGCTGCTCCCCTCGAGCTCAGGCTTAGGGTGCTAGACAGGCATGCGGCTGACTTAGTCAGAAAGCAGTTCCACAGAAGAGGCGTGAATGTTATTGGTGTTAGAGTGAAAGACTGATGCCCTCAGCTTAAGAAATGAAGGAGGGCTTTGTGGGGGGACAGCAGTGAGACAACCCAATGGACCAAGGGGTCCTTAGCCCTGGAAACTGGCAAACCACAAAAAGATGCTCAATCTTACCAGTCATCAGGGAAATGGGAATTGGAATACATGACCATCACTCCCCAGATGACGCTAATCACAGCCATGGTCGGGATGAGACTGCCCAGCGAAAAGCACAGGATGAGGGAGAGAAGACCACCGAGCAGTAAATACTTCGAGGGGGTAAGACTGCAGAGGAGGCAGGGGATGAGCGCTCAGAGACCACAGGTGTGGCCCCTCGGGAACCAGGCAGGAAGGGACAAAGCGCAGACTGCGGCTGAAAGGTACGCTAGGAGCTCACACAAGATGAGGGCTGGGCAGTGCCCCCTGGATTTGGCAACGTGGCGGTCACCAAAGAGAAGAGGGAGGGTGGAGAGTGGGAAGCGAGGAGATGGAGACTCAGCCCATGGAGTCTTCTGGGAAAGGCTATGTCGTGGCAACAGGGAACGTTTGAGGAAACGGCACGCTCACTGAGGCAGGCAGGCCAGGAGTCGGGGTATGGAGGAGCCCTGGACATCAGGGAGAGGCGAGGGAAGAGGCTGAGAGCTGGGGAGAAGCAGGAGGCCAGGCCGCAGAGACACAGCGGGTGTGGGGCTCCCTGCCACAGGTGTGCCTGTCCCAAGTGGGGAACAGCAGTGTCCGACTCAAACAACGTGGGCACCGGCCACAGAAACAGAATGTCCTTTCTTCTCTTCCCCCTCATTCCACACAATTGTCTTGAAATAAAAGTGCCCTCCCTCTCTGAGCTCTGACTGGGGGGAATACAAGTAGCGAGAGCCTCTCCAGAGGGAAAGCTGGCAGTATCTGTCAACACTGCAGAGGTCCAGACCTCTGGCTTCGTCAGGCCCTTCCGGGGACTTACTGTACAGAGCAGCACTGTCCAAGAGAACCTCCCGCAGGAGGGAAATGCCCCAGAACTGCCACGAGAGTGCTACTAGCCCCCGTCACTCTTCAGCACTTGAGCTGTGGCTCGTATGGCGGAGGAACTGGATTTTAAGTTTTGTTTCATTCAAATTAATTTAAATGTAAATAGTAACACGTGGCTGGTGGCTACTATACTGGACAATGCAGCACAGATATTCTTTCACGTGTGTATCGAGCATGTAAAGATATATATTCACTGAGGTATTGTCAGTAATGGTAAAAGATTGGAACCTAAATGTCCATCAACGGGGGCTAGTTGAAGAAATTACGGTCCATCCATGTAATGGAATGTTAGCCCTCACACAAGCCTAGATGTCTGCTAAGTAACAGATGGGGGGTGGGGGGGTGACAATGTGCATGGTACAGTCACTAATTTTTGTAGAAAAAGACAGGATATGTGTACATAAATGTATATGCATTCACTATCTGGAAAGACTTACTCTGAAATGGTAGCATTCTCTCCAGGGAGAGTGGGAAACAGGCAGAAAGAAAACAGCTTTATACCTTCCTCACCTTTAGGGTGGACATGGTTATTGCTCAGATTCATTCATGAACCAATTAAGATACAATAAAGAACAGGTTTATTTTAAAGTACATGGAAGCTGCAGAGTCAGGCATTACGTAAATTATTTACTGAAGTGTGCACATCACATATTAATAGACATTTGACACACACGGACCCTGTACCACCCCCCACCCCTGCCACCACGCTGCTGGTGGTCCGGTATTTGGGGGCAGACATCTGACTTGGCTCGGAAATTAGTTCTGGTAATTAATCTGGCTTCTCCCCTCGCCCAACCAAGTCAAATTAAATTGTGCACATACTCTGTGATTTCACATAACAAGTCTCCCCAGAAAAGTTACCTGGCCTCACTCTGGTCCCCACTGCTTGGCTGGAGGGAGGGGGCAGACAGCGCTGATCCGTTTCCATAGCGCCCTGTGGCAGCTTAACCACCTGGGATTTGCGTAATCCCCTTGAACCAAAAGGAAATGTCAACTGAGGGGCAGTGTGGTGTCACAGGCGGCCCTGGCCAGCAGGACACCTGCTATCTAGAGCCAGCTGAGCACAGACTCGCATGCAGGCTGCCCAGCCACACACCCCTTCCCCCCACTGGAGCTCGGCTTCCCCCTCAGAACAAAGAGGCGGTTGAATGGGATGGGGTTCTGCCACCCTACGGGCCTATAGCTCATTCATGGCTGGGAGGAAAGCCCGGGTCTTCACCCACTAGTGACCGCAGTGGGGGAGTCCCTCAGGAGTGGGACAAAGGCCTGACTGGGTGCCCAGGAAATGCAATTAGCTCTTGTCCTCTGTGCCCTCGCCAGGGCTTTCCCTGTCCACCCATTCCTTCCAGCATGCTTGGGCGGCGGGGGGTCGGGGGGTGGCGCATGGAGACACACAGGCCTGCGCGGTGTCCCAGCTCTGCAGCGACCTGAACCTCAGCTGTTCCCACCTCCACGGAGCTGTCACAGGCATTCCCTCAGACGACTGTACGAGCACTCTGCTGTATACAGCTGGTGCTCATCCAGGCACCCCTCGCTCGCACTGCCCCCTCGGGCTCGTCTGTGGGGTCCTGGCTGGGAACACAGCGTGAACACAGATCCACACCCTGTTTGCTGCTGTTACTATAATTATTGTTATTATTAAAAGGTTTTTTCCTGTGATTTTCATCAGAAAATATTCTGTAGAAGCCAACCACCCATCTTCCTACTCCCTTACATCCAACCAACTATAGATTAAGTCAGATTGTTAAAATTTGCAGCCAAAAATTAAGTTAAAAAGCCAAATGACTCGAGAATCCATTGTTAAAGAGTCTTTCTTTCCTCCCCCTTCCTCAAAAATCAATAATACTCAAATACAACACTCTAAAACCTGTGTATATTGTTGTTGCTTAGACTAATTAATGAACCAATCAAAATAAAATAGAAATAAAGGACTGGTTTATTAATTAAGCATCTTAGAGGCAGGTTGGGGAAATACAGAAAAACTCCATTTTAATATCACCAGTGCTACCACAGAACAAGGGCTTGTGTGTGTGTGTGTGTGTGTGTGTGTGTGAGAGAGAGAGAGAGAGAGAGAGAGAGAGAGAGAGAGAGAGAGAGAGAGAGAGAGAAAGATGGTGGTGATGAGAAGAGGAATCAAGGAACACTTCCTGGAAGAGGTGACATCTGAGCTCAAAATAAGAGGCAAATGCGAGGGACGAATGTCAATGTGGGAAGTCTCCAGCAGAGGGGATGGCATGAATAAAGGGCAGAGTACAGAAATAACACAGAGCAGTAAACTGCAAACATTTGAGAGCATAATGTAAAGTTGGGAGGCTGTACAGGCTGAATAATGGCCCCCAAAGATATTAGATCCTAACCCTGGAACCTGTACATGTCACCTTGTATGTAAACAGGGTCTTTGCGGATGTGATGAAGTTAAAGATCTTACAATGGGAAGACTATCTGGATTATCTGGGTGGGCCCTAAATGAGATCGCATGCATCCTGATAAAATGTGGGCAGCAGGAGATTTGACTACACTGACAGAAGAGAAGACGGCCATGTGACCACCTGGGCAGAGGTTAGAGTGATGCAGCCACAAGCCAAGGACCACCTGGAGCCACCAGAGGCTGTTAGAAGAATGAACACTCCCCTGAGATGAGATGAGAGTCAGATGGAGAAGAGCAGCAGCCCTGCCCGTTCACCCGAGCGGTGTAGGAGGCAAAATTGCCATTTCCGGGTGAAGGGGGCCAGGAAGCACAGGAGCCGCCACAGGGCAGAAGGGACCTGTGGGGCGGCAGCAGCACAAGCTCCTCTCGGGCCCCCTGGGCCTGCATGCTCTGCCTGAGTAACAGACGGGGCTCCCTGCCTGGGCCTTGCATCCTGCGCCCTGAGAAGGAGACAGATGAACCTCAGCCACTACAAGGACCCCGCTCCAGCCCCTCGGCTGTGCAAACTGGGCACAAAGCTACTTCCAGGAGAAGCAATCAGGGATCCTGACAGCACGTCCCTGGAGCAGGCGAGACATTTTTTGTCCTCATTGGGATTGGGATTGGCATAATTGGGGCATTAACGAAAATGCATTTCTCACCATTTTCTGTCTGATTGGAAAGTACTTTGCAGTCATCTGGAGCCCTCATACCCCCTATAATCAGAACTCCTGTCGCTCAGACAGAGGCAGGAAACTGGGTCACCATGTGGGCTCCCAGCCTCCCAGAATGCCACAGGGTCCACACCCACCCCCCAGCACCCGTGCCCCAGGACATACGCAGCTCTGTGCTTCCCCTCAGCGAGGGACAACTTCAAGAAACACGCTGAACGTGGAGTACTAACAGGATCCAACTTGATTTTTCTCCCATCGCTGCCTCAAATCAACTGTCAGAAAGCCCTTTCTACCTCCACAAACCTCCCTCTCAGGAAGAGTCCATGGCTCTCCAGTTACTTTTAATTGTAAGAATGAGTCCCTCTCTCAGGAATCTAAAAGTCCAATCAGATCTGCAACAAAACTTCACTGTCACAGCCCCTTCGAAGCTCCTCCCTCGCCCACCTGCAGACCCCACCTACCTTCACTCTTCCAGGGTGGGGATGGGGTGGAGGGAACGAGGGGCAAGTGCAGAGCTTGTCCTCCTGTCCATGGGGCTCTCTTGGCCGGAACTGGCCATCACACCTCCATTATGACAGACACTCCATTAAGGACAGCTGCAGACAGCTGCCTTGCCCCCGTCACCCTTACAATGGCACGCCCAGAGTGACAGAGGTCCACGTAAGGGCCTGGCCACTTCAGCCACACGGGGGCCAGCTCTGACAGGCACTTTCAACTGCGGCTGAAGCCCTGACTGGTTTAGCTGCTGGGCCGGCACCATCGCTCACCTTCCCTCTGCCCAACCCTGCCGCCTCCTCTCCCTTCCACGGTCATCGAGCCTGGGCCACACCCCAGGACTGTGCAGTCAGCTCCCCAAACAACCAGAGCATGACCCCGTCAGCAAGAAGTGTGTGCGCTCTGTGGCTGACCTTCTGCGAGCAGAAGGGCTTACCCCAGTGCTGCCCCCTCACCCTGTCCTGCTCTGCCAGCCTCCCACCTCCGGGGTTCTCCTTCTTGTATATGTGAATACTCTGCTTTAGAAGTGGCAGCAGCAGGCTCACAGGGTTTCCGCAGCTCTGTATGCTTCCAGCCCAGGTATGAGATTCTCCCCCGCTGACAGGTACACCAACTGCTTGTATAATATGAAAACCATGCCCAAAATGTCATTCTAAGCCAGAAAGTATAAAACAGACTAGAATGCTTGCAGAATCAGTGTTCTGAAAAAGTCACTAAGGAATCCTAGCATTCCATATATCTCTGGTCGCTTACCCATATTTTCCTCTGGTCCCAAGTCATTTAAATACATATTCTGTTGTCCTATTATTTTGAATGTATTTTTGAGAGCTGCTTCAAATCCTTTGTGAAATGAGGCAGGAAAACAGACAGAAGGGCAGACAAAACAAACGAAATCGGGAGACCCAAATCCAAGAGGCTGTAGAAGACGTGGAAGAAAAGGAATCGAGTAGGAGAGAGACTGTTCGCTCCAGGTACAGACTCTGGGCCCATCCTCCTCCTCTGCCATCTTACTTTCTAGAAGGGGCAGGTTCCCTGACCGTTTGGAAAAGCTCCCTGGCCATGAGAGGTAGATTCCACAGCCTTAGTGATGGCCCTGTCACCTCCTGCTGCTGCCATGGGGATGGAGATTAGCAAACACTAAGCTCCATGGGCTTGGAGGTGCTAGAAGGGCCAGCCAGAAGGGGGCCCACCATGCGTCTCCACGCAGTGGGCCCTGAGGTTGCTGGGTACACCTAATCCAGCTGTCACCGTGCACTCGCCCTCCTCTGCAAACAACAGCTGGTCAGGGCTGGGCCCCATGGCTGCCCATCTGCCACGCACCCTCCCTGACCAGAGACGTGGGTGTCTCTAAGATAGCCCTTATCCCACAGACCATCTCCCCTCGTTACCCGGCGTGGATCTGTGGCTCAGATGGGGATTTTCCATCCTGTACACATGGCTGTAAGGCCCAGATATGCCATCTGTACTCCTCTAGCCCTCCTCAGGGCTTCTCACCAGGCTGAGCCACGGGCTCTGAAGTCCGATTTGCATTCTGGCACCAGCTTTGTGACCTTTGGCAAGTACTTGGTGTCTCTGTGCCCGAGTCCCTTTGTCATGTAGAAGAGGGAGACAAGAATCTAGGCACTTCCGAAGGCTGAGAGGATTCAATTAGTTAACATATATAAAGCCTTTTACAGTGTCTGGCTCAAGTGCTCGGCAATACAAGCTCTTTTCAGCCCCCCTGCATTCCCTGTGACCCCTCAGAGGGCAGCCTGGGCGGCAGACCTCCCTTTTATCTCAGGCAGGGCCTCCTCCTCCGTCTGTTTAGGAGACCAAGAAGCAGCCACAACCCTCTTCAGAAAGTGTCCTGAAACCTCTGAATGGACCCTAAGGATCTAGTGGAAAGATTAACGGCCTGCACGCTACTTTTGGCCATGTCCGTGACCCCCTTATTCTTGTTCTCTTAGTTGCTTTCCTGTTGCATAAAATGGGAATCATTTTGTCTAATCCTCATGACTCCAGCAGTAGAATCTCAGTCATTTCACACTGTTTCCAGATGTACACTGTATTTAGAAAATGGTTGTGACACTGAAATGTCAGTACCATTTGGGGTCCACTGCCCTAGAGAGCAAGCTCACACGCCACCCCTCTGGCACAGCTGGCTGCAGACGCCCTGCATGGGTGGACTGTTCCTTGTGAAAACTCATAAAATGCAGAAGCCCACCAATCTAGAGAGGCGCCAACACTGGGAGATCAAACAAATGGCAACGGCACTGAGTGGGTACGGAAAGTAGAAGTGTGGGGGTGAGCCCAGTGACGTCACTGGAAGGGTGAATGGAGGCCTTGAACTTCAAACTCAGGAGGTCAGAATTAGGTGGCTTTCCAGTCGGGCCTCCCTGCGGCGGTGCTGCCGTTAGACTGCCCTCTGTTCTGTGATACTGGGAGCACCAAGTGGCCGAGCCCAGCCACACTCTGAATTTTCCATCGAAGGTGTGGAGAGGACACAATCTTTCCCGGCCGTCCTCCGCACTGCCACCCGAGCCAGCTTCCTGTTGTTGTGCGGCTCACACAGTATAAAACATACACCTAGAAGGTGTCTACAGGTCGAGACAAGCTGGCCTTTGCCTGCACAGTGGGGGAACCGAGCAGTGGTGGCTTCTGATTTTCACTTCATCGATAAGAACCAGCTGGAAAGGAAGCCAGAACCAAGGGTCATCATTTCCCCGGGTCTCTCTAGAAATGGGAAAAGCTCGTCCTTCCTCGCCATGGGCAGACTGCTTTGACGCCAGGTTAACCCTTCAAACACTCACTTGCACCCACCCAGACCCCCGGAGAAGCTGCACGTACCCTGAGGGAGGGGATGTCGGCACCAGACGAGAGCTTTCGGCCACATGTATTGATCACTGAGTACGTGTCACTCAGGGGCCAGAAGTGCAGTCTCTCATTTCATCCTCACAACCCTGAAGGCAGAATTATTACGCCTATTCATAGATGAGGAAACAGGCTCAGAGACAACATAACAGGGTCAGAGACTGAGAAGATATGGAGCCAGAATTCTAGAGACCAAACTCTTATCTGCTCATTAGCCGCCCACCCTCAGTGAGAGGTGAATGGATTCTGTCCCTCTCCCCCCTTCCTCCCCTGCTCTCTGCTTCACTCGGGCATCTTGAACCGCCCCCCTCAGGCGTGCATGGGGTCCTCACCTCCTTTGCTATGTGGCCCGGCCCTAAAAGCACCACGTGCTCATGAAACCACGTGAGCCTCAGGGAGACGTGGATTACATCCGCCGTGTGCGTTATTTAGGGCAAATGACTCCAGGCCTCAACGTGCTCTTCTGAGAACAGGAATGTTACCTCTCAGAGCTGCGCTTCAGACTAGGAGAAACATACGGCCACCCCTAGGCGAGGGGCCCAGAGAACCAGCTGCTGAGATGCCGGGCGGGTCTCAACAGCAGCTCTGGAAGCGACCACTTGGGCTCACAGCCCAGCTCTTCCACTCTGTAACCGAGGGCCAGGGGCTGGTGAGCCAGAAACGTGTCCTGTCTCCAAAGTGCCGACCATAAGAGTTTCTGCTTCATGAGGCTGTTGTGAGGAATCTCGGGAGTTAATAAATGTAAAGTGTGAACGCCATGCCTGGCACATAGTAACTGCTCAGCTGAAATTAGCTATTGTTGTATGTTCTCCTCAAACAAAACACGCCCCCGCGTGATCTTGGCCCCGCTCCAGCTTCTCAATCCTGATCTCCAGGCTGGAGCCCCAGCCCTCCAGGCTCACACCCACCTCCTGTGGAGGCTTCCCCGCATGTGTCCTGCGCACCCGCGTCAGCCTCTTCCCGGGTGCCCGCCTTGCCGGGGCACCACCTTCCCACTTGCCTCGTCCTTAACTCTGTCCTTCCCCCACGCCACTGCTCTCCTCCGCTCCATCCCCTGGCCATGGCCAGGCCACCCGCACTCCTGACCAGCCCCCAGGGACACAGGGCACTGAGGCCTGGTCGGGCGTGCTGTGGCCCATGACCTAGGCTGGGACGGGCCACGCGGTGGTGCTTACGGTGCTGAGAGCTCCACCTGACAGGCAGCAGACTGGAGAGAAGCTGAGTTTTCTACCAGGCCCGTCATCCACCAACAGCTGTCACTTACTGAGCCCCGAGTGCCAGAACCAGACCAAGCCTCCATGGACAGTGCAGAGTCCAGCTGCCAGTTCTAAAGAGCCAGTCAGGGTGGGAGGAGGCAGGGAGGCGGCGAGAGCACAGGCTGGATGCAGAAGGCAGGACGCCCAAGCTGCATCTCTGCACCTAGGAGGCAGGCCTGCTCCCTGCCTGGGGCGTGGGAGGGAGGGGCTCTGAGTCCCCTACAGACAGATCATGTCACTTCCTGTCACCACCATAGACTCTCTGCAAGACCCTCCCTACTTCCTAACTGCCCATGCCACATCAAACCCACTCTGCAGCCAGAGTGACCTAAAAACCCCAATCTGACAAATAGCTTCTCAGACTAAACTCTCCAGGGGCCCCCTAAATGCAAGCCCTCCTGAGGCCACCCCCTCAGAGCTCTTGGCTTCAGGCAACTGAGGTCTTGCTTGCCAGTCCCCAGGCAGGCCAAACTCTCGGCCTCCATGTCTCTGGATGGGGCCCTTCTCGTCCCTTTGCCCTCCACCTCTGCTCACATCACCAGGCAAACTCCTCTCATCTTTCTTCAGAATTCCACACAGGTGACATGTCTGCCAGACGCCTTCCACGACCCTGCCAGTCTGGCTCAGGCGCCTGGGATCTCTGCCTCTCTGGCCCCTGTGCACCGTCCATCACCTGCTCTCAGTGAACCCAGCCTGTTTCCTTGCCTGCCTGCCATCAGGTCCACAACTCAGGACTAAAAAGAGACACACCCTGTGGTCCTTTCAATAGCTCCGGCTCGGATACTCAGAAGCTCAAGAAATGCTTGTGGAATGAATGAATGAATGAATGAATGAATGAATGAATGAATGAATGAATGAATGAATACAAGGGGACTCCTGCAGATGCAGCCTCACTCTCCACTGCAGATGGAGAAGTGTGCAGGGGCCACATATCAGACAGGCCCCTGGATGGGTGAGGTGGGGTCACTCAAGCCAGAGGCACACAAGCCCAATCCCAAGGGGCCTCATGTGGGACTGCGGGCCTCATGACAGCAGCATAAAAAAGCAGGATACTTCACAGATCTTCAACACTATAAAAACACCACGCGTGCCAACCAAAGCACGTCACTGTGCAGCACCTCATCTCAAAGTATCTAGTTTGCAACCTCTGCAGAAGGAGCATGTCATGCAGGAGACCCTGCTCACTGCGCCATGTGTCGTGCAGGGCGACCTGCGGGGTCTCTGCTCCCGCTCCCCATACAAGAACGCAGGACATGGTGAGGCCAAAAAGGAACACCCACGGAGCCATAGGTAGGGGAGTCATACCACTATACTCTCACTGGAGGCTGGATCCACACTGTCCGCAAACCGCCATCCACACTTGCCAGCCCAGCCGCCATCTTCTTGCTAGCCCCCCATTCTCTCTTTCTGCTAGCATAGCCACAGCAGTTATATTAGTGGCCAATGGCTCACTGGTTACAGCTGACGGCCAACTAGCCACAGCTGATGGCCATACAATCACAGTTGATGGCCATTTACTACCTGAGCCAGGCACCTATCCATGTGAGGCCGAGAGCCTGGAAACTACTTTCTGGGGCTCCGCCCCCACAGAGCATGTGCAGAGAACTGGGGGCTGAAGTCTGGGCCCTGAGCAGCCATCTCCGAGCCCTTGAGGAACAGCAAGTTCAGATTCAGGGTGGTAGCTGTTGCTGACATCTTCCCTCCCTCTCCCTCTTTCCAAAGCTCCTCCAACCCAGAGCAGTTAGCGGGCCACTTGAGATGAGGCTGTCCTTTCCCCCTGCCCAAGATGGGGTGCTCCCAGCCTCCTCCCACACACCCGCATTCCTTCACCTACTGTGGGGTGAGATCGCTCTCTCTTCCCCAGTCTCTGAGCTGCACTTCACAGCCGAGGCCTTGGCTGGCAGCTGCTGACATTCTTTCTGTGGCTCTAATCGTGAATTTGAAGGAGAGGGGTGGGGTAAGTAGTTCAAGGGTCGAGAGGTTTTAGCACCGTCTCTGGCTTGGCAGGAATAACAGGTTCAGCTCCTCCCTCACTCCCTCTGGAGAATTAGCCCCAGACGCAGGGTCTCACCCCCACCCCACCTCACCCCACCCCACCCTGGCTGTGACAGCAGGTGGACCAGTCACCCACCCACCCCACCCAACCCCCTTGTCTGGAGAGAAGCAATCAGATATGAGTGTTGCATGTTGCTAGGAAGCAACTGGCAACAGCTGGCTGAGAAATAAGTCGTGTCCTTGGGAAAGCATGTTCGCGGCCGCTAATTAAATGCTGCTGCAGCGTCTCTTCCTTCAGGGAGCTACAGAAATGGGCAGAATTAGTGCAGGCAGGAGCAGGCAGGGAGCCTGCTAAGGACCCTCCTGCCTGTGCATGGGAAAGGCTCAGGGGCAGGAGGAAAGTGCTGAGCGCCAGGAGGCTGGTAAGGAAAACCCTGGCCTCAGACTACTCGGCTCAACTAGCCCACACAGGCAGTGTCTACCTGATACCACCTCTGCTGCGACCGATGAATTCAGCAGTGAAATACCTTTTTAAAAGCTTGTTAAAGCCCACTTCTGGGTATAACATCCTAAAGAACTGACCAAAGGAGCTCAGAGAGATACCTGCACACGCCTGTTCACAGAAGCACTATTCACGACAGCCACTGGGGGAAGCCACCCGAGTGACCCACCAGCAGATGACTGGATAAACAAAATGTGGGCTACACATACCATGAAATATTGTTCATCCTTAAAAAGGAATGAAATTCTGATACATGCTACAGCATGGATGAATCCTGAAGACGTTAGGAGAAGTGAAATAAACTAGATACGAGAGAACAAATATTGTAGGATTCCACTTACATGAGGTAATTAGTCAAATTCATAGAAACAGAAAATAGAATGGTGGTTACCAGGGGCTTGGCGGGTGTGGGGGGGTTTGCACATGGGGAATTGTTTAATGGGTATAGAGTTTCAGTTTTGCAAGATGAAAAAGTTGTAGAGATCGATTACGTAACAATGTGAATATACTTAACACTACCGAACTGTATGTACATTTAGAAATAGTTAAGATGGTAAATGCCATATTATGTGTTTTTTACCACAATTACAAGTAAAAAAACTCACTTTAAAGAATGTTTAAGTAATAAATACATGTTCACAATAAAAGAATTATAAACAGAAAGGGGATAAGCTAAAAAGCACATGTTCACCTTCCCTCATTCCTGAGTTCACGCTCCAAAGGTAACCATGGTCAACAGCCTCTTCTGTTTGCTTTCAAAAGTATTCTGTGAATCTACAAGCATGTATGTATTTATATCTATACTGGCTTCCATTTCAGTACAGATTGTACTTTTTTTTTTTCTACACAAAAGACAGCATCACACTAAACACAGTTGTTCAATTATGATGTCTCACAGAGCTTCCCAAATCAATATGCACACATCTGCCTCGTTATTTTTCACAGCTATATGGGATCCCATTTTATGGGCATTTCACAAGTTATTCAGTCTGTCCTCTATTGTAGCTTCCACTTTTTCATAAACAAAAAGTTGCAATGAAAATAGGCTTATACATATGTGAGCACAACATATGCACGTTTTGCCTTGATACATAGAATTTAACTGAGTGAAAAGATACACATATTTATTAAGACATGGCTTTTGGTCTTTCAAGAAATCTGAATCACTTACTCCTCTCCCACCAACAGTGGGTGAGAACACCCTATATTCTTGACAATACTGGGTTGTCAAACATTTTTTAACCTTTGCTAATCTGATGGGTGAAAAATACAATTATAAGCATTTTTCATATCATTCTTTACTATGTGTGTTTATTTTTTCTGTGAACACCCTGCTAATAATACCCTTTGCCCATTTTTTCTTTGGGATTGTTCATCTTTTTTATTGTTTTTTAAATTGCTTTATACTAAGGAAATCAAATCTTTGATAAATGTGTTGTCATTTGTCATATGGTTTGGTTTTGATTTTTTTTGCCAGGCATAAGTTTCCATTTGCATGTATTCAATTTTATGTTTTTTCCCCCATTCTTAAAAGGGACTTACTGCAAAATTATACAGGGAAATCTAGAAGACAACGCGCCTTGGCAATTGAGCTCCACTTTGCGTCCCTCACCTTTCTCTGACCTTGATACTTGCTGCCTGCCACTCCCTGAATCCTCTCTTCGTGAGACCCACAGAAATGTCCAAGTCCTACTCCAGCTTTCCCCATTCTGCCAATTTAGAAAACTCAACATTTTTCTAATACAACGCTTTTCAGCCTTCTAAATTCACCCCCTATTTGATAACCAGGAAAATCTCCTGTCCCCCATGTGTCCCAATTATTAAACCCTGTTCTTCTGTATAACTGCGTCAAACAAGATTTTTTTTCAAATTCTCCAGTTTGTAATGTGAAAACTTCCGCGTTTTTTCCTTTTCTCAATAAAAATGGTACCAACCTGTTTTTTTCAAAGGAAACATCCCTCGAGATTCTAACATGCCTAATTCCTCAATCTCATCCCTAACCTACCCTGAATTAAGAAGCACTTTTTAGATAAACTTCATTTTGAAAAGAATTTAACCAGAATGACATTTACATTTAAAAAAAATAATTGACTTGGGAAAACAATCCAGAGGCAGTTTATTTTGAGTAACATATCACCCCCTGGCCCCACCTTAGGACAGATTTCAAACCTCATAAAGGCCAACAAAAACTTTTAAAGACTGGGATGAAGAGACTGAGCTTGAATATTACCTTTTCTTTTGCTTCTTTGTTCCCCTGTTCAGAAAATTTCGTTCCCTCCTTTTTTTTTTTTTTTCTTTTAGTAGAAATATAGAACCCCTCTCTGTTCTTTCAACAATCAATTAAAGCTAAAGGACAGTCTCTTCTTCTCTTCTTCTAATCCTGGGAAATTAATTACCAAGGTTGGAAGGGCAACAGTAGCTGGAGACCAGATCTCTGGTCTCAGGAAGCCGCCTGAATAGACAGCATGGGGCCTGGGAACCGGCTTCCGCTGTCAGAGGCAACGTGTGCTACTGCCCGGCGTCAGTTTCAGACCGTTCTCCTGGGGCGCTGTAAGTGCTCCCCACAGGAGCCAGACCATCATCAGAGTTAATGGAACATTGCAGGGCGAAGCAATGGGCTCCCCCACAAAAGCAGGCCACCAGTCGGCTCTTTCTTCCTAACTCCACACTCAAAGGCTGGGTGACTGGTAACTTTACTGACGGTGGGATGGGTGCGCCAGAGAGGGCTAGTCAGAGGACAGATAACCTTTTGAAGACATCTTAATTTAAGCAGACATGTAACACGCGGTATTACAACAATGTGCATGACTCAACAGGAACGATGACAAGATGAAGAGCACGTTCAATTTGCACAGGCACAAGCGATGACAGTGATGTCACAGCTGCTGCGTGGCTGACAGTGATAAGATGCGCCAATCTTAGATACACTCCAATTTAGAAAAATGCATCTCAGAATTGATGAGCTGACATAATACCTTCCTACGGAAGGTGCTTAGCATAGTTTCTGGCCCATCGTAAGCTCTTAATAAATGTTCACAATCAACAGCAATCACAAACTCTTGGCAAACAAAGCTCCCTTCACCCAATGTGTTTGGCTGCAAAAATGGTTTGGGGTGTTCTGGTCTTCTCAGACCTGGGATGTGGGGACAGAGGCTTTGGCAGCAGAGTGGCGCCCCCTTTGATGCCACCAGTGACTGGTGCATGAGCAGGGGCTGGGCCTGGAGAAGGGGCAAGCTTATGGTGGTCGTCAGGGAATGAAGAAGTACTACGAGGGCTGGGTGTAGTCTCTGTGACACTAAAAAAGGTGGGAGAGGCTCCCCCACAGGCCAAGAGATCTAGAGAGAAGGAGAGGGCAGCTAGCACTTACGGAGTTCTTGCTGTATTAAGAGCTGTAATTACTACGCATTTAGCGCTCACATCAACCCTGCAAAGTAAAAGTTATTCCCATTTTACAGAGGAGAAACTGAGTCTCAGTAAAGTTCTTATTACCGCACCCAGGGTGACAAAGCGAGTAGGTGACAGAGCCAGGGTCTGCACAGGCCCGAGCTGTTCCCAGAATTGTCAGAACACCATGGGGAAGGAATCTGAGACCTCCTCTGCATCTCTCTGCCTGCTACATTAGTTCTGCCTCTGGTCATCCAGTGCATGGAGGAGCCTTCGGAATGTTTTAAACAGAGGGTGATAGCTATAAAGAATATACACTGAGCAGATCAATGTTGTAAACAAAATTGCCCCCTGGAACATCAAAATCACTTAACATGCTCAACTGCTTTCGAAGCACGCACTGCAGAAAACGGTTATGGTGATTAGCAGTAATTATAATGTACTCATGAAGGAAAGTCCCTAAGGGCCTCTGCAAAGCAACACTCACGGCTGAGACGCACTTACTCTATGTACTTGAAAATAATGAAGCTACCGCTCTTTTAAAAATTATCTAATTTAGGTTTGCACTGATTTACACTGTGCTTCTCTGCAAGGACGCTGAATACAAGGAGTTTTGCTAAATTTAAATGGAACCTTTCTCTCAAAGGTCCAGCGTAGCTTCATGTGCATCGCTGACATGTCAGCTCCCTGAAGCGCAGGGGCAAGAGAAGCGGGGTTTGGGGAAGAATTTCATTCTGAAGGATGTATACCGGAAGTCTCTGGTTTTTTTAAACA
Organism: Rhinolophus sinicus; assembly: GCF_036562045.2. NCBI lineage: Eukaryota > Metazoa > Chordata > Mammalia > Chiroptera > Rhinolophidae > Rhinolophus > Rhinolophus sinicus. The sequence continues at coordinate 11,651,983 of NC_133762.1, forward strand.
TTTTGGTTCCGAAGAACTTGTTTCTCCACAGATTCTTGAGATTCACTGGACATTGTGGAGACAAGACACTAGATTTACCGAGAGCAGCCTTAACTGCTTCAGAAACAAAGTTATGATAATATGAACAAACACATAGGGGTTGAGAACCTAATATGGGGCAAGTACTCAACCCCTTCATTGGGGCTGAGTGCTTCACCTCCTGTTTTAGTCAAGTCTTTTTTACTCACAAGACACTGCCAGGAGGAATCTTACAGAAATCCAAGAATAAGAATTCAAGAATGGGAATCATAATTGGGTCTCATGGAAACTGGAAATGAAATGGCACCCAGCCAGCAGGCATGTTGTGACCCTCCACCGGGGACCTTCATCTTTGCACCTAGGTATTTTCCGCTTTCAACTACAAGAAACAGAAAACCCAATTCAAAATGGCTTAAATAGTAAGGAACGCGTTGTCTCACAAAACTGGAAATGCGGACGTAAGGTGGGTTTCAAGGCTGCTATGATCTAGTCACCCAACTATGTTACAGGTTCCTTCCTCCTCATTCTGCCATCGGGGGGCCAAGCGTGATCCTCAGGCTGATTCTTTCTAAGTATGATCGCAAGGTGTTGATAGTGGAAATGTCCCCCCAGAAGTCCCAGAAACCTTCACGTCATGGTAGTGTTGGCCTGAATTAAGTCACGTGATTCCTAAACTACCCACTTGTGCTGGCTGGTTTGGGTCTAGTTCTACTCCTAGTCATTAGCAAGGAGTATAGGACTATCGGGATTGGTTTAGACTGCGCGGGGCACATCCCTGAGTGAAGTCAGATGTGGGGGTGGGAGAGGGAAAGAAGGGCTCGAGGAAGCGGGCAGATACTGAAGCCATACGGGACGTCTTTGCGGAAAAAGAGGTGGGAGGCGGGGACAGGAGTCAGAAGCGATGTTTGGACATGTTAGTTTTGAAATGCCTATTGGAATCCAAACGGAGATGCCAAGTAATCCGTGGGGTAAATGAATTTGGAACTCCAGGAAGGGGTCAGAGCTCGAGTTGTAACTTGGAGAGTGATCAGCATATAACTAGAACCTAAAACCATGGGAATGGATGAAATCAACTAAAGGAAAAATAGAGAGAGAAAAAGAGGTGCAGATCCGAGGCCGAGGGCTGGTATACTCCACTCCACCATCTGCAGCTACAGCAAACAAGAGGCCAGCAAAGGAACAAAGAAGCAACAATCAGTAAGGCAGGAAGAAAACCAAATACATATACTGTTCTAGCAACCAAGGGAAGCAAGTGTTTCTCGATACAGAGAGAAAGCAATCACGTCCCACATTGGGAGGCAGACTAGGAAAGGGACGAGAGGTGAGCGAAGTACTGGCAACGCAGACTCACTGGTAACCTAGACATCTGCAGTTTTCAGTGGGGACAGAAACCAATTTGGAGTGGGTTGAGGAAAGATGGAGTGTACAGAAGCGAACACATTAAATCTAGACAACTCTTGAGAAATTTGTCTGTGAAAGGTAACAGAAAAATGGGCAGCAACTAAAAGGGATTATGGGGCCAGAGCAGGGGTTTTTATTTAAAGAAGAAAGCCTCTGGAGCATATCTCTATGCTAATGGGAATGACTTATCAAGAGACAGATGATGCAAGAGAGAGAAAGTTAGTGCCGGGGCAAAGACCTTGAGAAGCCAAAAGGACAAGTTGGCCTTTTCCAGAAGCAGGGATTGTTCACTCAGGAAGAAAGGCAGAGAATGAGCACAGACACGTGTCACGTGGCTGCCATGGTCAAGGAAAGATAAGGAAATGCCCTTCTATTTCTGCCATGCAGTGGGTGGCAAGGGTGACCAGTGAGAAGTGGGAGGGGGGTTGTGAAGAGAGGTGAAGGCATATTTCAGGGAGTGGGAAAGCAAACAGACCAAGAAAGCATACGAGGATGGCTCAGCAGTCCTACGTGCCCACTTCAGGCTCGTGGTCATGGATTTAAGAACAGACATGGATTCTCTGAAGCAATTTTCATCTATTCAGACACAGACATGCACAGAGTTGAGGGTTTTCTAAACTATCGTGGAGGAGGAGCAGCAAGGAAATTACAGGTAACTGCAAGGGAGTGATTACAGTGTTAAGACTACATGGCCTCGGCTGAATAAGGACAGGGGAGAGGGCCGGAGAGGAAGCAACAGCTAGGAGGATGCCAGTGTCCCAGCAACAGCTGGCTCTTTGCCAAACCCCCCGTCCCCTTCTTGTGAATACAGCAAGACCTCGCACCTGGCTGGCCAGGCACACTACATTGCCTGGGCTCTCCTGTTACATGTGGCCGTGTGGCAGTGACATGTGCCGCTAAGCTCAGGACAGTTAGGAAATCAGCCCATGGTGACACAGCCAATGAGTGGAAGGGCCGGGATTCACACTGAGCCCCGAGCGAATTCACACTCTATGCTCTTTCCTCTCTGCCAAGTCCTCAGGTGCAATCAAGCAGCCACGTACAAAGGAAAAGCTGTGGGTGAAGTGCGTCTACAAAGAAAGGTTAGTTCAGCCCCACACCCATGCAACTGCTTTGGGCCCCTGATTTAGTCATGACCTACAAAGACTCCAAGAGAATGCTTCAGTCTGTCATCCATCCAGATGCCCCGGGAGGTCGTCCAAGTTCCCTCTGGACTACCACCACTGACTTGTCCAGCCTCCCTACCTCTAGTCTCTATTCTCTCCAAGCCGTCTGCCAAACTGCTGAAAGTTCTCTGTGGAATTCCTACTATGCCTTCCACTGCACAAAACCCTAGCACCACGCGCAAGACCTCTCCATGACAATCCCCTGGCCCCTACACAGCTCATGCTGTAGCCATACCCAGTTATCTGCCATCCCACACTCCTGACAGCCCTTTTCATGTTTCTACGCCTTTGAACATGCCGGATCTCTCCTTCAAGTGTGCTCTGCCCTGGTTCATGCAACACACCCCCATTTATCCGGTTCCAGTGTCCCTTCCCCAGTAGAGAGTCCCTTCTCCTCCTCTCCTTCGTCCCCCCACCCCACTGTTCCCAGATATACAGTGTTGGAGCTTTTACTGTTTTGCATGATAATTCTCTTTATTTGCCTATTTCTCTCCTCATCCTTAGCATCTTGACACAGCATCTACCTGACTCATAGTAGGTCAACACAGGTGCTCCTATCTTGTGTTGAGTGCTCACTGAGAATGAATTTAGCTGTTTAGTATTGAAGATGATACAATTAGCTGAACTGTTTTTAGCGGGGCTTTGCATCTCATATCCCATTTCTTATGTTACCAAGGGAAATCAGTCTGGCTGTAGAAGGATACAGGATCCAGCTGTCTGCATCCATGGCTCCCTTCGCAGCCTGTTCCAAAACCCCACATTTCAAAGGTACCCTTCAAAGTCAGATGTCACTACACAAGCTTATACATCAATGGCATTTTAAAGATGAAACATACACAATCTGACAAGCCCTCTGGAGGGGACTTGCTGAGATTGTGACAGAAGGATGCTGGCTGGGGGCCGGCAGGTGTTTCTAGGATAGCTGGGATGGCCCAACCATCCAGGAACAACCAGTCTGATTGCGTTAGGAGCACCTGGAACTTGCCGGCTCCCACTACCCGAATTGCAGTACGTGCTACAGTGTTTGTTTCTGCGATGGCCACCTGCACGACACAGATGGTACAGATGGGAGCGTGCTTCCACATGACCATGTGCAATTATGCCCAGTCCCTCCAGCTATACCATCCCCAGGAGAAAACCCAAGGGAGGGAAACAATCCTGGCAGATAACTGTCTCCATGCTGGCACACACCACTTAGTTCTCCCAAGAGCAGCTGCTAATCCCATGGCCTCTCGTCCCTTTCACAGTCCTTCCTGGAACCCAAGTCTTTGAAAAGCATTTGGTGAGATCAGAACACAAGCCAGTCATCAAACAGGATATACTTCAGTAAGAAAATACCAAGGCTTTATTTTGTTTTCTTATAAAGACAGCCCTGCTTGTTGGCTAAGTAGAAAGGACGTATACCGTTCTCTTGAGTAAACAAGATTTACCTGCTTCAGGCTGCATACCATAATGCCAAAGAAGTGATATGAAGGAGGGAAAGGTGTAATGCTCTCCTCTCATAGCAGTAAAACACAAAATAAAACAAAAATGAAATGGTCTTAACTAATGCTGGGCATTGCCACAGGGAAAAGGCAAGAGGACGTGAAATCAGTCAGCAGCTTTTCTGTAGCTGATACGACAGTGTCATTAGGCTGGGCCGCCCTCACCCCTCGGTCCAGCTCTCCCCACCGGAGGTAACACCAGTCTGGAACCAACACGCTGACAGGCAGGAGCTTTTGCTTCGAGTCCACGAGATGAGAGGGGGGAGTCCTGGGAGCCCAGGACACCTGGCTTTGGTGGGGCCCCTACGTGCAGCAGTGTCGCACGTGGAAGTTGACAACATACTCAGCGTTAGTCCTCTGCACAGAAATAGCAAAGGGCTCAAAGGGATGAAAGGTAAAGGCAACGAGACGTCGCACGGTGTGGCTGACGGGGCGGCCCAGGAGGCCAGCCTGGATCTCAAACTTGAGCAAACCAGAGTCGCGGGCATAGAACCTAAACAGAACGAGAGAGAGAAAGAGAGGGAGGCCGGTCGAGATACTCACCACCACCTGGAATCTGCACAAAGGGGGAATGTGGCAACTCCTTATTTTGGCTTATATTCCTCGAATCCCTTCTTATGCCAGCCCCAGGGTATCAGAACTGCAAAATCACCTTCGTCTTATCAGCTCGTGTCAGGGGCAGGATTATGAATTTTACTACGTTGTCCTGGGTCACGGGGTCTTTGCTTTTTGCCAACACGGCCCTTAATTACAGTCCCCCCGTTTCCAGAAGCTAGCTGCCCCCAACTGTGAGGCCAGGGCTAGAAATGAATTGTGAACCACATAGACAATCTCAATTTTTCAGGTAGCTACGCTAAAAAAAAATTTTATGGCGAAATTAATTTTAATAATCTATTTTATTTAACCCACTATTGGTGTCCAAAATATTATCATCTCAACCTAGAGTCAATATAAAAAATATTAATGAGATAGTGCACGTTCTTTTTCTGTACTAAGCCTATGAAATTGGATGTGTAGTTGACAGTGAGCACAGCTCGACTTGGACGTGGACCCATCACCTTCTACGTGCTCGACAGTCTCATGGGTAGTGGCTACTATACAGGACAGTGTAGAGCTAGGCCCATTGGAGTTTTTCATTTTAAGAATAAATTCTTTTGGAAGGTTTTTCTTTTCATGCACAAAAACAAAATACTATGTAGTTTTTAGCTCTTCCTCTAATACAGTAAGACTAAAGATGCTGCCTTCCATCCCAGTACTTAAATACCTTTTCCCATATGCAAATTAAGTGCCCCTGTGGTACTGAGAACTACCGGGAATCAGCAGGGTGGGGCTGAGCTGGGGGAAGCCCTACAAAATGAAGGGCCTACATTGGAGAGCTCTACAATTTCCCTTTTGGAAAGCAAATATATATCAGACATAAAGATATTCATACCCTTTGACTCGATAATCCCAGTTCCAAGAATTTAGACCCTCAGCATTTAATTTAAATGAAGTAACCAGTGACATGAATAAAGATGGCTACTATAGCATCAGTTTTAATGGAAAAATGCAGAAAGAGAATAAATGCTCAGTAATAGGGGAATGGTTAAATAAAGTATGGTACATCTATCTGATGGGATAATATGCCCTCATTAGGACTCTGTGAGGACCATGTAACAGGGAAAAACATTTATAAAATAAAAGCAGACCACAAAGTACAGCGTTGACCACGATTACAGCTGTAACGTTGACCAAGACCAGAATGGAACATACAATAAAAGTGTTAGAGTGATGGCATTACCTCTTCAAATGCCCTTCATATCCTTGCATTTCTTATTTTAAATTAAAAATAAATAAGAATTACAAGAAAAATCCCTTTAACCAGATGTGTTGATTAGGTATATCTTTTCACACCAGAAAGGCAGGGAAGTCAGAAAAGAGAGAAATGTATCTCATGCTACTTGACAATATCAAATGAAGCCTATTAATGCCCATTACATGCTTTTATGTGTGAAAAACACATTCACTTTGCCCACTTAGTCCGCAACACACAAAGGGCTTGTAATTTAACATGAGTTGTTGGAGCTTCTAAATGTAACTACCACTTTACAGGAAATATGGCAGAATGAGAAAGATGGTAAATACTGCTCCAGAGAAACAATGAGCAAAATCTAGAATGTGGGGGACACTACAGGACGGATCATCTGGCTTCCTCAACAATTTCACTGCCGAGGAAAATAAGAGGAAAACAGAACCTAGAGAATGAAAAAGACTTAAGGAAACAGTGACCAAAAGCAACAGCAAGAGCCTGTTTACGTCCTGAGTGGAACAAAGGACCTGCAGAAAGAATATTTACAAGACAACAGGAAAATGTAAACGTTGATTAGATATTTGGTGGTCTCAATAAAGTTTTGTTAATTTTCTCTAGATGAAATAATGGTATCGAGGTTGTATTTTTTTTTAAGTCCTTGTCTTTTAGAAATTCTTACTGAAATATTTACGAGTAAAATGCTATGCCACCTGGGACTTGCTTCAGAATAATCTGGGTGGCAGTCAGGAGGGGACGGAGTAGTGGTCATGGTAGAAAGAAATGTAACAACACTGACCATGAGTTGATAACGGCTGAAGCTAGGGGATGGGTACGTGAAGGTTCACTCTTCTACTTTTTTTATGTTTAAAATTTTCCACTTAATTTTTTAATTAGAAATGTAACTGGTGTTTGGATCTTGACTACAATTTGCCAAAGGAAATATTAAGAATGGTGATAATTGTACAGAAGATGTTACACAAGCCTACTTAATACACAATGAAGCTGGGTTATGAACTACTAATTACCACTGTATCTATATGGAAAAGCAGCATCCCATGCTCCATCCAGCTCAGGGCTCCGGGAACACACCTACCTCCCTTAAAAGAAACCCACTAGTAACGATGAGGCCAGGTCCTTTCCCTAACGCCTATTACAGCACACAGAACAGCATAAGCTCCTGAGATGGAGAGACAAGTGGATCTGTGAACTGGACATCTGTGAGGGAGGGATTGAGTGTAAGAGGTTAGTTTCAAGGTTCCAGCAATAATACAGTAGTCTACATTCCAAAATTCCCCAAGTGAGGAAGCATGAGTTTCTCCAAAATCTCCTGCTCCCCAAATTGTCTCAGCTATCTTTTCTACTAGGTAACATGGGGGAATAAAAATCGTTTGAGCTAGATAAAATTAAAAAGTCTCCACCAGAAACATTATTATGAAATGGTATTGGATTGCTAAATGGAACAAACAGTATGGTTTCCTTCCCTGGATACCTTTAAAAGGGAACACCACTTACCTGAATTGGATGTTTTGATGAGAAACGAAGAGTAATTGTTTAATTTATGAGACTAGTGCCTATTTGATCAAAGCACCCACCACAGTATAGAAACAGCCTGCCCTTTCCATTTAACCCACGAGTACAAATGGACACAATCACAGCGAAACGATGCCTAAGAAGGAGAGAGAGCGCGGGCCGTCACCAGCCCTTAGGCGGTTGGCAGTGAGCAGTTTGCGGAGGTGGTGTACCTGATGGGGTGGTCCCCGCAAGTCTTGGGCCGCTCCATGACCGACACCCACTTGTCGTCGTAGCTGAACAGAGACAGGTCAAGGTAGGGGCTGCCGCTGTAAGACTGGGCGCTGATGGGGAGCTGGCCCAGGAGGCGGCGTACGGCCTCCGTGTGCCCCCCATACTTGGCGTTCACAATAGTGTCTTTAAACCTACAACAAAGCACCAGTGAGGAAGGCTGTGTTAGTGACACACAAGGCTGCCTGGCATTTTAAACTGACCACACACATGTCCAAAAACCACTCTTCTGTAAATAAAAATCCAGACGTTGACTGAAATCAGGTCTCACACACGTCACAAGTCTGGCTGGCTACAAATACTCTCAAAAAGCAGAAAACAGAAATGGGGAACGTTACTTTAGAAAAATTAACAAAGACTCTACAAACAAGTTTCAAATGAGTATAACTAATCTACGACGACGACTTCTACTTGAATTTACTCTCCCCAAATAGCAGCCTCAGACTGCATGAGGAAGGCGTTACGGAAAGCAGAGAATCCACAATAAGGCAGCCTCTCTCTGATTGTTCTTAGGCTCAGTTACAAACCAACTTTCACCAAACCTTGCGACAAATTACTCATTCTTTGTTTAAATAAACTTTGCGAGCTAGCTACCTATATCCTACAGAAACACCAGTGTCTAGAAGAATAGTAACATGGACACAGAGTCACATATCTGACCTATAATAAATAATAATAAAGCAGTCACTTCTCACAATTGTAACAAATACTGAATTTAAAACCCTTTGACCAAGTTTCTGGAAATTTACCCCAATGAAGAAATCCTATATGCAGAAAGTTATCTGTGCACGTTTAATACTACAACAAAAATTTGAAGAAAAATTTAAAACTAAATGGAAAACTATAATTTTCAAATATTGTGTAGTAACAGGAGAAATGTTTATCATAATGGTATGAAAAAAAGTAGTAAACGGGGTCAAATATATGGTGATGGAAGGAGAACCGACTCTGGGTGATAAACACACAATGTGATATTTAGAGGCTGTATTACAGAATTGTACTTGAAACCTATGTAACTTTATAACTACTATCACCCCAATAAACTTTAATTTAAAAAACAAAGAAAAAGAAGTACATTCTGTCTGTATAGTATGATTAAAAACACAAAGAAAACAAAAATTATGCCTAAAAAAAGAGACTGGCAGAAATACATCAAAATGTTAATGGATGTGTTTGCATAATGATATTTTGGATTTCTTCCCTTTCTTTTCACTTTCCTGTAATTTCTTAGAAAGAATGTCAACTGCCTATCAGTATGTATTTTTAAAAAATCTCTATATCAAAGCATTATCATATAGTTTAACCATCAAAGGGAAAATAAACTTTGCTTAGTCTGGGGGGAATATTGATCTAACATCTCATCCCTGAAACTAATGGAATGAAAACTAAAGAAATAATTTATGAAGTGATCCCTTGATAAGTCCGGTACCCATCTGACACTACACATACTTTTTGCAATACAATAGTGACTATATTCCCCATCCTGTACTTTACATCCCCATGACTCTCCTGTAACTACCAATTTGTACTTTTTACTCCCTTCACCTTTCTCACCCAGGCCCCACCCCCTTCTCATCTAGTAACCATCAGTTTGTTCTCTGTGTCTATGGGTCTGTTTCTCTTTTGTTTGTTCATTCATTTTGTTCTTTAGATTCCACATATAAGTGAGATCATATAGTATTGGCCTTTCTCAGTCTGACTTATTTCGCTAAGCACCATACCCTCTAGGTCCATCCATGTTGTTGCAAATGGTAATATTTCATTCTTTTTAATGGCAGAGTAATAGTCCATTGTATATACGTACCACAATTTCTTTATTCAATCATCTAGTGATGGGCACTTCGGTTGTTTACATATCTTAGCTATTGTAAATAGTGCTGCAGTGAACATAGGGGTGCATATATTTTTTTGAATTAATGTTTTGGATTTCTTCAGATAAATACCCAGGAGTGGAATAGCTGGGTCACAAGGTAGCTCTGTTTAATTTTTTGAGGAACCTCCATACTGTTTTCCATAGTGGCTGCACCAATTTGCAATCCCACCAACAGTGCAGCACTTGTTTGTTGATTTATTGATGATGGACATTCTGACAGATGTGAGGTGATCATTTCATTATAGTCTTAATTTGCATTTCTCTGATGATTAGTGACGTAGAACATGTCTTTCATATGTCTATTGGCCATCTGTATGTCCACTTTGGAGAAATGTCTATTCAGGTCCTCTGCCCATTTTTTCAATTGGGTTGTTTTTTTTGGTTGAGTTGTATAAGTTTTTCTATAAATTCTGGATATTAACCCCTTATCAGGTATGTCACTGGCAAATATCTTCTCCCATTCAGTAGGATGTCTTTTCGTTTTGTTGATGGTTCCCTTTGCTGTGCAGAAACCTGTTAGTTTGATGTACTCCCATTTGGTCATTTGTTCCCCTTGCCCGAGGAGACAAATATATAAAAATATTACTGAGGGTGATGTCTGAGAGTTTACCGCCTGTTTTCTTCTAGGAGTTTTATGTTTTGGGGTCTTACATTTAAGTCTTGAATCCATGTTGAGTTCACTCCTGTGTATGGAGTAAGAAGATGGTCCCTTGCCTTTTCCCTCCTCTCCTCTCTTTTCTGCTGTCCTCCAGGCCCCTTCTCACTCTCCCTCTCCTCCTGTCCTTCCCTCTTCTCTTCCCTTCCTCTCCTCATCCCCTCCCTCCTTTCTCCTCCCCTCCCCTTTTCTCTCTCTCTCTCTCTCTCTCCCCACCCACCCCACTCACTGTCTGCCTCAGTTCTAAGATACATCAAATTATCGGTAGTGGTGAGCTGAACGTGGATGTTGATCATATTTTCCTATCTAAGCCGGGGACACACAAATAATAAGCAATGTAGATAGTTTATACATAGAACTGACTTACAAATTAAAGTGTTGGTGGTTGCGGCTACCGAAACAAATTGCTGTGACAAGGTTAAGACGGAATGGGACTAGTGGAAATGTGAACTAGCAACAGTTTGAAAACTACTGTATTTTTCTTTTAAAAGTAAATAAACTTTGTGGAAAGAAAAAAAAAAAACTAAAGAAATAAAAAAGTTGAATGTTCCTAAATTTGGTAAGACCAGAAAGACTGAGTACATGGGCTTTGATTTTTGTTTTCACTGCTAACCTGTAGTGTTAGATGGACATTAACACTTCGCAGTTTTCCCAGAAGCCAAGCTATCAACACTGCTTTTCCATTACTCCTCTCGACAGTAATTTTCACAGCCTCCGTGTGAATCATAAAATTAAACCTTGGCCAAATAGAACTTATTTCTTTCCCTTTCACTGAGCCGGAATCAAAGATCCTGGGCTCTTTGGTTTTCAGCCCTTTTTCAGCAAAGACCTAACACCGCACAGTATGATCTACACTCCGACCCTGCCTGGCTCACTTGCTTCGAAAGGTAAAATGATGGGGTGGCCCGAGCTTTGCGATGACCACAAGTCAAAGCATCCGTGAAAATCTACAGGAAGAAGCGGTAGCAGCTGCCACCTTCCCCAGCAGCACCCCCCACCCACCATGCTCCCCCACGGTCATCCCTCTGACTCTTCACCAGCTTAGCTCCTGGCTCACGGTCGCTCTGCCCATCTATCTACGCTTCTGTGAGGATTTCCAACTTCTCAGAGATGACCTTTACAACAGCACGGCCTCCTGGCTCCTGGCCCTCCTGTCTGTCTCCGCCACTCATTCTCAAAGCATCTCAACCTCACCATTGCTAATGACTGCAGCCCCCTGCAATCTCAGGATGGGCCCACACTCTCCAACCCTCTTTTCTCCTACCTTTCCAGCTCACTACTTCTACTCACCTCGGCTTCCGCAATCCTTCCACCTGCATCGGTGGAAAGGTACAGTCCATGAATTCTACCTGCTTTTTGCCACCCTGAAGCCTCATCCCGTCCTCCCTCCCTTAGCCAGCGTCAGTCCCACAGTCCCTCACTCCATTGCACTCACCCTCGACAACCTGTCTTCTCGCGCTTTGTGGTACTTGCTTAGAAAAACCAAACTCTAGTTAAATTCAACTCTGCCTATGCCTGTGTCCACCCATTTGTCTTCATAGCTGGAGAAAAACACACGACAAGGCTCACTTTACATTTACAGCCAGGAGCCTCAGGGGGACCCTGAACGCTGCAGGGCACTCATGCTACATTCTGCTAGTCCAGTGCGTCTGCCGCATTCTTCGGTGACTATTTCATCCCCCTCCTCCATGCTCACCCTGACCTAATGGCACTGCCTACTTCGTTACTGGCAAATGGAAGTCACGAGGATTTTTGAAAGCTCCCACCAGCACGTGTGTGCCCACATAACCGCCTGTGCTCCGTGTGAGGCCCATCCCTCCACTTGGGCACTAGATCCCATCCCCTCTCTCGTCCCTTAACCAATTCTGTCTCCCCTTTTCCCATACAATAGGTGTCCCCCTGTCTACAGGGTAAGTCCCATCTGCATATAAACATGCCATTTCCCCCTCCCATTGAAAAAAATAACAAAAACGTAACACCACTTGCCCTTCAGGCTAATGCATCCTTTACAATAAAGCACCTCCTACTGTCTTTTTGTACGGCCTCCAATTCTCTTCCTCCCATTCTTTCTTAAACTTCCCCCAAAAGACTTTCACCCCCACCACGTGCTGAAACCCCTCTCATCAGGGTCACTGCGGTCTCCAGGTTGCTATCTCCAAGAGCTGATTATCAGTCCCCATCGCCCTTGACCTGTCGGAAGGATGTGACCCTGCTTCCACTGAGAAACGACTGGACTACTCTACTCACAGAACTTCCGGTCCCCCGGACACCTGTTCCACCATAAGCTTTGCCATCAGTTTAATGGTGACTCTCTCCTGCAAGTGGATTAGGCCGCAAACGTCACAATCATCTTTGTGCTCTTTCACAGCCTATATTCCATCCTCCACTGATCTTTTGGGTGCTATCTTCAAAATACACCGACAATACAATACCTCCCTGAATGTTACTACCCTGACCCAAGCCACCATTATTCAATAAATAATTATTGATGGTCTTCTAGGTGCTTAGAATATTTTAAGTGAATAAAAAGAATTTAATTCTAGTGGAAGGAAACAGAATGCAACAATTGTATATATTGGATCCTTGTGACAGCACCCACTGGTGACTCCGCTTCTACCCGACCCATCCCCCACAGTCTATTCTTAACACAGCAGCCAGAGTGCTCCTGTTAGAACATGAGTGAGACCACCCAGGTCCTCCACAAAAAGCCAATCTCACCTACAGGTAAAGCCAAAGCCTCCGCACGGCCTGTGTGTCTGGCCCATCGCTCAGCACGTCTCTCACCGCTCTGCCTCCTGCTGCTCTGGCTCAGCCTCACTGACCTCCAAGGCGGGAGTCACACCCGCCCTCAGGACCTTTCCATGCACTATTCCCTTTGCTTGGTACATGCTTCCCCTGACATCCGCGTGGCTCGCTCCCCCACCTCCTTCCAAAGCTTTGCTCAAATAGCACCTTCTGTGAGGCCTGTGCTGACGACCCTGCTAGAACAGAACTGACAATCTCTTGTTAACACAGTCAAGGCCACCAAATGTGCTAATGACTATACTATTTCCTTGGATCCATCCTCTTGGAAACCTCCACCCACCCTCCTGCTTCAACCTGGCCCAGCTGGTGGTCTGTCACCTTGGAACTCCCTTTACCCTCATCCTCAGAACTCCCTTTGCTTCTGGCCAGTGTCAAACTATTGCCTGTATCATTCTTTTGTGGTTTATTGGGAAAATACATCTTCCAGATGCTTCCTTAGAAAAGTTACCTGGAAGGCAATTTTTTTGAAAGTTTACATGTCTCAAAATGTCTTTGTTCAACCTATTTATTATTTGGATATAGAATTCTAGATTAGAAATCATTTTTATTCAGAAAAGTCAGAAAACATGATTTTAATGGCTTCAAGCTTTCAGTGTTGTCTTTTTATTATTTTTTTTAATTTGATTGGGGAATATTGGGGAACAGTGTGTTTTTTCCAGGGCCCATCAACTCCAAGTTGTTGCCCTTCAATCTAGTTGTGGAGGGCGCGGCTCAGCTCCAAGTCCAGTAGCTGTTTTTAATCTTAGTTGCAGGGGGCACAACCCACCATCCCACGTGGGAATTGAACCTGCAACCTTGTTGTTGAGAGCCTGCGCTCTAACCAACTGAGCTATCCGGCCTCCCCTCGGGAAGCTCAGAGGCAGCTCATTGTCTTCAATCTAGTTGCAGGGGGCGCAGCTCACTGGCCCATGTGGAATCGAACTGGCAACCCTGTTGTTCAGAGCTTGCGCTCTAACCAAACGAGCCATCCGGCTGCTCCTCAATGTTGTTATTGATAAGTCCAATACCATCATGATAACTTTTTTTTTTTACATGTGAAATGCATGTTTTTTCTCAACGGTTTTACAATTTTCTCTTTATTCCCAATGTTCTAAAATATCATGATGATATGCCTCAGTATGGGTCTTTTTTCACTGAGTGTCCTGGATGCTTGATGGATCCAGCAATGTGCTAATAAAGGTTTAATAATTATTTCTCCAAGGGGAAAAAAGTCACGATTTGCAGCACTCGCCAGTTTCTGCGGTGTAAAGTCCTCCTGCTGTGGTCAATTTCAAGGTACCAATGTGACACACACTCAACGTGGAGTTGTCAAGAGATGAGCAGTAGCACATCACTATATAGTATTTTCACCATCCAAATAAAATAGATACAAATAACCTCAAGAGCATAAATAACGATGAAATCATTAGGAAAGAATTAATTTTTAATAATGGCTGTGTTTAACAAGCAGCTTGCCAAAATTCCTGCAAGTTTAACAATTGGTTCTCAACACCTGTACGATCCAGCTGAAGGTAGATGGTCCTGCCAATCTGGAACTCTATGGCCTTTGGTACTGAAAAACCATCTTACTTTGTTTCCTCCCTGACATTTTCTCTATTGCTCCTTCTGGAATGAGCCAGATGTTGGAACTACTGGGTGATTCCTTTAAATTTTTTTTTCATCTTTTCTCTCCTATTTTCTTTCTCTTATGTTTTTTATTCTAATTTCTTAGAGAGATTCTCAACTGTATCAAACAAATTTTAAATTTCTAAAGTGTGTCAATGTTCTACAAACGTTCTTCTTCTTTTTTTTTTTTTTTTAAAGATTTTACTGGGGAAGGGAACAAGACTTTATTGGGGAACAGTGTGTACTTCCAGGCCTTTTTTTTTTTCCCAAGTCAAGTTGTAGTCCTTTCAATCTTAGTTGTGGAGGGTGCCATTCAGCTTCAAGTTGTTGTCCTTTCAGTCTTAGTTGTGGAGGGCGCAGCTCAGCTCCAGGTCCAGTTGCCATTTTCTAGTTGCAGGGCGGGGAGCCTACCATCCCTTGCAGGACTCGAGGAATTGAACCGGCAACCTTGTGGTTGAGAGCCCACTGGCCCATGTGAGAATCGAACCGGCAGCCTTTGGAGTTAGGAGCAGGGAGCTCTAACCACCTGAGCCACCGGGCCGGCCCCTGTTCTTATTCTTATAGCTTCAATTATTTCAGTGAATGCACTGTTTTCTTATTCTGTTTGTTTTATTTTGATCTCACTTTCTCAAGATAAAGGCTTTCCTTAAGTGACTCGTGACCCTTAGTGTCTGTATTTTTTTCTTAAATATTTATTCTAACCTATAATAGATCCATTTTTATTTCTTTTTACCAAAAGATTTTTGGAGACTATAAAATTGAGCATTAAGAACCATGTGTTCCCAAAAAATAAAAAATAATTTCAATACATTTTTTTTTTCAATGCAGCAAAGCATACAATGATTAATAAAATATGTTACAGAATTAGGATACAATTCTGTGGAGGAGATGGAATAGATGCGTGAACTGGAGGATAACTTACAGTTGGCCTAACACCAACAAATTAAGAACACTGAAGAAACAGTAAGCCCGGGAAGCCTGCTGGAACAACTTACCGGCGCTGGATCTGCCTTGCGAAATTATTGCTGGAAGCTGAGCAGGGAAACTGGACCTCACTGTGCAGCGTCGCATTGCGGAAGAGATCACAGAAGTTCTCAAAGAGCTCCAGAAGCTCATCGGACGTGTTCTCGAACACAGCGATCACCTCTGTTGTCACCATATTGTACACCACAAAGAAAGATGCCTGCAGAAGGACAGAGAGAGCTAAGGCAGAGCTGCGTATGATGCCACGCCTACCAGACTTAGCGCTTGGCTGAAAATTCCAGCTACCCAGGGGAAACATGCAAAGCCCTCCGCTCCAGTACTAGGGCCAAAACATGGTTCCAAGAGGTTCTGGGAAAGGAGGAGGCCTCCGCGGGCTCTATCAGTCAAGGGCCTCAGTGTTGCCAGATTCCCCACTGTACCTGTGCTGCTAGAATGACTGAATTAGCCAGCACCTATGTATGAAAAGGTTCCCAAGCTTTCATTTCAAACTGTGCAATTTCAGTATTTTTCCTTCTAAGTGTTTATTCCCTATTTGCTCCCCAACCCACCCTGATAAAAAACACTTTTTTTAAAAAAATGCCAGATTTAATTTTCTTTCCTGCTGAGAAAGTGATTTGCAGCCTGGAGCTGCCTGTTGACAAATTATTTTCTCTTGTAAATGAACAGCTGAAAGTTCAATTTAGGGGCATTTATTTTTCCTCTTAATATTTCTAACATGCAGAGAGATGCCTTAAGTACACTGTGTCCAAAAACTACCCAGGCAAACTGTAACCAAGCAGGGCACTGCTGCTGAACAAATGAAAAACCAGACAGGCATTTCCATTTCTTTCTTCATAAATGGTCTTTCACCCAAGGGCATCTGTAAAATACATTTGAGATTTGTAGCAATTAAGATCAGAAGGGGAACCTGAAAAGCATTCAAATGCCATAGGTGGCAGAGTTACTGCCTATTCTGAATGGGTTCCTGGGTGACGAGCCCTCTTCCTCTAAATCTCCAGTGCTCTGCTTGGCCTAACAGGGACGTGACAGGAACCCCTAGTTTTTGTTACAGTGAATGTGACAGTGTAAATCAATCTGCCTGCTTCCAACAGGACTCTAGAAGTTTCTAGAATTCTGGAATTAGTATTCCCCTTCTATGACTGAGTTTAAATTTCTATTACCAATTTCTGGTGCTATTTGGCCCACCTATTTTACTAGTAATTAGTCCTTCCCAGAGCTTGTATTACATGACTTTAGCAAACCCCTGGAAATTAAATTTGGCTGTAAATTAAAGAGGCTGGAGGGTAACCTGAGAATAATACCCCTAATATTAGCAAGGCTTTGTTTTTGGATGCACTTTTTACTCATTAACCTTATTGGAACCTATCGAATTAAACTGAAAAAAGACGGAAAGACAACTAGGGCAGAGAGATCGGGTTTAAAGTTACAGACTCGGTTAAGCAACGCACAGAGCCCTAGTTACGCTTCTGGCTACAACTTATCACAGCTACCAGAAATAAATAGGTCATGTTTTAGCAAAGGAAAAAAGGATAATCTCAAATGCAGCAATCACGGACATTTTATTCCCTCCAAAATAAAAAGTAATTATAACTCAAACCTAAATAAAAGACTGACTCATGTCCTTTCTATAGATCTGGACACCACTTTGATCATATCAGGGCTTCACCAGGATTCATCATAATGACACGAATATAGAATTACACAAACAGCTACCCAGCTTCCCTCCAGGGCAGATCAGGAACTACAGGCCAGGAGGGGACAGAAAAAGTCAAGGGCATCTCTTCGAATCTCCCGTGACGCATAAGATGAACCAGATGCTCACTCGTGATGGCAAAATGGGTGACTTCATCGTGGACAGGGAAAAAAAAGAATCCAGAAAAAACTGATCTCTAACCATATTCCTCCCCACCCCCTTTTTTTTAAAGAATACATAAGCTGTGATTCGGAAGACAAATGTTAGGAAACATTCTACCCTGACGGCTGGTAAGGCCTTAGGAGACAAAGCTCTGTACGGTCCCTCTTAATGGCAGAATCAGCGGCAGGGCAATGAGAAACACGGGCCTCAGATGACTCTGTGCTTTACTGCTTTGCTCTCTGTTCAGAATTTCCAAACTAGCATCTGAGGAACAAACTGGAAACAGGAAAATGGGGCAAAGGTACAGACAGGTGGTCTCTTACTTGGTCAACACTGAAGTGGACAGCTTCTCAAAGGGAAACACCCCGATTACCCTGAATTTCAACACGGTGTTTCAACCCAAGAGCCTTAGAGGTTTCTGTGCCCTTACCACTTTATTCCCATTTGAGAAATGTCCCTCTCCTCTGTCAACACCTTTCACCCAAACTAACCAACCCTCTGCACCTGACGTCCTGATGACTCACTTGGGGAATCCAAAACGTGGCTTCCTTGCAACCCTTTTACTGCTCCACAGCCCATCTTTCAGCACGGGGGCAAAGGCAGGATAAGGTCCTAACACTTCCCTCTGTCAGATGAACTCACGTGTCAATTCCCTTTTAAAGAGGACTTTGTAAAGAAGTATACTGACATTAGCCATGTAAGCAGAAAAGAGAGGCTAGATTTTTAGAGGATTTTCTTTTTGCTTGGGGGGCTCATTCTCATCGCCAGAACTCAGTCAGACCAATAAGCCCAGTCTTACAAAATCCAGGCGGGATTTTCCACAGGCAGTCCAAACCTTGACCTTGTAGCATTTGGACTTCGACCTCAAGGATACTGAAAATGCTGTGCAGAAGGTGGAAGGATAATAATCAGAGAGGAGATTATCTAAATGTCAGTGGCTTGAGATTTAGCCACTGACAGGCAGGTAATCACCTGATTGTTATTTAGCTGAACAAATATACGTGGCCAGAGAAAAATGGAGCTGTTTTCAATTTGACTGAGCCTAGGACAGCAGACATTCAAGACTACATAAACTGTGTCTTTCTGAGAGCTTGGCAATAGGCAAAGAGAGAAAGCATCCCATTCTGCCAAGGGGATTGGACGGGTGCAGGGCAGGAGAGCACCTCATACCTGAGAAGGGTCTGTGACCCTCAGCGTGACTACATCCTCACTAGTGTACTTGATAAACAGATGGTTTTCGTCCAGAAGCTGCATTTTCCACATGCGCAGCTGCTGCAGTTGGTCAAAATACTGGAAGAAGCGCCTCTTGGCCATGGCGCTCCCGTCCTGCTCTGCCCGGCGCCACAGGTACACGAGCAGCCTGTGCTTCAGGGAGTTGATGAAGGGATCCCGGAAAGGGTTGGCCATGCCTGTCTGGCTGTCCCGCTGCACCTCGGGGAACACAGCGGACACGGTGAGCAGATCGTCCTCGTAGCAGAAGCGGCCGATGGTCCTCACGTCGATGAAAGTGCCTTCAGGCGTCACCTGGAAGACGTGGATGGTCTGCTGCTGCACGGACAAGATGGCCAGGATGTTTTTGTACAAGTACAGGCCTTGGTTGTGCGACAGGACCACTTTGTCACACTTGAAGGTACGCGTATCACATAAGCGGCCCGTGTGAAGGTCAATGATGTGGAGGGAATAGTCCTCCAGAGGGGACCGCGGGTTGGGGGTCACGGATTCACTGTTCCGATACACCTCGTAAAACGGAGGGTGGGGCTCGTCGGGGAGGTAGGCGGCCGAGCCCACGATGACGCAGCGGCAGTCGTCGGTGAAAAGGCTGCACTCGCGGTTCAGGTGCTCCCCGTTGGCCGCCACGCTGGTGATGTGCAGCAGGACGAAGAAGCGTTCAAAGAGGCGCCCGCGGATATTGACGGAGCGCTGGTCGTTGCCGTTGGACAGGATCTCCCCCTCGTAGCCCTGCAGCAGGTCCTCGGCCGCTTGGCAGCCCTGGTACTCGTAGATTTCCAGGGACGTCTGGTCTGAAGAAAAAGCAATGAAGTAGCGCCCGTCGGGTGAGAATTTACGCAAGAAACAAGGAGGCTTTTCCACGTTGACCACGGTGAAGTTGGGGAAGACGTTCTGGTGGAACACGCGGACCTGGTGCCAGTGGGTGCCCGCTTTGCCGGAACTGATCCGCCGGCGTTCCAAGCGGTGAATGACGTTCTGGTTCTGGATTTTCCGAGGTTTGATGGTGGCAACATGGTGATCCATTATCACATCTCTACACGGAGAAGTAAAGGCGAATAAAACAGAAGTTACCGAAACATGCACAACTCACACAGATGTCCCTCCTTCACTCCCAAGACGACTGTGATCGGCATTTCTCTTTCCTAGATTAGAGTAAGGAACTGGTCCTGACACTTCCGAATCTAGAAACAGGTTTGAGAAAAGGACCTAATTCAATAGGAGTATCTTCAAAGCATGCTTAGCTGTCAGGAACAGTCAACAGAATAAACCTAGCACTGCATCCAATTTGTTCAGTGTAAGAGTCACATTCAAGGCACATTCATTAAAAATACATACACTTCTTGGGCATTAAGATGTCCCTACTACCCAAAGCAATCTACAAACTCAATGCAATCCATACCAAAACCCCAACAGCATCTTCTGCAAACAGAGAAAAATTCATCCTAACGTGCACATGTCATCTCAAGGAACCCTGAAAGGACAGCCAGCAGTTTTATAAAAGAACAACGAAGGAGGAAGATTCACACTTCCTGATTTCAAAACATATTATAAAGCTACAGTAATCAAAAACTGTGATACTGGCATAAAGCCAAGACAAATGCACCAACGGAATAGAAAAGAGAGCCCTTGGTGCACACCAGACTGAAATTCAAGTTCAGAGAATCCCAAACATAATAAACCCAAAAGAAATCCATGCCCAGACATATCATAGGCAAACTGGGAAGAAATAAGACACAAAGTAAAAATCCTGAAAGCAAACCAAGTAAAACATATATTCCTTGGCCAGCCTGGTGGCTGAGGTGGTTGGAGTGCCATGTTCCTAATGCTGAGGTCACTGGTTCGATTCCCACATGGGCCAGTGAGCTGCGCCCTCTACAGCTGAGCTTGTGAACAACGGCTCTCCCTGGAGCTGGGCTGCCGTGAGCAGCCAGCCGTGGGCTACTATGTGCTGCCATGAGTGGCTGGCAGCCGCGGAGAGCTGCCGTGATCAGCCAACCGATGACCAGTGACCGACTGCCTCAGCCAGGGGGGAGCACAAGGCTCATAACACCAGCAGGGGCCAGGGAGCTGTGTCCTACACAACTAGACTGAGAAACAACGGCTTAAACCAGAGTTGCGGAGGGGGGAGGCGGAAGAAGGGGGAAAAAATACATTACTGACAGGGGAACAATTCAAATGTCTGTGGATTTCTAATGAGACATTATGGACGCCAGAAGAAAGGAAAACAACACTTTTGTTTTCTTAGAGCAACATTTCATTGCCTCTGTTTCATCAGTCCAATCTCAGCTAAAGTAGCAACTCTTCAGAATTTTTTCCTGACTACTTACCTAAAGTGGTACCTTTTTTCCATCCATATCAATCTATCATTTTATCCTATTTTTTTCCTCAGCCCTTATCACTTTGAGATTATCTTACTTATTTATCTTAGTATAAGTCTCCCCATACCAAACAGTAAGGACCTCGTCTAATTCTCAGCTGTATTTCCAAGCACCCTGGACAGTGCCTGAAGCACAGTATATACTGACAAATATGTTAAATGAATGAAGCAACATTTGACATGGGCCTTGAAGGACAAAGAATTCATTAGGCAAAGTAAATGAGGAACATTCCAGAAAGAAGGTGGTCTAAAAAACACACTAAGAAAGAGCACGACAGAGCCCTGGTCAAGATGGCAGAGCACGTAAACACTGTGCTTGCCTTCTCCCATGATCACATGAAAATTGCAACTAAACTATAGAACAATCAGCCTGGAGAAACTTCTGAAGATTAGCTGAACAAAAGTCCTACAACTAAGGGAGAACATGTAACTTTCATCATAATAATGAGTTTGGTTGTAGGACTTTCATAAACTTTTTTTCAGGTTGAAATTGCATTCTATTCCTTCCTCGCCAATAGATTTTAATAGGAAAACCTGTTGAATTTTAAAATGCTTTTTCTGCATTTGTTAATTGTTCATATGGTTACTTTAGTCTGTTATATGTTGAAATACTTGGATTGACTTTAAAATGCAAAAACAAGCTTATATAATAAAAAAAGAGCACAGCACAGCACATTTGGGAAACAGAAGAATTCTAAGTGGTTAGAGCACAGAAGAGTGAGTGATAAAAGAGAAGCCTAGAAAAGAAGACTGGGGCCAGACTGGAAAACACTTTGTATGTCCTGCCATGCAAGCTATTAAACGTTTTAAGAAGGGGAGTGACTGGACTCCGGGTACTCCATAATACCTGGAGACATTTGTGGTTGTCATAACTTGGGAGGGAGGGGTGTCATGGGGGTTCGGCAAATAGAAGCCAGGGGTGTTGCCAAACGTCCTACACTGAAAAGGACGGCCCCTCACATCTGGCCCAAAATGTCAATAGCGCTAAGGTTGGGAAACCTTAATCTAGAGAAATACATGCACGCATATAACATGAGCCGTATACAAGAACGCCTGTACCAGGATTGTTAGCAACAGCAGACACTGACAACACTCCAAATGTCTATCAACAGCAGACAAGATAAATGTATCCAGGCATATTCATGCAGTGGAATCTTATGAAGCAATGAATGAATGCACTACAAGGTATACATAACACTGGTGAATCTCAAAACACAATGATGGATGAAGAAAGCAAACTATCGCAGAATATATACAGCGTGATTCCTTTCACACAAGCATCAAACAATTTCTAGTTTAAAGATACAAATATACATTTATGAACAGCAAGGAAATTATAAACATAAAATTCAGAATAGTGGTTACCTCCGAGGAAGTTAAAAAATAGGATGGGAGTTGGGGACACACTGACAACTCCGAGGGTGTTATTTTTTCTTCATCTATTAGTTGGTACAACAGTGCGGTTCAAAAGGTTAAAAATAACTGCAAAAACCGCTATCACTTTTGCACCAACCTAACAGCATTGCTTGTGCTGTTATTTTCTAAAGATCACATATTTTTAAAGTATTGTATTTAGAATGTTTTTAAATTAGCAAATAATCCTTACAGAGAAAACAAAGACAGGACAGAAATGCGTACCGTGAGGATCTGCAGAAATTTCAACCTTCTAATTTGGTTCTAACTTTCTCAGTGCACAAAGCAAAGAGGAAAATGGTTACGGAATTTGCACTGCCAGTAGGATACAAACTTAATAGCTGCTCGGAAGCAGCACCGCTCTTTCCAGTAGGAGCATTTAAAAGAAATCTCTCTCATGAGTTTTCTCAAAGCACCCTGGCATGATTAAGTGGGCAATAGCCTCCACAGCTGAACAATAAATACGATATTGAATTTCACGCGGCTACTCCTTCTAGCAGTGACATTGTTATGTGCCTATTTTGAAACAGCCTAAGAAAATACACTATGAAGGTGTTAGCATTTTCAAATACCACGTAATGTACATAACTGCCTCAATCAATATCTGAGGACACCTCTGCCAATCTAAGAGGGGGGAGACCAGAATGGGATGAGAGAGGCAGATTAAGGCCCAGGAATGGGAGAAGGAATGAGCATTAGACCGCATCTAATCCCATCCCAGTCGGATAAAGTATACAACAGTTGTTCAACTTAGAAAAGACCACTATCATTTTAAGCAAAGTAAATGCTTAATTCTAAGAAAACATGTGTACATTTGGAATAGTCCCATCTGAAAGTCTCTGGTTTGTCTTCTGTAAGGTAAAGAAACCAGCCCTGGAGTGGAGGGAGCGGAAGGATGAGGTGGGCAGAAATGAAGGCTATTAGCTCCAAACTATACAGGAAATTCTCACTGAATTTCCTAACACTTCTCTTAGGATGCTCTCTCTATATATAGGTATATAAAATTTTATTATCACAGTTATGTTTCTGAGGGATACGGTGGAATTCTAAGTCTTTTTCCCTTTGTTCTGTTAGTATTCTCATTATAAAAAATAATACATGCTCAAAAATTCAAACAACGTAGAAAAAGCATGTAATGAAAGTCTCCAGTCAGGGTGGGAGCTACGATAAGAGTTAGAGGAACGTATCTGTCCCAGAAGCTGGCCCTCTACCACTTTCCCTCTTCCAGTGAATGGCAGGGCCACTCATGTACTGGCAAGAACCAGAACGGCACGTCTTTCTTGACACCTATTTCCCTCGGCCGTCATACCTGATCGGTCACCAAACTCTGGAGATTTTCTCTGCTAAGTAGTCCTCTAATCCTCCACTTCTTTCTCTCATGACCTGCCAGCACGCTTATCCAGAATTTTCTATCTTCACTTCTACGTTACTGCAACAGTTTCCTACCTGGTCTCCCTAAATCCACTCTGTCTACCTGCAATCCATTCAACAGCCAGTGATCTTTTAAAAATGCTTTCGTGATCAGTTCCTTTCCACCACAGATGAAGACAGGTCCAGTATCTTCCAACTGCTCTCAGTGATCGGATCAAAAGCCCTCACACACCAAGCAGCTGCTCAGCTCTCATTTCCCATTTAGCCATTTCTGCAACAGACGTCCTACCTCCTGCCTCCAAACCTTGGCACTTGCTGTTAACCTCAACCTAAAAAAGCTCTTCTCACCTTGCTGGGTTATCTCGTGTTTCAGATAACAGCTTAAGCATGCCTTCTCAGAGAAGTCTTCCTTCTCCTCCCCATCAGATAAAACACCAATATACCAGCCATACGTCTCCATCACACCCCTTAGCACACTTGCCACTTTGTCTCTGCATGTTACTTATGCCTATGGCACCAGACGGGGGGCTACTGCCCGCTCCACAGACATTATATTTCGTAGGCCAATCACAGTACTTGACACATCTTAAGCGTCCTTTCCTGAACGTCGGACCTGCCTCATGCCAAGCACGTTCTTTGCCAACTCGCGTCTCCACCAGGGCCGTTCCCTCTGCCGGGGACGTATTTCCTCTGGCCCTTGCCATCATTGCTCGAGTTGCAGCTGAAGGGTCACCTCTTTCAGGAAGTCTTCTTGGACCACCCTACCTCACACTGGCCTCCTATTCTGGTTCTTGCGTCTTCGCCAACGTGACTGGCACCATTTGAATGTGTACGTTTACTTGCATGGGTATGTGCTTCACGGTGGACTTCTCACTAAACTGCACTCTCCAGGCAGGAAGTCACCACGACTATAGCCGCCAAGTCCCCTCCGTTTCCTCAGGGCCCGGCCCTGGGGCCGGCCCCTCAGTCTGCGTGTGGCACGTTATTTACGGAACGAAAGCAAGCCTGGCTGAGTCGGACCACAACTCAGTCCGTGGGACTAAGCAAGTCCTCTTGCTCTGGCTGCGTCCCCGTTTCCCCATGGGGGCCGGTGCACGTGTCCCTCCATTCTTTGTGACAGCTTCCAAAACGGGCAGGGGAGACGGAGGGGCGGACACCTCCCCCCCCAGGGGGCGCCCCCGGAAAGGAAAGCCCGGGGCGGGGCCTCAAGGGGAAGAGAATAGTGAGCGAGGGCGGGGGCCGCGGGGCTTCGGCGTCCTGCGGGGAGGGGGCAGCCCCATGGCGGTAACCTGAGGCGGCCTCGGGGAGGGCCTGACGGGCTTGGAGGCTGGGCCAAGGAAGGAGAAGTCCTCACCTGTCGGTCCGGGCTCAATGGGCCGGGGCGAGGGACCCCCCGGCCGGCTCGGCGTGCGCCTCCCCCGGCCCCGCCCCCGCCATGCTTCAGGACCCGGCCCCGCTTCCGCTAACGACCGGAAGTGCGGCGCAGCGAGAAGAGGCGCTGGGAGAGCGCGGTGCCGTCCAGCCCGCACGAAGGGACGGTACAGCGCACCCTGGTGTCGGGAGGGGGAATCGACGCCACAGAGGCCCGGGGACCGCGAAGGAAAAAATTCACCTGGAGCTCCAACCGGGCCACCTCCACAATGGTCTGCGCCTGCTGGACACATTTGCAAAAATATGAATGGAAATGTATTTTTCATCTCACGATTAGATGCGCTGTTTCCACCGCCGAGAAACAATCTGCTTTCTGTTGTCTCCTCCTCGACAGTGAGCGCTTTGAGCCCAGGATTGTACTTTTCTCTGAACGCAGTGCCTGCTACGTTTGCTGGCACACAGGACATACAGTAAAAGCTTCTCGCACTGAATGAATCCATAACCTTTACTTGTCTTTCACTTACGTTCTCTCATTCAGTCTCTTACGACCTGGTTCCTCCCTCGAAGCCTTTGCTTTGCCCTATTTCTGGACAGCCTGCCCCCCACTTTTCCGGCCTCAGCCTCCGGGTCTCAGAGCAAATGTCACCTCTTCAGAGGGCTTCCCTGACGGCTCTCATTCCACCCTCATCACGCTATTTCTTCACAGCACTCATCTGATATTACCTGCTTTGTGCCTTCAATTCAGAATGGAATCAAGAGCCAAGGCTTTGAGCAGAGGAGCAGCATAAACTGACTTATGTTTTAGAAGGTTCACTCTGACGTACGTTTTAGAAGGTTCACTCTGGCTGCCGCAAGGAGAGGGGACTATTGAGAGAACATCCAGGAGCCACTGCAATAGTCCGGGCCAGAGACGACCGTGCCGATATAGGTGAAGGTGGTGAGAAGTGGGCAGATTTGGAATATACATTGACGATGGAGTCAACGGGATTTGCCAACAGATTGGATAAACAGTGTGAGAGAAAGAAAGGGACGAGGCAACAATGTCCCAAGGTATCTGGCCTAAGTAACTGAATGCTTTTGCTCAGAAAGTAATAGAATATTTGGATTGGGCTACACTGGAAGTCAGCTCCACAAGGAGGGGGACCATTTCTGTTTTGCAACTATTGACCCCTGAGGGCTTACACAGGGCCAGGCACGGAGGCACTCAGTAAAGATGAGCTGAGTGCTGACAACGGTCTTTTATGCACGCAGGGCAGGGCCTCGGTCGGGTAATGTTCAAGCACACCAGATGTCACACTTTATTTCCACAGTTCTTCGCCTGCCTCGCTCAGATGTTCCAATGTATAATTCCCTTCCACTCCCCCCACTGTCCTCTCACCCTGGGCAGAACACTGAGTCCTGAGCCGCCAATGCACCCCCATGCTCCTGCCTCCTTTGTCCCTCTCAAGAGTCCCCATCCATGGACACAAGGTCCCCAAGTAAGTGGGATGATGGAGTGACAGGGAGAGACCTGAAGTACTTGAGAGCTTTCTCTCCACTCCAGTCCTCCTGTGACTCTTCTGCCAAGGCTTTTAACAACTCTCCTCGCATGAGAGCCTCTTGTTCTTTCTCCATTTTGAAAAGAGGCTGACAGCACTCTTCACCTCTACATTGTAGCAGACATGTCTTGCCCTAAGTATTATCCCACCACCATCCCATCTCCATCACCCTCATCATCCTTGAATCAAAATCATTGCAATCACCATTTAGTATGAACGTACTTGTATGCCAGACCCTATGCCAATCATTCTGCCTACATTATCTCATTTAATCCCCTGGATGACACTGTGAGTTAGGTATTATTCTCCCCACTTTACAGGTGCAGAAACTGAGGCTCGGTTTCACTTGACCCCCACCCTATATTTGCTTTTACAAGCCTCACTTCTTCATAATAAGCCCTTATGGCTATTTGCAGGAAAGGCTGTTTCTGCTTGCAGTTCTGCAGCCTTCAGATTTCAACCCCCAATTCGTACCAACTGTCTAAAGAGGTGCCTTCCCTCCACGCTCTTGGCTAAATGCTCCCTGCCCCAGGAGTGGTTTTTCTTTCTCTTCTATGATCCTGCAGCCTTCTGTCTTTCTCAGACAATCTTGCCACTGCCTCTGGCACCTATGACTTAGTGATCAAGCAACGGAACCATTTTTGTTCCGCTTGGCTTCCGGGGAAAGGATAACTTCCAGATTTGGATCAAGAAGAACATGGCAGCAGCTATTTGGGGCTTTTACTGTTTTACCTTTTACCCATTTCTTGCCAAAAATAATCACACACACACACACACACACACACACACACACACACACACCACAGCTTTCTCTTGGCTTGAGAATGTTGAGGGAGATTTGCTCTCACTCACATAGCAGAGAAGAAAAGTCTGGGTTTTAGAAGCATGAGTCGGGCTGCAATCTAGTTCCTGCTGGCTCAGCCAAGCCCTGGGACCCTGGCAAAGGGCTGCATCAGCCAGAGAAAGAGTGTCTTTTTTTGTTTCCTACTGGTCCACCCAGAGGACTTGCCTTTTTTGCAGTCAATCCACTAACGGAGGGAGCCTGGCCCTAATTCACACAAAGGTGCCTTATGGTAGCAGCAACCATGATTCAAATCTCCTTTCTGCCCTGTGCTAACAGTGCCACTTCAGACAAGTTTCTTCACCTATCTGCCCTGTTCAGCCAGTCTTTTTTGAACACCGGCTCATGTGCCAGAGCCAAGGTGAATAAGTCACGATTCCTGCCTCAGAGAAGCCTGCAGTCTCTTTGGAAAGACACTCACAAACAGCTAATTTCTATCTGACGCGGTGAGCACTCGGTTGGAGGTATGTGCCAGGTGGGGCAGATGGGCACTTAACCCAACACTCTGAGAAGAGATGCTACGGAAGATGCTGAAGGATAAAATGGGACAGTGTCCCAGGAAGTAGGGCCCACACGGACAAAGGCATGAGACGCGAAACAGCACAGAGCAGTGTGGTGCTCCTGACGCACAGAGGGTAAGGTGGGTGGTGACAGGAGAGAAGGCACAAGACTCGGAGGCTCACATTTCTCATCTCTAAATCAGGGATGACATATTACCTCAAACAGTGCTAGATCCAATTAGGGATCCAATCAATGACTGCCACCGTGCCCAAGTAGATGTGAAACTTCTCAAAGGCAGCGACCGTTTCTGAAAATTAGGTCGCACCTCAGCTGGGCACTGGGCTGAGGATAAAATCTGCATTGAATCAGTAGTTTTTGCTTGTCTCGTGCCCCGCACATATGAGCGGCCTAATATGCACTGGATGAGTGAATGAATGAATGAGTTAAGCCAAACCGGAAGTGTAGGGCTCTCCTGCTCCTAGACGTGCCTGGTATGGGCTTGGAGGGAGGAGAGGAAGAAACAGAGGGCACACCAGCACCTTCTTTCCTATGGAAGCAGCTGCTGCGACCCCACAGCAGAGCCCTGTGGAGTGTCCCCTTCACCAGGGGTTCCCTGCGTGTCTCAGGGCTGTCCTGTCCACCTTCCACTGTCAGGGGCAGGATAAGGAAGAAGGATGCAAAGGAAGAGGCTGGGGGCCGAGGAGGCAAAGCCCAGGGAACATAAAAACATCTTAGCTGCAGGGAAAAGCACTCTTCCTCCCATGAAGGCAATGAAATGAGAGGTAATTGTGAGACACAGAGATTCGATAAAGACCTAGGAAAGCTCTCAGGTGAGGAGGGCCAGGCCCGGCGGTGGAGATGAACAGCCAGCCATCTCCTCCAGGGCCAGTAATCGCCCCTCTGTCACGATGACTGAACATACAGTCCTTCCTGGCCCTGCCCCCATGCTGCCCTGTGATGGGGGCAGCCGGGACAGCTGGAGGAGTGGGGGTGGCCTGGCCACCCAAAGCACAGGCCTCCTTCCATTCATTGCCCCATGCCTGGGGTCTGGGAGCCCAAGAACTGTGCAGCTGGGACCTCCTCTGCGGGCAGGAGGCCAACGGGTGGCTAAGCTAGGATGGCCCTCCTGTGGGCCACAGGCCACCAGAGAGCCTGGGAGGGGCCGGGAGCAATCCGTGGGAGAGAAACAGGGCACCCCCTTCTCCCCTTTCTCCCCACTGTCCTCCATTTCACCCACTGAGGATTCCGTGTTGAGTAACTCACACTGTAAAACAGAGAATGGGGTGCAGCAAATTCTGGTTATGGAAGCACAGAGCCAGGTGGACACAGCAGATGACAGCTAGCCCAGGTGCTCCTTAGGGAGAGAAGGTTTTCAAGAAGACGTGCTCTCTAATTCCGTCTGGGGCATGGCCGTGGGGTGACAGCAAAAGGGGACAGCAGGTGGGAAAGCACAAGACGAGAGATGCCTTCTAGAAAATGCATTTCACTTTGGGAGGCAGTTTTTGAAGTTTGCTGAAACGGTAGAACCACGTTCAGCAATTTGGAGGACAGTGCCATCACTCTGACCAGGAATTAAAATTATAAATCTCAGGGCAATGGACCCATCCACAACAGAATGTTCATTACAACCAAAATGTCTCACAGCCGCGGACTAGCTAAGGAACCCCGTACCGCCCCTCAAGGTATACCAAGCATTCTTTAAAGTTAATGGTGATGACCACTAAGTCATAATATTTTATAAGTTTATGATGAAATAAATGTCAAAGTAGGTCCCAAATTGTATCCACACCAAGTCTAAAATGTTTCGACAAAAACATATGGGAAGAACAATGGCTGGAAGGGAATGTGACAAAATGGTTTTGCTTGGTTAGAAGGTCCTGGGTGATATTTCTTTTGTTCACATTTTTCTTCATGAATTGTTCCTACGATTTACATTTTTCACATTATTTTCACACACTAAAAAATGTTACAGCTAAAGCGTGCAGGCCCATTTTAAGGGGGAAAAAGTTTACATGAGGAATAAAAAGTCAGCAAGTGTATACATTGATCTGTTGACAGTGGTTGTTCCCCGGAGGAATAAACAGGAAGAGATTCACTTTCTACTGTATATACATTGCTTTTTTTTTTTTTTTTAAATTTATAATGAGCATGTTTTATTTTAATGTTCAGCAAAATCAATACAGGTACTTAAAGTATTTCATCGCACTCTCATGTTCATTACAGCATTATTTATAATAGCCAGGACATGAAAGCAACCTGAGTCCATCACGCGTGAATGGATAAAGAAAATGTGTGTACACACACACACACACACACACACACACACACACACACACAGAGGAATATTATTCAGCCATAACAAAGAATGAAATCTTACCATGGGTGGACCTTGAGGGCATTATGCTAAGTGAAATGAGCCAGACAGAGAAAGACAAATACTGTATGATCTCACTTAAATGTGTGTGTTGGGGGCGGGAGGGGAGGAAAAGAAACCAAGCTCATAGATACAGAGAATAGAGTGGTGGTTGCCAGAGGCAGGGAAGTGGGTAAGAGGTAAAATGGGTGAAGGGCAGGCATCAAAAGGTACAAATTTCCAGTTATAAAATAAGTCCTGGGGATGTAATATGCAACATGGTAACTATAGTTCGTACAAAGTTGCTAAGAGAGTAACTCTTAAAAGTTCTTATCACACACACAAAAATTCTATAACTATGTATGGTGACAGATGTTAACTAGACTTATCGTAGCGATTGTTTTGCAATATATTCAAATAGCAAATCGTGTTGTATACCTGAAACTAACGTAACGTGTATGTCAATTACACCTCAGTTTTAAAAAGTATTCAAAATAAAACACAAGTAACAGCAAATGGTAGGTTGAGAAAAATGCTGAGTTTTCAAGCTGCTTTTGCCTCAGAACAATGCCATCCGTGGCCAGAGCATTCAGCGAGGACAAATGATGTTTCTTTCATTCGACAGCCCAGAGACACTGCACTCTGCTAAGCTCAATTCAGCTCGAGGAGCCCTTTGTGTGAGTATCTGTTATGCCCAGGTCACCTGGCGAGGCACTGGGGGTGGGGGACACGGCGAAGGGATAGGAAATCAAGATGAGCCCCTGTCCTCAGTTTGACTACAGTATAGGGCTGGGGGAGGAAATTTGCTTAGAAAGAAAAGCATGGGGATATTTCTGAAGTGTCTCCATGGCCAGTACTAGGTCTGCAGGGAGAAGGTGCGGGTATGACACAATTAGCATTGATCCTTAGGAAAATCACTCCAGGAGCTGTGGGGATGGGCAGGGAGGGTGGCGACAGGAAGACAGGGACGTGAGTGGTGCCAGAGGCTGGGCCATCCTTCCAGGTGCTGAAGGCCCATGTCAGGGGGCGGATCCAGGGAGGCCCACCTACTGACCAGCTCGTAAGGGCAGCACGCAGGAAACAGGCTGATTCAACCCCTGCCCTAAGCCCGAAAGAAGAATGTCCTCTAGACCAGTGGTTCTCAACCTGGGCTGCCCAATGAATGTAACTGGGGAGCTTTAGAAATCCTGAATCCTGGGTTCCATTCTCGGGTATTCTGATGTAATTGGTCTGGGTGTGGCCTGGGCATTGAGATATGTCAGCATTTTCTAAAGTAGAGTGGAGTTTGAGAGACACTGCTCCATGGGGTACAGCAGGAGCCCCAGGGGTCTGTCCCCAGACAAGCTCTCCCACCTCTTCCTGGAATGAATGCCGAGCAGCTGGCGCTCTTTTCAGACTCTGAATTTGGAGCTTTTCTGGGAACGTGACAACTGAGTCCTCAGCCGCGTTGAGAGCATTCAGCCCAGTACGACCCATTACTTCCTGTCTGTCTTCCCGGAATGTGTTCATCACTTAATCCACTGTGGATCCCTCTTCCTGTTTTCCTTGACACTAGGGATCTATTTCCTTCTATACTCCATGGGATTTTGAGAGGGCAGGAGGAAAACACTTGTGTTCAGGGAGCCACTCTGACCTGCAGATTCCTTTCTGTCTTTCCTAGGAGCAGAGTGCTGGGAAGGATTGTGGCCCTGGGGACTCCCCAGTGGCTGAAATAGGAAAATGACATCCTTTTCGGTATAGTCCTAACAAAGCTGGGCTTTGTCCCAAGATGGCTGGGCTGGGCATTTGGACTTGGAAGTTGCTATGTGGGATGTGTAACCAATAGCCACAGTGGCTGGATGTGAAGTTTGCCCCCCCCCCCCTTCACGGGTGAAGCCACCAGAGTCACTCTCTTCTCCCTCCACCCCAACGACAAACACTGGAAGCCCAGGCCCAGTGCAGGAGGCCAGAGCATTTGGAGTGTAGGTGTCTGGGGATGCGAAAGCCTCCAGGGTGACGGCAGTAAGATCAGTCACACTTCACCCCAGCAGGAATCGGCCAGCCAGGGGGCTTTGTCACAGCCCACTCCCCTGCTGGTTCATCAATGGCAAGCTCAAGACACAGCCAAGGTCCTTCTAGAGACCTGGCCAGGTACAATGAGGAAAAAGTGACAGCAGCTAAGAACCACCGGATGGTCTTCTAACGTGGGGCAGGTTGAAGGGAGGAGGGAGAGGGGAAGAGAGGAGTGGGGACACCTTCCCCTGCCACCTTCATAAAACATTACTGTCCGCTGGGGGCTGGGCCCCTCAGGGCATCTGATAAGGTTGTTAAGTCAGCCGGAACACCTGCCCCGCCATCTGGCACTTTTATCCTCCAGACAGGGCCACCCAGACCTCCTCACCCACCTCCTTGAAGCAAGTGGGCTGCAGGGGTCCAGCGAGCACGAAAACCCCCAGATGCCAAGGGCTGTAAGGCAGCCTTCCATGTTCCCAGGTAAGACTCAGAAATATTTCTTTGACTTTGTTAAGAGATGGGTCTCTAGTGAGGACGGGTGCATGGGTGGGGGTAGTTTAAACACAGCTGGATTCTGGCCTCGCTGAGATAACAGCCGTGGCGTCGGGGGGCTGGAACAGGAAGAGTTTAAACAAGGCTGCCCTCTGTCCATATCAGACTGAAGCGGGCGGCAGCCCGGGGACTATTAATCATGTCAGACACTGGGCTTCACGAGCTTATCTGCTGTGATCACTTCACCCCTCCCGGGCTGGGCTCTGGAAACCATAGCATGTGCGGCGAAAACATAGTACCTATGTTAGCAAATCTTGTTAGGTAGACTCTCTGTAGCGGCTTATGACCCATTAATGTATATATGCAGCTGTTGCCATCGAGTTCTGACTGGTGTTAAGAAAAACACAATTGGGACTGCTGGAAATAGTCTGTATCCTGGCCTGGGTGGTTACTGTACAGGTGTGGGATGTGTAAAACGTCACTTAGCTGTACACTCGTGTCCTGTATATACCACTGTGCTCTCTATATACTCTCCCTCTACTTATAAATTTGAAACTTTTAAAAATCAACTAAAAAAAAGAAGAAAGAAAGAAAGAAAGAAAGACAACCGAGCGATGCTAAGCTCTTGGGTTTAACACCCCACCCCATAACGAAGGGCCCTGGCTGTGTGTGCACAACCATAGCTGGATCCCTGCCTGCTGGGGCAGGGGTGGGGGTGGGGGGTGGGGGGTGGGGAGGTAGGGGTGAGGGTGGGGAGTGGCAGCAAGGCAGAAAGAGGTAGAATTTGAAGAGTTCCATATTTGAATATTGACTCCGCTGTTTCCTTAGTCACTCTGGGCACGTCACTGGCATCTCTGTGCCTCAGTTTCCTCACCTGTAAAGTGGGGATAACAGTCCTTGCTTTATGGGTTGTGGCAAGGATTAAAGATGATGACATGGAAAGCAGCTGGCACATCGTAGATACACACTAAATGCCAGCGCTGGTCACTGTGAAAAGCTGGTCCCTCAGGAGCCTGCTCTTCCTGTTTACCTGTCCTCACCTTGGCTTGACACACCCAACATCTGAAATGAACTTCGATGTGACTTGACACCAGCTCCTCACTTTCCACCTCCTCTCATGCACCCCAAGATTTTCCGGGTCCCTATTTCAACTGCAAAAGTCCTGCTTACCACTCTTGACCTGTCGCCTGTTCCTGTAAGAGTGGGTCAATCCTTTCTACTGTCCATCCCACGAGACCACCCCAATCCCCACTCTGAAACCAGTGCCCCCGGCAGTAGCCCATCCACACCAGCCATGGCCCCAATGCTACCTGTCGGTTCAGGGGACCTGGGACTGGGCTTCAGGTGAGTGAAGAGAACATCAAACACCTACCCAGCACTTGCCAGTGGAGACGAGCGGGGCCAGTTCTCAGGACCCCGGATATGGGGGGGGCAGACTCAGTGCCCACATACGAGCTACTCTGTCCACTCAGGAACGCAGACCTGTCCAAGGTGAAGTGTCACACATGTGGACGGACACGTGAAAGGCATCAGTGCCCACCTGAGTACATCCTTCCCCAACCTGTATACCTGTGCTGTGCGGAATTCACCACCATCCCAAGACAAACCCTTTCCTCTATGAACCACCGACAGTTTTCAAAACCACTGCCTCCTGATGGGTCCACAGTTACTTTTCTCTCCTGCCAACTAGAACCCGCCTAATCCCTTCCCAACACGCTCAGCCTCCAAATATTTAAAGACAACCATGTCTCCACCCTCGAAAAGAGCCTTCTCCAGATTAAAGATCCCCAGTTCCTTCAACTGTTGCTCAGACACAAGCCTAAAAAGTTCCGTCCTTGCTATGCCCTGCCCAGGGTTCCATTCTGAAGGGGGTAAGGAGTAAAATGAAGCAATGGTGGCTATTTTCATAGGGCTCCCAAGAGCCCATTCCAGACCCTCCTCTGTGCTCTTCACACCCTTTTCACCATCCACGCTCCCAACCCCCTCTATGATTGATTCCTGGTTCACGCTAATTAGGCCTCGTTTGGCCTGAGACAGGATAGAGAGCTTTGCCATTTTCTTTAAGGAAACCATGTGAGAGGCCGACCTGCTGATGGTTGCCAGGCAACCTTGATGATCCTACAGGAAAGGCAAACTCTGAGAGAGGCCAGGGCCAGAGAGCCTAGTTAGCAGCTATTGAATATGAGTCTCTGCTCCACTGAGAGGTGCAAGAAAGGCCTGGCTGGCGAGGGCCCCCATTGCTCCAGCTGTCTTGAAATCTCCCACAACCCTGATAGAGAGGAGAGGCTACCACGCCTTCGATTGCATTTCCCTCGCCCGGTGGATGGATGGGAACTCAGAGTGGCATGGCTTTAACATTAAGCAATCAGAACTTGTTAGATGGACGATTTGGTCATAGCTACCAAATTTTAAAATGTCACACCCAGTAATATCACTTATAATAAGAGGCCACATTTATGGTACCTTTACCACATGCCAGGCGATGCTCTAATAACGTTTCCTAGTTACACTTTCACCAACAATAATGAACATAGACACACTGGCCATCACAGAATGCTACCGATCTTTAAAATTTGTCCCAGTCTGTTGGGGAAATGGCATATCATTGTTGTCTGAATGTATGTAACGCTTATACTTCTGTATTGTTTGCATTTTAACAATGAGAATGCATGTGTATTAATTTGTGTATAAAATTAATGTAAATAAAAATCACGATTCCATACGCACTTAACAGCATGGCTTTGAAATACACAGAGTAAAATGGATAGAAAAGCAAGGCGAAATTAATAAATCCATGTGGTGGAAGGTTTTGACAGTATCTACCAGATATTAGGTAAAAACAAAAAATTTGATAACATAATTAAACTTCATTATATATAAATGTATATTGCATATGTAAATATGTATGTATATACACACATATATACACACAAAATCCAATAAAATTATGTGCACACACACACACAGCGAACAGAAAACAGTCTCAAAAACAGACCCTGTCTTGGGCTATAAAAGAAAACTGGACAAATTCTAAAACTCAAAAATTCTAAAGAGTCCATAATCTCTGAAGACAACGAAATACTATTCAAAGTTAATTTTAAAATAATAACCAAAATATTATCTGCCTATAAAAAGAATTAAAATATCCTTCAAAATAAGTCTTCAGTTAAAAAAAAGAATCAAATTACAATTTATTTAGAAACGAGAGGCAACCAATTGGTTTGAAGATTTAAATGTAAACAAAAACTAGACAAATTATGGGTAATTTAAAAAAATCTTGGCATGGGAAAAGCATTTCTAAATATGACACAAACCTCAGAAACCCCAAAAGACTAATACATTCAATCACCTAAGAATAAAATAAATTCCGTGGGGCAAAACCCACTAAAAGCAAATTATCAACTGGGGAAAAAAATATTTGTAACTTACATTACAGACAAAGGGAAAGTTTCTCAATATATAAAGAGCTCCTATAAACCACTAAGAATAAATGCAACAGCGGAAGAAAAGCCTGGCCAAATAATATGAACCCAGAGGTCACAGAAAAGGAAATTTAAGAAATGACTCTTAAAACATACAATGTGATAGTCCATTGTAACTTATAAGATTAATTGCAAAATAAGACTACACCGAGATGTTGAGTTAAAGAAGAAGACACACTGGATGATTACATTTGCATCAAGTTCAAAAACAGGCCAAACTAATTGAAGATGTTAAAAGTTAGGGTGCTGGTCACCTTGAGGGTAGGAAGCTGGGCTGATAAGATTCTATGTCTTGATTTTGAGCCTTATTACGTGGATGAATTCACTTTATGAAAAATGAATGGAGCTGTATACTGAATGATTTGTACACATTGCTGCAAGTATGTTAAATGTCAACAACATTTACTTAAACATACTACATTGAGATACGAGTTTTCACCTATGAGTTTGGCAAAGATAAAATCATTTGATGATGGATTATATTAATAAGAGTGTGGAAAAAGGGGCTCTCTCATATATTGCTAATGGGAGTACAAATTGATAAAGGCTTGATATGGAGATAATTTATTAATATCTGTGGAAATTATCAATGCACATGCCCTCTACCTAGCATTTCCACCTCCAGGAATTGACCTTACAAATAATACTTGCACCTATATGAAGCTATAATGCATTGTCACGTCACTGAGAGATCAAAAAACCTACCTAAATATCCATCAACAGGGGACTAATTAAATAGTGGAAAACAATGGAATCCTTACAACGAAATGTTCTGCCACCATTAGTTCTAATGAGGATATGCTTTATGTACTAATACGGAATTATCTCTAAGGTGTATTTTAAGTAAAAATATAAATTAAGGTACAGAATACCTTAATTTACCCAACTGAGCTGAAAACTTATATCTGCACAAAAACCTGCACACAGATGTTTATAGCAGCTTTATTCAAAATTGCCAAAACTTGGAAGCAACCAAAATGTCCTTCAGTAAGTGACTGGATGATAAAACTGTGGTCCGTCCAGATCATTAAATATTACTCAGCATCTTACTAAGCAAAAGAAGCCAATCTGAAAGGTCTATATACTCTATGAAAAAAGATGAGCTGTTGCCAGGTGTTGTGAGGAAGGAGGGGTGAATAGGCTGAGCAGAGAGGATTTTGGGGGGTAGTGAAACTATTCTTTACAATATATAATGATAAACCTATGTCATTATACATTTGTCAAAACCCATAGAATGTACAACACAGCAAGAGTCCCCCCACTTCATCTTGTAGGTGAACTAAGAATGTGTGTGTGTGAGAGCGAGAGAGAGAGAGAGAGAGAGAGAGAGAGAGAGAGAGAGAGAGAGAGTATTTGACATAAATAGCAAATTTCCACTTCACCCCTGGGTCTCCTAGACTCAGAAACTCATGAACATCATGGAGACCCCAGAGCCTGGAGCAGCAAGACATTTGTTACCAAGAGGAAATGTTATTTTAGAATGAAATCCTAGCCAGGCTGCAGGGGATATGGAACATAATTCCATAAAAGCAAGGTCCTTGGAGAACTTCACAAGATTTCTACCTGATGATAAGAAAACGATGATTTTATTGAGATTCCCCCCTCCCCCAGGAAACTGGTTTCTCCCCATCCAGCTGAAATGCTGAGATCATTTTAGTCATAATACAGAGGCTCAGAAGCAGTGGGTCAGCCAGAGCTGCATCTCCTGAGCGTATGAATTAACTCATCAGTGTCCCTCCCAAGGGCAGGACAAGATGAGCTATTCAGAGACAAGTCTTCCTGGCAGGACTTCCTGTCCCAGGAATGCCAAGAACTCATCTGTAATCTCTCTCAAATGATTCGCCTCTGTGACAAACTAACTGATCACTTCTACAAGCTGTCTTCCGTTGCCACCTCTGCCATTTTCCACTAAAAGGCTCTTGTGATGGATAGTCAGGTAAACTGCCAAAGGAGTGATTAATACTCACCGTTACGCCCAGGACCATCTCACCTGCCTCCCTGGGCAAGCAGCCTTTATCTGTACTGGTTAGAACACCCTGGGGAAATTGAGTACCTTCTCTTTATCTATAACCTAATTCAAAATTAGTGTGCGCTCTAGTTGTAAACCTCAGGTTGAGCTGTTCTTAGCTCATTCTGTTTTTGCCATTTCATTTTATGTGACAATAGTATCAGCATTAAGCAAAACCGATCATTTTCAAAGTGTTCTCTTGTGTGTGAATGTATCTGAGGCTCACTCACCAAAACCCTAGGAGGTAGAAAAAGAAGGGGCGCCATCCCCATTTGAGTAAAGAGAACCTGTGACACAGACGTTGAAGGGCTCCCCAAGGTCGAACATCAATTATCCTCAATCAACCTTGTGCAGGTGGTTTTTCGTATGTTCACAAGGTGAAGCAACCATCACCACTATCTAATTCCAGAATATTTTCATCACCCCAAAAAGAAACCCTGCACCCATTAGCAGCCATTCCCCATTTTGTCCCTGGCAACCACCAATCTGCCCTTTGTCTCTATAAATTTGCCTATCCTGAAAATAATTTCATAGAAATGGATTCATATAGTATGAAGCCTTTTGCAAATGGCCTATTTCACTTAGGGCCATATTTTCAAGGTCCATCTATTGTATTTTAGTCCTCTTTATGGCTGAATAATATTCTATTATGTGGATATACCACATTTGTTTATTTTTTTATCAGCTGATGGACCATTGGGTTGTTTCCATTTTTTGGCTGTTATGAATAATGCTGCTAGGAACATATGTGCACCACTTTTTTGTGTGAACCTATGTTTTCAGTTCTCTCGGGTATATACCTAAGCGTGGAATTATTGGGCCATGTAGTAGCTCTAGTTAACATTTTGAGGAACAGCCAAACTGTTTTCCAAAGCAGCTGCACCATTTTTCTTTCCTACCAGGAATGTATGAGGGTTCCACTTTCTCCAAATCCTTGCCCACACTTGTTATTGCCCACTTTTAAAATCATAGCCATCCTAGTGGGTGTATCTCATGGTGGCTTTGACTTGCATTTCCCTGGTGACTAACGATATTGAACATCTTTTCGTGTGCTTGTTGGCTATTTGGATACCTTTTTTGGAAAACTGTACAATCAAATCCTCTGCCCATTTTTAAATTTAGTTCTTTTAATTATTGAGTTCCAAAAGTTCTGTTAAGGATTCTAAGCCTTTCTTTGCAAATATTTTCTCTCATCCTGTGGGTTGTTTTGTTGTTTGTTGTTGTTTGTGTTTTCATTTTCTTGGTAGTGTCCTTTGAAACACAAAGTTTTTAAATTTTGATTAAGTTCAATTTATCTGGGGTTTTTTTCTTGGGCTGCTTGTGTTTTGCATCATATTTTAGAAACTTTGCCTGACTCAATTTCACAAAGATTCACCCCTATGTTTTCTTTTAAGAGATTTGTAGTGTTAGCTCTTACATTTCGATCTTTGATCCATTTTGAGTAAATGTGTGTATATGACGTAAAGTACAGGTTTAAATTTTCTCTCTCCTGTCGCGTGATGGGCAAGGAAGGGGAACTACACAAAAAATTAAAAAAATGTCCCTGTGGATATAAGGTTCCTGCGTGCTCACCCTGTGGGAGTCTGGGGGAGGGGAGCAGGCAGCCCCTCTCCTGCCCCGCTCAGCCCAAGGATGGGGCACAGAGATGGAGCCGGGACTAGCTCTAGGGCCTCCTCCCTTGCGGTCAAGACAGCACTAAGGCCGAATTTACTCAAGCTTCTACCCCAGAGGAACTCGAGGTCCCAGGCCCGACCACGCGGCAGGACAGAGAAAAGGCGGCTAGCTGCCAGCCCGCGGACCTCTCAGACCTGTTGCCATGGCCACAGGGGACTTGGCTGTGAAGCCCAGGGACACCCCCCACTTCCCTTCTGGATGACGTCATGGACGTCCGTGGCCCTGATTGGCCACCTGTGAGTTGGTCTGGGCTTTAAAGCAGCTGTTCTCCCTGGACCAGCAGCCACGGCGACTATGTTTGTTCCGGGAGGATCACGCCGGTGTCTGCACCCGCCTCCCTCCCTGGCAGCACGGCCACCACTCCGGACAGAACAGGCGCCCGAGAGAGGCAAGTATTCAAATGATGCTTCACAAAATACCTTCCTCGATCCCCAACCCTCTCTCCCCGGCTCCCCGCCCCTATTCTGCAGCTCTTGGGGGAGACGCGATGAGCTGGTGGTGAATGGTGAGGGAGCTTTCCCAGAAAGAAGTGGAGCACAGCGGTCTTCCTTCCGGGGCCGTGGCGCCCCCATGCCAGGTAAAGTCCAGACCAGGGTCCCCTGCCCAGGTCAAGGGCTTAGGATTGGAGGCGCTGCCTACTGAGCTGAGATTCACGAGTTTAAGCCTGGGGCTGCTTCGGAGAAGGGGGCAGCCGGGCTGGGCATCTGCCAAAGGGGCCATGCCCGCCGCCAAAGTCACCAAGAGGAGGGAAGGCGGTGAGGGAGCCTGGGAAGAGGGAGGCACCTCTGGCTCTGCAGCCCGGCAGCTAAGTGCTCCCACGAGGTGCTCAGCCAGCTCAAGTTGTGGGCGCGTCTAGTCCTCGTTCCTGCCCGCGGGGAGAGGCCAAAACCCGGCTTGCCATTTGTCTGGCTCGGTCCGGCGCCCTCCCCGAACATGGGCAGGCAGCCCCACGGCCTCAAGAGCGCGCGCTCTCCAGACGCTGCCTCATCTCCCGCGCTGCTCACCCATCAGACCCCTCTTGCAGCAGGCCTGGTGTTGCACGCCGGAAAACGGCCGGGTTAGGTGTTCCAGGGCTCCCCTCCCTGCCTTGCCAGCCACCATCCGCCACAAGATCTGAGCGCCAGGAGTCCCAGACTGCCAAGTGCCGACGGAGAAAACGTGAGAAGCGCCAGGCGGCAACTGTGTAATCATCCCAGTGCAAAAACTCTTCCTACCCTCTGCCACGGGGGCAAATAATTCCACTAACCCGGTGAGGGGAAAGGACAGGCGTGGGGGATTGCGCCCCGGAGGGAGCCCAGTCTGCTGGGAAAACAAGCGCATCCGGTGCAGACATGCCGTAGTCTCGCCTTTTCCCCGGGGGGATAAAGCGCGTGCCCTTCGGATCCCACCCTCGGGGGTCAGAATTGGTTGCGGAAGGTCCCCACGGGGAGTACGAGCCTCCAGCTTCAGCACCAGAGGCTGGACAGCGCCACGGCCCGAGAGCGCCTGGGATGGGTTCCGGCGCGTCGCTGTCCCTCAGAGCCCACGCGGAGGAAGCCAGGAAATGAGGCAGGGTTCGCCGAAAAGGGGGGACTCATCGTCCCCATTTCTCCAGGGGTTTACGTGTCGGGTTCTAGGAGGGCGTCCTATCTCCCCTTCTCTAAAACCAGTTGGAATAACTTGGTGCCGAAGCGCAAAGACGAGCGCCTGCTAAGTGGTGAGCGTAGGCGCACGGGACAGTGGCTCCACCCGGGCCCCCAGGCCTTGTGCGCTGCGAAAAATCGCCACATCCAAGTTGTGTTCTCTCTCTCCCCACAATCTCCTTACGTCTCAACGTGGGTGCATGAAGTGAAAAGCGTGGGACGGAGGGAGCTGTTGAGGCCAACGTAAGAAGCATATTTCATCTGGGTCGCAATATCTGGGTGTAGATGAAATACGTCCAAAAGGAACATCAAGGTCCGCATTTTGGGCCAAAGGAGCGCAAATTGCTCTTTGTATGAGGGAGCAGACTGACTGCTTTGCCAGGGAGGGGGAAAGCCGCGGAGGAGGGGGAAGCCTTATCACAAAAGGGCTAACGGAGGTGGGGGAGGAGGAGAGCACCGAGGTGGGGGAGCCGGAGAGCAGACAGGACCCTGGCACTGGAGTGTGGTTACCAGGCAACCAGCCCCAGCTTCCTGTTGCCTTGGTTACAGTGAATGGCGGGGCTTTGGCCACTAATTATCCGTGAGCACCTTGATTCTTTAAAATATCTGCTGGGGGGAATTTTTCCTTTTAAGCCAAGGTGCTTGGCGAAGCAGCTACTTTTCCACCACCGCAATCCTTCCCACCTTCGCCTCCTCCCCCTTCAGAGAGGTAACCAAGTCTTACCCAGTTATTCCTCCGGGATTTACAATTAGGGCTTTTAAAAAAAATTTAGTTCTTTAGACCGAGGTGCTGATACCCCATACACACCCTTTATCCCCTTTAAATGAGAAAAACACACTTGCTCTTCACGTATCAGGAGAAGGGAGATGGGAAATTGTCCAAAGGTGTCTCTGATAAAGACAACCAAGGTTTTTCCTTGGTTTGTCAGTGGTGCCTCCCTCCCTGAACACCTGCTAATTCCAGGTCCCCCCCTTCTCTACTCTCCCCACAGACCACACAGGTAGGGAGAAACGGGGCTCCCTCAGCAAGCCGCCACTAGCATCGCCCTCATCTGGTTCCTCAAGTTTCTCTTCTCTCCAGCACTGCCTTCACCCTTCGCTAATACAGCACGGAAAGCCCCTGATCCTCTAACTCTTTCCGTTTCCCTGATCAAGAAACACTGACTCCACTTTTCACCTTGTCTGTCGTGCCTGCCTGCGTTCATTTGTAATATCTGGGTGGGAGCTCACCACCTTACCCATAATTTTCCAGAGGCAGCTGTAGCATTCTCAGCATGAGATAAGGGGGAATCGCTAAGTTAATAAAACAAGCTGTGCTCTGCGCACTCTTTCCTCTAGAACACTTCTGAAGAGACATGAACTTTCTCTTTCCAAGGAGAAAGGTAGGCTATCACTTGACACCACAAGAATGGAGGAGGTCTCTGTTTCCTGCCGAAACTAGCATGTCTTTATTTGTGATGCCCTGTAGCAGTAAATACATATTATTTTCCTTGTCTCTTCACTTTTTCCTTCACTCATTGCTACTACAAAGTTTTTTAAAAATCATAATTTCAGTCTAAGTGAAGGCCAAAAAAACAACAAAAACAAAAAACAAAAAACAACAAAAAAGATAACCTCCATGGGGTGGCTAGATATCATTTTTTTGTGGACATTTACATTAAAATGCTTTTTCCTCTCATGTTACTATAGAAACTTTTCAGTCCAGACCAGACAGCTGGTGTGCTTTTTGTATTTTTCTTCCCAAAGAGGTGCCTTCCTTTATGAATTCTCTGAGGCAGCTATCACTGATCACATCAATAATGTCCCATAGCAACAGTGGCTTAAAAAAAAAAATTACTATCCCCTTTCTGCTCATTTTCTTTATAGACAAAGGGTCTACTTTCAAGAAGAGAACTGAAATCTTATTGGCCAGAAAGGGAGAATCGTTCTTTCATTGGTCGGTGTGTAATGCCTTGTCAACCAATCAAAGGGCGCCATTTATCCCTTTCTGACTAGTTGAGTGAACAAGGTACCCAGAATGATTGAATCTGCCTCAATTCCATCCAGTAGCAAAGAATGGAACTCAGAGTTCTGGGTCCCAGGATCTGGGATTAGCTTTGGCTAATCCAGGTTACATTTGACTCGCAAGAACAAATTTTGCTACCTTGTTATTTGTAGCTTTCTTGAACACATCTG
The DNA here is from genome assembly GCF_036562045.2 of Rhinolophus sinicus. Classification (NCBI taxonomy): domain Eukaryota; kingdom Metazoa; phylum Chordata; class Mammalia; order Chiroptera; family Rhinolophidae; genus Rhinolophus; species Rhinolophus sinicus. The sequence goes on from NC_133762.1 coordinate 11,695,858, forward strand.
AATAATACATTGTTCTACAGATTTTTTTTTAACTTTAAAATATATTATGGTTATCTTTCCAAGTCGGTGCAGGTTACTGGTACCAGCCCTCAAAGGGTCCAGGGATCTTCGTCATCTCCGCGAGAAATATAGCGATTTGGTGAAAACTTTTGGGACTGAGGATGGGAAGCTGGAAGAAGGAAGAGCTGTGTTACCGATGACGCGTAGATGTCTCAGGTTTTGAATTCACTCTCCCCAACTTTGGTATCCCCCGGTAGTTTTATTTATTTTTTCTACTTTAATTCTTCACAACTACCCTTTTGGCCTGCATTTTCAGTCACCAGTAGAAGCGCTGGATAAATGAGACAATGACCCTCTAATTCAGTGTAAGGGCAGACCCATCACTTTCCAGGAAGGCCTGTGACAGGTAGGTGAGGGTGATTTCTTGGAAGGGAGATTACCCCCGTCCCTCGTGGCACTGGAGGTGGGCAAGCATGGCTTTTTCTTTCTCCCTGCATCGAATAGTCCAATTTAGGGTTGCCGGCATTAGTCTTTATTTCTCTAAAAGGAAAGAGCACCAAGGTGCCCTCCCTTCTAAGACGGAAGTTCTCTAATAGCGTAACAGCCCAGGAGAAGCCTCAACGTGAGTACAGACCCCTCGGTCAGTCTTTTCTTGGTTGTTGGCTGCAGCGGATGCTGGAAGGAGAGAGATGCTCAATCGTCACGATGCTAGCTAGGGCCACCTCCGTTAGTGGCCCATCTGTGCCAGGGTTTCCGTGGGACCATGAGCCCCAGTGCTAGACGATAGCCCCTCGATATCAGGGGTTCTGTCCCTTTGAGCCCCTAAAGCTTACTCATCCTTAAAGTAGGGGCTCAACAAATGTTTGCACTGACTCTTCCTGACTAGTATTATGACAAGTCTCTTAACTTCCTCTTTCTGGCAATGACGGCTCTAGCCCTGGACCCTCCCCCTCCTCCCCCTTCCAAACGCTTCATATCCCCAGCTCTCTTCACAAAAGAGAAATGAAAGCTCAGTTAATTGTTACCATGGTTATGTGGAGTGTCCACCCTAAGGGTCCCTATCACCCATTACTGTCAGGGGAGGAAACCATGGCAACAAGCGTTGCTAAGGGGATGGCTCTAAATCCAGAGGTAAGAAACCCCAAGTGGGGGAGAGGAAGTGGGTGGGCCCAAGGGCAGGTCATTTTTTTTTTCAGGGTACATTTCTCTGAGACGATGGCAGCCTCTTTTGCTATTTGCATCTTCCCCCAACCCAGACAGAGCCCAGAGTTCAAGAATTTTAGAAACCTAGGGCCACTGTCAGGCTCAGGTCCATCTTCATTGGTCCTTCAAGGAAAAAGCCAATGAGAGTGGATTTTGGTGTTTGCATGGTCCTAAGCTATCTCTGTCTCTGCCAGCTGGGGTCACAGACCGTGAGCCAGGCTCTGTAGTAGGCGCAGGCAGGTAACAATGAACAATGACCAATGACAATGGCATGTCACAGGGAATATCCTGACAGCAGGATTCTCTCTGAACTCTCTTTGTAACACCCGAGGGCTCCCTGGAAAGGCATGTTTTCCTAGGAATACCCAAGGCACTACGCCTGTGGCTTTAACACGTTGTACCTTCATCAGCCCGGTCTCTACTATTAGCTCAGCTCTTTGTCTCTGAAACCACACACCAAGGGTGATGTTCCAGTCCTTTCTCAACAGCCAAAGAGGCACAGGTTGTTCATTATTCCTCTTATTTTAAAAGAAATAAAAGATAAGACATTCTTCCCTCTTCCTTGGTTACACGGGGCAGAGGGGCAGGGGGAGTCCTCAGCTTCTTGTAGCTTGAAGTTGAAGAGCTAGCACCCCACTGGGGAGTGGGGAGAAAGAGGCCTTATCCTCCTGAGGCTGCCTCTGTTATCCATCCTCCACAGGAGAACCTCACGGCTTTCTCAGGCCCACCAGCCTGGGCTCCCCCAGTCTTCTCCCTCCCCCCCACCCCCACCCCATAAGCCTCCAGACAAGCCCTTCCCCAATCAGGAGGGAGAGAACAAGCAGAAGGACGGAGGGCTGAGCTGAGCCACAGAGGAAGAGTTTTCAATTAAAAGGAGAAAAAATTAAAAGCAGGGAAGGGTAATTATCGTCCAGCTGCTGCAGAAATACAATTAGGGCCATGCTCTCTGAGCCATCAGGACATTGTGGCTTTGCTAATTAAGAAGCGGATATAGCATTGCAATTAGAGGCTGGCCCGGCCAGCGAGGGCCTTGCCTCTCCTCCGTCAGTGCCCCAGGCTGGGGAAACGAACCAGAAAGCCCTGTGCTGTGCGGGACCTGGGGACATCAGGGGCAGGAATCCACCCTCCCCTGCCCCCCACAACCATTTCCCCTTCTCTACTTTCTGCTCTGCTTACCCCAGCACCCCCACTTCATGCCGAGCTGTGGTTCAGGGAGCACCGGCGCGATTTTCACTCAGACCAAGATGGTAGACTTGCAGGTGGGTGAGAGACAGGGGCCTGGTAGAGAGGGCTCACTGCCTCCTGCAGCGCTTGCTTTCCCCTTCTCCGTGATGCTCTAGCTTTATGACTAAGGAAGAAAGGTAACCAGCCCTGCACCTGCCTCCCTTCAAAGATAAGATGTCCTGATTATTCAAGGAAGTATGTTACACGCCAGGAAAAAGAAAAAAAAGGAAAACAAAGTAAATAAGAACTCCCCCTGACCCATTTCTGAGCAGAGGCTCTAGAGAATTCGGAGGGAAGGAAGGGGCGGTGGGAGAAGACAGATTTGGCGGTGGGAGCAGCGTGTTGGCTGGATGACCCAGGGGACGGCCCAGGACCCTGACGTGCCTCTGAGAAGCAGCCGGAGGCAGATACGCATGGCCAGCCCCATCTGGAAGACCGGTGATTTTGTTGTTGTTTCACTACACTCAACAACAAATCCCAGTCTGCCGCATGGTGTGGGCCTTCACAGCGGGGTGGGGGCTGGGCCGCGACCGCTTTCTGGTTCTGTCTCCCTGTGTTCTTTTCTGGGCCTTCTCTGTCTCCTAGAAAACAGCACTGGAAACCACCCTGGACAGCCCTGGGCAGCGTACCCCAGGCAGAGTCTTCCAGAAACAAGGACAGACTGCGGTGTGAGTGGAAAGCTTTGGGTGGGGGAGGAGGCAGGGTCTCTCTCCTCAGGAGCCTGGGCTGTGACCACACCACCAACTAAAGGGCGGGGAGAGTTTCCCCTCAATTCCTCACTGCTTCACCCAGCAACCGTTTTTTTTTTGGTTGGGCGCCGGCAGCGTGAGGTCTGGTTGTGTGACAGGAGAGAGCCCCAGCGTGTGTGTGCATAAAGGGCCCTGTGCTCATGCCCCAGGTGCCAGCGGTGTTTGGTGCCCTACAACAAAAGGCCACACCTGACCTGCAGCTGGTTTGCTGCCTCCCCGAGGGCTCAGAGTAGACTTGTGTGTACGGAATATCTTTTTGGCCCCAGAATCTGCCTCAGTGCTGCTGGACCCGAGACGTCACCAAAAAACTGGGGTGAGGAAGCCCAGTGGCCCAACTGTGCTTGGGGGCCGCCCCCCACTGTGGCAGCAGCAGTGGTCATAAGCATCATATCCCAGCCTATCTGCAAGCCTAAGAAATGGGGGGGGCACCTTGCCCTAAGGTGGTCATCAAGTCCCAAAGATGAGACCCTCCATGGGAACTAAGCCCTCCTTAGTCCTTTCTAAATACATCCCCACCCTTCTTCTCCACCCTCAGCAGGCACAAGTCATCCCAGTGTCCTCGGGCCAGAGAAGGGAAGGGTTGGTCAGCAGCATCCACAGGCAGAAAAGGCTGGTAAAGTCTTTCCTTTAGAAGACTAAAGCATCTTATAAACCTAGGTGGGATTGGAAGTTGTACTCCTTTAGGGAACACTAGAATGCAACCATTGGCTGAGCTCACTTGCCTCTACCACTTGCAAGCTGTGTGACCTTGGGCCAGGCACTTAACCTCTCTGAACCTAATCAGCCCTTCGCTTCCGCACAGAGGCTGCTGCCGTCACTGCCTCAGCTGCTCTTTCAGCTCCCCAAACTGGCTCTCTTCTTCCCCATTTCCTGCCTCTTAAATTTCCTCTTTACTCCTAACCGTGCCTGTAGCTAGTAGGCAGCAGGTCCTATTAGAAATCTTATTCACACTTGAGAAGGCTGCAAATTGGTGTCACTCAGTGGGTGGCAGCCTTTCACTGGAGAACAGGGGCCTGGATAAGCAGGAAGTGGGTGGGAGAGAAGGGAGTCAAATCTCTCCCAGGCAGCCCACAGCATTCAGGGCTGCTGTGCAGACAGAAGGGGGAGAGAGCCTGCCTCAGTGAAACATCTGGGGAGGGAAGTGGGGTTCACTCCTGATTTGAGAGATGGGTAAGAGAGCCCGTGTTGATAGATAGGGTGTAAAACAAGGAGCTGTGTACTCCCTAAGGGGTAAGTCGGGGGAGGGAGTCCGGGCTTTGAAGTCAGACACACCCCACTTCCAGTCCTGGCTCTACCGCTCACTGGCTGTGTGACTTTGAGCCAGTTGCTTAACGTCTCTGAGCATCAGATACCCCCCCCCGCCTTGTAAAATGGAATTTATCACATCTACCACGCTGGGTTGTTAGAAACTAAGCAAGAGAAGAGTCATACTATATAACAGCATAGATTAATACCCCATAATAGTCTCTTCACCTCCTCTTTCATGGTTTTTCTCTTTCCTTAAGTTGGACACCCACAGGACCCCTTCCACGAAATGGGAACGAATGACAACCACCATCTCTACTAGTCTCCCCTATCATGTAAGAGTTTTATCTCATTTGAAAATTTATCCTTCCCCTCCCCGCATCAGCATCTCGACCATTTCACAAGCTCAATATATAGGAAAAGAATGAATACAGGCCAAGCCCTCCACCCATTTTAAAAATGCAGAAACCAAGGCTTGCAGAGGTTGTGCGACTAACCTCTAGGTCCCTCGGCAAAATAAACAGCTTACTACTTCTTGAGGTACCTTTCTAGGTTTCTCAGAACGCAAAAGGGTTGGTGAGCCAAGGGTCAGGGCATCTGGGTCCCCTTCCCTCAATGGCAGGGACCTGGTTCACACAGGTAGTAGCCAAGTGGCCAGAACTTCGATTTGTAAGGAGGCAGCGCCATCTTGTGGTTCCTCTGGGTAGCTGCACTCTAGCGGCGATTCTCGGAAATCAGCTGCAAAATAGTCACCTAGTGAGTGTGCGTTTTGACAATCTCCATGTTCAAGGTCAAGTGTAATTGAAAATTTCTTTCAAGTCTCTCATGAAAATCCTAAGAATTTTGTTAACACTAAAAAATAATAAAATTCCTGCTGTGAAAAATAAAAGCTCCCTGTTCAGGCCCCACCACCCCAGACCAGTTAAATCAGAATTTGGGGCTTGACCCAAGCAAGTGTCAGAATGTTTTTAACAATCCTCAGGCAATTCCAGGATTCAGCCAAGATTGCGTCACCGATTTGAGGATTAATTTTCTATGTGAAGGAACTAGTCTGGAATGGAACAAGTATCAGTGGAAAATAAATTTTCCTTAGATCAAATCCCTCCATTTTGCATTTAAAAATTAGTCATATGAACCTTAACCTGGATGTAAGATCCCTAGAAATTCTCAGAAGTGGAGAGAAGGTATAAAGGCACCGTAAGTGTCTTGGGGACAGGTAGGTCCAAAGCCACTGTTAGATCAAGAGTCCTAATAGAGGGGATCTACTTGAATAAAATGAACCACTTGCCTTTGGCTCCCAGAATTTTGTCAGCTTCATACCCTCCAAACAAGGAATCTGTAACCTGCGCGTGCATCCGAAAGCTGTCAGTCAGCTCATTCAAACAGATCGCTGGGCCCCACCGCTGGATTTCTGAGTCAGGAGATCCAACCAATTCCCAGGTGAAGCCTGGCCTCTGGGCTGGGACCACACTTAGAGAACCACGGCTCTAAAAAAATGACCAGATCAACCCCCTTCCTATCGGCACCTGGTCCAGCAGCACAAGGCAGGCAGAAGGGCGCTTTGACGGTGGCAATGTTTTTTGTAAGCGCAAAACAGATCAAGCCCTATGTCTCAAATGCTTCCCTATGGATAAGGTAGAGGGGCAAGGTGGGGTCCATAGGGGCAGGGCTTGGGTCTGGGCTTTCTCCCATCAAGCCCAAGCTCAAAGGGGTTCCTTTATATAGGAGCCCCAGCTTTTGTAGAAGCCAGAGATATTTTAGCCCCAAAATGGGAGGGTGAAATCCCTAAAGGTGGGATTGGCGATACGGCTATCCACAGTCAAAATGCCAGTATTGCATACCTTTAAGTCTTTTGCTTGATCATATTTTTTTGTAAGTCTAAGTACGCAGTTACAAAGGATGTATCGCAAATATTTGATGTCTTTTTAAAAAGTGCCCTTAAATGAATGCAATGGAGTCTACACATAGCATTTGAATGCTGACATTATCGGCCGCTAAAGCGCAGCTATCTAGGGAATCCACCAGATGGCGCCACCTCCTTGCTTATCGCAGCTCTGGACAATTGGCTGCTGGCTGTTCCCTAGAAAGTCCACCAGACGGCGCTGTCTCTTAGTTAATCAGAGTGCTGGACACAACCACGCTGGGTTGTTACTATAACTAAGCAAGAGAAGAGTCATAATACACAACAGCATGGATTAATACCTGTCATGCGGGGTCTCTGGTCCCGCTCGCCACATAAGAACGCAGGACATGGTGAGGCCAAACAGGAACACCCACGGAGCCATAGATAGGGGAGTCACACCACTATAGTCTCGCTGGCGACTAGGTTGGAGACCCAGGAAGCAGCAGCCACACCATCCGCAACCCGCCGTCCGCTTCTCTGCCAACCAACCTCACTTACTAACTGCAGTCCACCTCTCTGCAATCCGCAATCCACAATCCGCTCTTGCTAGCTCAGTCATGGCAGTTATATTAGTGGCTAATGACTAACTGGTAACAGCTAATGGCCAACTAGTCACAGCTGATGACCATCTACCACCCGAGCCAGCACCTTTCCACGTGAGGTCCAGAGCCTGGAAACTGCTCTCTGGGACTCTGTCCCCCCAATACCCAATAGTAGTCTCTTTGCCTCCTCTTTCGTGGTTTTTCTCTTTCCTTAAGTTGGACACCCACGGGACCCCTTCCACGAAATAGGAACGAATGACAACCACCATCTCTACTAGTCTCCCCTATCATGTAAGAGTTTTATCCCATTTGAAAGTTTATCCTTCCCCTCCCCGCATCAGCATCTCGTCCATTTCACGAAGCTCAATATATAGGAAAAGAATGAATATAGGCCAAGCCCTCCACCCATTTTAAAAATGCAGAAACCAAGGCTTGCAGAGGTTGTGCGACTAACCTCTAGGTCCCTCGGCAAAATAAACAGCTTACTACTTCTTGAGGTACCTTTCTAGGTGTCTCAGAACGCAAAAGGGTTGGTGAGCCAAGGGTCAGGGCATCTGGGTCCCCTTCCCTTAACGGCAGGGACCTGGTTTACACAGGCAGCAGCTAGGTTTCCAGCGCTCTCTTCTGGTACCCTGAATAAGCAGGGAGGCAGCGCCATCTGGTGGATTTTCTAGGGAACAGCCAGCAGCCAAGTGGCCAGAGCTGCGATAAGCAAGGAGGCGGCGCCATCTGGTGGATTCTCTAGATAGCTGCGCTTTAGCGGCCGATAATGTCAGCATTCAAATGCTATGTGTAGACGCCACTGCATTCATTTAAGGGCACTTTTTAAAAAAGATGTCAGATATTTGCGATACATCCTTTGTAACTGCGTCCTTAGACTTATAAAAAATATGATCAAGCAAAAGACTTAAAGGTATGCAATACCGGCATTTTGACTGTGGCTAGCCGCATCGCCAACTGCTAGCCTTTCTGTTACTGCGCCCCAAGAGCAACTAGTCGGGGACTGAGCTTGTTCTGTATCCCAGTGTCCAGCCCATAGTAGGAACTTAATACTTATGAGTAAAGCATTGCAAAAGGATAAGTGAAAAAAAAAAAAAAAATACTGCCGAAGTAGCAAACCTGAGTTTAAAAACCTTTCTTGAGCCGGCCTGGTGGCTCAGGCGGTTGGAGCTCCGGGCAGCTAACTCCGAAGGCTGCCCGTTCCATTCCCACATGGGCCAGTGGGCTCTCAACCACAAGGTTGCCAGTTCAATTCCTCGAGTCCCACAAGGGATGGTGGGCTGCGCCCCCTGCAACTAGCAACGGCAACTGGACCTGGAGCTGAGCTGCGCCCTCCACAACTAAGACTGAAAGGACAACAACCGGACTTGGAAAAAAGTCCTGGAAGTACACACTGTTCCCCAATAAAGTCCTGTTCCCCTTCCCCAATTAAAAAAAAAATATTCAACACTCATTAGGTATTAAAAAAAACACAAAAAACCTTTCTTTAGTGCCCATTACGTAGATGTCAGCTAGGGGTTATTATTTAAATTTTGCAACTGTGGGCGTGTACTCTGTCATTCTGCCTTTGGAGGCACGTAATTTATAGGCGCCCACATCCCGACCCAGGGAGCGGGGTGCATTGTTAATAGGGAACACATATGGGAGCGCGACACGGGCGAGAGGCCACGCTCCGTTTCGGTCTCTTTAAAATTTCCCGCTGGCTTGGTCGACTGGAAACACAAACCACGCCCCTGTAGGGATTCCCTCCCCTTCTGCCGCGCGCCTACCCGCAGACAGCCAGGTTCCCCCAGAGAACCAATCAGAAGATAGTTTAGGCGGGCACTGCCGTTCAGCGAACCAATAGGCGGGCAGCCAGAGCGGGGCTTGCCCGGACATGTGGGCAGTGCAGGCTACCCGGACGCCACGTGCGGGCGGGAGGACTCGTGCCCCGGAGGTCTCGTGCACGAGCTTCAGGTGATCGCGGGGACCCTTGTGGGGACAGCAGAGTCGAGCGGGCTGGCGCGGCGTGTCCCCTCCCGCGGCGTCCCGCGTGTGTCTGCACCCCCGGCCTGTGGCGGGGACGCCCAGACCCGGCCGACCAGCTCGCCTGGTCCGCTGGTGTGCAGGCCGGGCCCAGGGCGCTGCCCGCCCCACGTCCCCGCCCTGCTCGGGGGTCTCGGACCTAAGGGGACGTGGATGGGCCATGGGCCTCGGCCTGGCGGGCGGCGGCGGAACCGCCGCAGCTACTGAGTGACCAATGCCCGCGTCCCTCCCGGGGAGCGGTCAGGCCGCCATGCGTCACTCCCGGGAGGGCGGCGGCGGCTGGGGTGGGGGCCCGTGCGGGGCTCCCTCGGACTTCCTTGTCCCGCGAACTTTTTAGTAGCCCGGGGGATCTTCAGCCATCGCGGTTTTCCCAAATTCGGGCGATAGTTAGTATCATGGCTTGGGGGTGGGGTCGCGCGCTCTCTAAAATGCAGATTCTCGGGCCCCCTGCCCCCAAGTGGACCTTCAGGTGTGGGGGTAGGTCCGAAAATCGGCGTTTTAAACCGACCTCTTCATTGTTTCTGGTAACGAACTGCTTTGGGGAAGCCCCTAACGCAGTTCAACTCTCTAGTAAACGCTTGTTTTATGGGGAGGAGACTGGCCACCTCGTCCAGTTGATCTGGTTCTTTGGTGCCCGAGCAGGGCCTAGAACTGCCCACTGATCAGCCAGCAGCGTGGTGGCCCTGATGCCATTGGCGATTGTACTTTTGTGAGGCCATCGTTCTGAGGTCTGCTGCTGGGACCCTTCCCTTAGGCCAGGGCCCCCGCCAGGAAGGCCTGGTGGCTGCTGATCCCCCAAAACACAGGTTTCGGGCTGGAGCGAGATTTGTGTTTGTCCTTACTGTAACAGTTGTGTTATTTGAGTGAAACTTCTCCCTAGACTGACTGACAGCTCATCTGGGGGCCCAGGATGAGGGAAGAGTACCCTTGATACGTAATTGTTGGTTTTGACATGTCAGCAAGATCCCGGCGAGGAGAAGGGCACTTCCCTCATCTCTTGAAACACAAGGCCACTGAGACCTTTTCTCAGGGAGCCTATTTCTGGCTTCTGTGAAACCCTGCCAGGCGGGTCCGGGAGGCCACTGACCCTAGTCCCTGCCTCAGCTGACCTGCTTGGCCCTCAGCCCTCTCAGAGAAGGGAGAGCGCCCTCCTCCCCCACAGAGGTCAGTCTCCCGCTTCTCGGGCCTTGTCCCCACTGCGGGGCTGAGGCAAACAGAGTGAGGTTCTGTATTTGTTGGCTAACGTATGACTTGGCAATATGACGATGAAGTAGATTATAATGAAGGCCCTTCTCCGGGAAGGGATGAGCAAGCAGAGGGAGGATGAGTCAGGATGGGTCACTGCCTCACCTCGGCCCACACATCAGCACATGGCACTTGACCTCCCCTCTCCCTCCCATGTCTCTTCATCTTTGCTGCGATGGCTCAGATTCTGATCCTGCCACCCTCTCTCTAACACTCTCTAGGGAGATTGGTGGTTCCCAGTTAATCTCTGGATTAAGCCCAAACTTTTACTGCTCTCCAGGAATAATTCTTTCTCACTGCCCACCTTTCTCACTCCTGACTCCTTGCTTTTCAGTTAATTGCTGCACCAGGCTCCTTGCCCTCCTGCTGTGATGTGCTTTCCCTCTGGACTTTGTGTCTGCATTTTCTCTGTCGGGGTGCCCTTCCCTTCCTGGGCTCTTGGCAGACCTTCTTGAAACCCTTTAAAGCTTTCAAGTGTCTCCTGCACTGCCAGGCCTTTCCTAACCTAGCCATCTGCCTGGTCCAGTACCTGGCCAGGTAAGTCAGGCACCTGCCCTTTCAGTCCATCGCTTCCATCCTTAGCACAACCGTGCAAGTTCCTGACTCCTCTCTCTCTGCCAAACCAGGAGTTCCCTGAGTTCAGTCACCACCAGCTCTGCAGTCCCCACACACAGTCTGACAGATAGCAGGGATTGGGGGCTCATATCAGCTTTGGTCTCTTGTTAATTGGGCAAGTTACTTAATATCTTTGCCCCCATTCTCTTACCTGTAATATGAGGATACTTTCTGTGGGTTGTTGGAAGGCTGAGTGAGTCTATGTAAAGTACTTACAGCGGCGGTTTGCATGTGGTTCTGACTGTACGAATGCAATTATGATTAAAGGAGGTCCTCCACTCTGTCCAGGAGCCTGAGACAAGTACAGGCCCAGCAGGAAAGCACTGCAGGAGGGAGGGAGGGTGGGCTGGCCTGGCCCACGCCTCATCCAGCCCTCGCTGCCCTGTGTGTTCTCTCTCCAGGGTGCTGGCCCATGGGAAGATTACCTCGCAGGACTCCCTTGCCCCGAGTGGTGAGCAGATTGGGATGGTCCCCCGGGAAGCCTCTGAGCCTGCCCAGAACCTGTGTCTTTTGCTGGCCAGCCCCCTTGCCAAGGATGTACTTCGGAGAAAGCACAAGAGGAAGAGCCGACAGCACGAGCGGTTCATGGCCCGGAAGGCTTTGCTGCAGGAGCAGGGGCTACTGAGCACGCCCGCAGAGCCGGGGCCCTCCCCACCGCCCATGTCGTTAGAGGCACCGCCAGGCACTGAGGCTGCCAGCCGTGGGAGGCAGCGTCCACGGGCCGAAACCGGAAGTGCCCCATGCAGCAGAAAGCCCACCCCCAGGGAATCCACTGGGCCCCTGCCCAGCAAGTGTGTGGCTATCGACTGCGAGATGGTGGGCACGGGTCCTCGCGGGCGGGTGAGTGAGCTGGCCCGCTGCTCGGTGGTGAGTTACCACGGCGACGTCCTCTACGACAAGTACGTGCGACCTGAGATGCCCGTCGTGGACTACCGTACGCGCTGGAGCGGCATCACTCGGCAGCACATGCGCAAAGCCATCCCCTTCCAGGTGGCCCAGAAAGAGGTGAGGGCAGGCTGGGGACCCATTGGGGTTAGTGTGATGGCGTGCGAAGAGCAGCCCTGGGTTTGTGCCACCACTGCCACTGGCAGCGAGAGACCTTGGCAAAGTTACTTAACTCCTCCCAACAGTGGGTTCCTTCTCACAGACGGGTGAGTACACATCCTGACCTACCTGCACGTAAGCATGGCCGGGTGTCATACGTGATCGTGTTTGTGGAAAGACGGTGCCAACGGCGGGGTATGACACAGCGTGCATTTTACATTTTCTTTTCTGTTATAAAATATAACACATCGGTGTGAAATTTGTAAGGCCCACAGTGCTATCCCCTTCAGGTGTTGATGTTTTGGTGTATTTCCTTAGGTTAATTCTTCAGCGCTTTGAAAACAAATTCATTAGCAGGGCCACACTAATGTGCCAGAAATTCCCAGCCATGCTTGAGCAGAAGAAACACTGAAAGCTTTATTAACAATCTTGGGTCTTTGTCCCCCGATCCCTCTGATCCCGTTGGTGTCTAGGCGCCCAGGGGGGCTCTGATGTGTGCATCCCTAAAAATCTCACACTGTGCAAACTTCTGCTATAAAAACTTTAGAGCTTATGGGGAAAATGGGGTTAGGGACACAACACAAAAAAACATCATCAGTGACACCGCGAAAATGAAAAGATGGAAACCTAATAACAATGGTAACACAATTTTGCACGTGTTAAGTGGTTAAGAAATACGTAAATATACCAACAAGGATGGCACTTTACCTTGAAAAAGACCTGGAGTTTCCTTGCGGAGGTAGATGTCAGGACTTGCGATCCCTGGAGTGGTCCAAGGACTGTTACCTGAAATCAGAAAGTGGGGAGGCCAGGTGTGGGTGGCTGAATTGAGCTCGCTGGAAGGTTTCTGAGGGCTGTGCGTTTTGTGCGTTCACTTAGCGTTTGTCAAGGGCGAAATCATGTGTTATTCTCAAATTATGTTCTAATATATCAAACATGTTGGAACATTTTGCCTTTTCCAAATGAACGTTATAGCAGAACTACTTCACCTTTCTGTGTGATTCCTGGGGTTAGGTAAATTTGGGGAACTACTAGAATGCTACTAAATTTGGGGAACTACTAGTGTCTTGTGTCTTCCTTTTCCACGTACGATACAGCCTAAGCATTTCTCTCACAAGATTTGCAGCTTGTTTATCAAGCAGGCTGATCAGAAATAGAAACAACAGGAAGGAAGGCGTGTGGTGAACCCTTAGCTCCTTGGTCTGACTTCAGCCTGGTTGATGGTGACCCCAAGAGAAGAAGCACTTGTCTGCCCAGACTCTGAGCCAGTGTGCAGCACGCTCGATCCTTTCCCACCAAATGGCTGGTTGGGGGGAGTGGGGTCTCACTAGAGTGGTGGCACGGCCCTCCCACTAAAGTAAATGCTCCCTATCCACCCGCTGTGAAAGCTGAGTTGAGCGATAAACATACGTTGCCAGCAGAGGCAGACTGTGGGAGGCCAGCAGCTGGTGATAAGGAGAGCCAAGCCCAGCAACGGGGGCTGGTGGGTTTGCAGGCCCGTGGACGTGGCCTCGCTGGGGCCTAAGGAGGGTGGAAGACAGAGAAGAGAGGTACACATCAGACAGATGGTCAGGGCTGAGCAAGGCAGCAAGCTTAGAGGCTGAGAAGTAGGGTCCTGCATAGCAGAGGTGCAGAAACAATCCTGAAGATGGACTGTGTGGGGGGCCGTGTCTGGGGTGTCTCCAGGGCCAGGCACCGCTCAGCGGACTACACCCAGTGACCGGCCTGTGTGCTGAGTTTCCATTGAGTATCGTCAGTGAAGTCAAACGCGGTCCCTGCGTGTTTACAGTGAGCTGACCGTAGTGGGTGGATGGACCAGGCCAGAGCTAACTGTGTGCTTAGAAAGTGCAATGAGTCCCCTGCAGGAGAAAACGTGTGGATGGGGGTCCTGGGGTGGCCTCCTGACCTGTGAGCTGGGACCTGCCATGAGAGGAGATGGAGGAAGAGGTGGGTGGGACGGGAGGGCTGCTGAGGTCTTGAGGCTGCGAGAAGAGGCTGGTATGGAGTATGGGGACTCCCCCCCCCCAGTCTCTGCTCACAGCCGCCGTGGCCGTTGCTGGCAGCAGCCCTGTTTTACAGGCTCTGCCTGTGCTTCCCTTAAGTAGCCGGTAGAAGGGTCTGGATTCCACCTTGGGCGGGGTGGTTGGCTGGAGCTCGCGGTCTCCCCGCTCCGCGTGCCTCCCTCCAGAGGGATCTGTGTACCCCCGGACCCCGCCGCACCAGCCCGCCTGTGGGGCCTTCCTGACTCCCGTCTTTGCTCACAGATCCTCAAGCTCCTGAAGGGCAAGGTGGTGGTGGGGCACGCCCTGCACAATGACTTCCGGGCTCTCAAGTACGTCCACCCTCGGAGCCAGACCCGGGACACCACTTCCGTCCCCAACCTCCTCAGCCAGCCCGGCCTCCATACCCGGGCGCGGGTCTCTCTCAAGGAGCTGGCCCTGCAGCTGCTGCACAAGAGGATCCAGGTGTGTGAGCCGCGGACGGGCCGTGGGTCGTGGGCTGTGGGTCGTGGGCCGTGCCTGCGACCCCTTGTCATTCCTCCCAACCCAGTCCAGTCCAGGTCTTGGGGACCTTGATCAAGCAGGGGTCTCCCGCGTGTACATGCCGCCCTGGGTTTCTCTGCAGCGTCCTTTGTCCCCAGTGGGTACACTGTCCCGGGTGATCTCTCCAGGATGTCCCCCGTGTGCTCCCAGGCTCTCAGGGCCAGCAGGGAATGCCTGCTCTTTCTGTGTTTCACAGTCACGGTTCCGTCTGCTCCTCCAGCCTTTGTTTTACAGTTGAGGAAAGGGCTTAGGGCAGCTCCGTGGCTTGTGCTGCGGCTGAGATTCCACCGCCTTTCTGTCTGACAAAAGCCCACGCCCTTCTCCCGGTACCAAGCCACGCACCCTTCCTCTGAGAGTTCATGTTCTTGGGCCTGTACACACAGCTGGCGTGACGGGCGTCTTGCCAGGCCTGACAGGGCTCTCGTCCACAGGTGGGCCGGCACGGGCACTCGTCCGTGGAAGACGCCATGACGGCCATGGAGCTCTACCGGCTGGTGGAGGTGAAATGGGAACAGCGGGAGGCCGGCAGCTTCTGGACGCGCCCGGAGGACAGAGAGCCTGACAGCAGCACGGACATGGCGCAGTATATGGAGGACCAATACTGGCCTGAGGACCTGGCCCAGGGTAGCAGCGGAGCAACAGGGCAGACGCAGGACAGGAGGGCGTGAGGGAGGAGAGGGTGTGTCACCTGGGCAGGGCAGGCTGCAGCCCGCTTCCCCCAGGGTCCGAGGAGTTGGGATCATCGTCCTCTTTCCAGGGCTGTTGTCGGACCCCCACCCCCACCCCTGGGGTTTTGCTAGTGGCACTTTACAGATGCCACAAAAATGTCAGGTGGGCTACCTATTAGGACCCCCACAGGAGTAGGGTTTGCGCCAACAGACTGTCCCAGGCTGTCACTTCCCCACCCCCAAGCAGCAGTATCTAAAGGGATAAGACCTCCCTGGGAAGGGTGGGGTGCGGCTGTTAAGCTCCCTTAACTCCTGTTTTCTTTACCACCTACCTCTTCCTCCAGAGCCATTGTCACGTTCAGAATAAACATGCCCTGAATCTTTAGAGTTAATATCTTCCCTTTTCTCCTGGCTACCTGAGGGGCTGGGCTAGGGTCCCATGGAATGCTTGGCTCCAGGAACACCGGCCACTATCCCAGGAGCAGGGAAAGGGGATAAGATTTGGGTGGAGACTGGCATAGTTATTTTGACCCCAATCTGGCATTTCTCTTGCCCACGCAGCACTAGGCTCCCCTAAGCAGAGCCTGAGAAACAAGACAGCAGTTTGCATTCTGGGACCTGTATTAAGAGCAAGGCGACCAGTCTGCGCTTCTGGTGGGGCTGAGGCTTGGGCAGTCGTGCAGTGTCCTGGCCCGCAGGCTGGTGCCCCCTCCGGCACTTTGAGAATCACTATGGTGGTTGTGTATTTTCCAAATTTCTAAAAGGATTCTGTTGTTATTTCATCCCCACCCCTCTTTTCTTGTTTCCTAAGGGGCGGTTTTGGGGGTATTGGGGTAACCAAGAGCTCAGGCCATATGGACGTTTGAGCCCCATCATTGCTTCTCAGTTCATAACTTTGAGACCTGAGGCAAGTAGGTGACTTTACTCTTGAGCCTGTTCCCTCACCTGGTAAATGGGGACAATGACATAACCTACCTCATAGGGTTGTCGGGAGGACGATATGCTAGCAGCCTGTACAGTGCCTGACACAGTGATCGCTGGGCCCTGGGAGCCGCTGCTTTTCTTGAAGGATTCGTTTCAGCCTCTTCAGGGGGACCCCTGAACACGCCCCTCTGGTCGTGGGGCTTTGGACCACGCAGACTGTCTTTGCTTGCCTCTTCCAGCAGGTGGGGCATTGGGCCTGGGTAAGGACGAGGCACGGAGGTCGAGGCTTCTCCCCATTCTTCAGGGACACACGATTCATGTGCATTCTGGGCCCCTCTGCGGTGAGCAGGAGGTGACAGTGAATTTTTTCATGTCCATCTTAGAAAATCAGCAGGGCCAGGAAGGGAGAGACCCCACTGAAAGCACACTCCTTCCAGCTCGGGGCCATAGATTGTTCTGTCACCAGTCTGTCCCCTTCTGCAGAGTAGGGAGCTGGCTGAGTCATGGACGACTGCTGGCCCGGCTCCAGGACTTTGTTCTGGATTCTTTAGAAATCTGCAGCTGACTCCAAACTCACAGCTGAGCAGTAGCTGTGATTCTTTTGCCTGTGGGTTGAAGGAAGATGGAGCTGTTACTCATATTCCAGAAATGTACTGGGTTTTAAATCAGCATTGTTATAAGACTGTTCTGGAATAAAACTCAATTGGAAAAGTGAACCTTTTCTGCAAATCCCCAAGCTAGCGTGGGAGGGTGGCTTGGTGGGGGGATTGGGGTGCTGGGATGCATTCTTGCCGGGTACTTTGGCCTTTGAGGTAGGTGGCTTTCAAGATGACGCTTTGGGAGGTGGCGAGAAAATATTAGCTACAGAATTTACATAGTTTATTTTTAACATTTTGTAACTGCCCTGTTATAGAGCACACATTTATTTAACTTGTTTTTCCCTAAAGCTATGCACATGTTTTTTATCTTAAATTTTTTTTTAATTGTAAAATACACAACATAAATTTCTCATCTTAACCATTTTTAACTGTAGAGTTCAGTAGGGTTAAGTACATTCACATTGCTCTCCAGAGCTTTTTCATCTTGTAAAACTGAAACTACACTCATTAAACAATAACTCCCCATTCCCTCCTCCCTTTAGCCCCTGGTGACCACAATTCTACTTCCTGTTTCTGTGAATTTGACTAGATACCTCTTATAAGTGGAATCCTACAATATTTGTCTTCTTGTGACTGGCTTATTTCACTTAGCATAACGTCCTCCAAGTTCATCCATGCTGTAGTATGTTTCAGAGTTTCCGTTTTAAGCCCGAATAACACTCATTTGGGTGTATATGCCACATGTTGTTTATTCGTCCCTTGGACACTAGGATAGCTTCCCCTTCTTGGCTATTGTGAATAATGCTGGTATGAACATGGGTGTGCAAATATTTCTTTTGGACCCTGCTTTCAATTCTTTTGGGGAAGTCCCCCCTTATTCCACAGTTTCATTCACCCACTTTCAACGGCAGTCCAAAAATATTAAATAGGAAATTCCAGAAATAATTCATAAGTTTTAAATTACACACCATTCTGAATAATGTGATGAAATCTCACGCTGTCTTGCTCCATCCTACCCGGCACCTCCACCCTGTCTTATGTTCCCCACCCCATTAGTCAAGTGGTCAGCTGTCTCAATTATTAGATCAACTCACGTTATACAGTACTTATGATCAAATAACCCTGATTTTACTTAACAGTGACCCCAAATCGCATGCCAAAGGGAAGCCATAAAGTGCTTCCTTTAAGTGAAATGGTAAAAGTTCTGAACCTAATAGGGAAAGAAAAAAAAATGTACGGTGAGGTTGCTAAGCTCTATGGTAAGAATGAATCCATCCAATCTTCCAAATTGTGAAGAAGGAAAAAGAAATCCATGTTAGTTTTGCTGTCACACCTCAAACTAAGTTACAGCCAGTGCGTGATAAGTGGTAGTGAAGATGGAAAAGGCATTAAATTTGTGGCTGGAAGACATGAAAAGAAAATGTGTTTCCACTGACGGCAATGTGCTGTGCCAGAAAACATTGAGACGAGGATTTCAGCAATGGACCCCCTGACACAAGTGACACCGGGCCTTTTACTGCAAGTAAGGGGTGGTTACAGAGATTCAGGAATAGGTTTGGACGGAAAAATGTAAAGATTACTGGAGATGCTGCGTCTGCCGAGGTGGAAGTGGACTAGGGCTCAGTCGTATCCACGGTTTCAGGCACCCACTGGGGGTCTTAGAACGTGTCCCCCAGAATAAGTGTGTCGGGGGCAACTACTGGATACCCAGAAGTAGAATTCCTGTATCATGGTAATTCTGTTTAATTTTTTTTTGAGGAACTGCTCTACCGTTTCCCATAGTGGCTGCACCAGTTTACATTCCCACCAGCACCCAAACAGGGCTCCAACTTCTTCACATCCTCATCGACACTAGATATTTTGGGGTGCGGGGGTGGGGTGGGTTGGTTGGCATCCTAATGGGTGTGAGGAGGTATCTCATTGTGGGTTTGATTTGCATTTCCCTATTGATTAGTGAGATTGAGCGTCTGTACATGCTTATTGGTACACATTTTCTAACTTTTCTATGTGTTTTTAAAATGTATTCCATTAGCGCAATTCGACATAGCATTACGTTGAACCACATGAAATTGCTGATATTTGACTGTTTCAGATAGTTCCACCTGCCGTACATAATTTAGAAATTCACATACACGTTTTAGTAGTACGTGCCCAGCCGAGGTGGGAAGACAGCTGAGCTAGAATTCAAAACCTGTCACTTCTACCTGAAGGCAGAGACCTAATCCTACCCCTCGCGCCCCAGGGCCCAGCACTCAGTGAATATGAATTAAGAAATGACCCAGTCATTCTGAAGGAGGCAGGGAGGACCCGTGATGGTTGGAGAGGAGTCACCATGTGAATACACAAAGGCCTTGAATTTAGGATGGGATTGGAAAGTCCCGTGGGACAGAGGAAAGGAGGGTCTTGGAAACTGCACAGGAAGTAGAGGTTAGGTTTTTTTTGACAACAGGAAATCACTAGGTTCTTGAGCAAAGAGCTTGTGACAAACAGTGCAAAAGATGAGGTTTTGGGAAACAACCTGTTCAAATTTGAAGGACAGTTGAGAAGGGCATGAAGATGGAGGTGGGAAGAAGACTGGGAGCCGTCTAGGAAAGTCACGAAGCAAAGGAGAAAAGCAGGGAAAGCTTAAAGCTGTAGATTTGGAGCCCAGCACAGAGCAGGCTCAGGGCCCCTGGGGACAAGAACTGGAGGGGAGGGTTATGTGCTGCCTGAGACCCAGGAAGCAAGTCGGGTGAAAGTGTGACCTAAGGTGGGGGGATGCTAATGTGTGTGGATCACCAGCTGTTCCTGCAGAGATGACAGAAACAGAAACCTCCAACTAGAGCTTTAGGGGGTTACTTTTTCAATGCACATTCACTTTACGTAAAGTAATGGATATTTAGCTTCATTTCCCCCTAAATCAGGGTAACAATCGTTGACGCCGTTGAGATACAGGAAGTCCCCAAAGAGTCTGAATTCAAGCAAAAGTTGCTCATTCAGGATAGGAACCGCAAAACAATCTCATACCTCACATTTGAACCAACTGAACAGCAAAGAGTAACGATGCCTCATCATTTAGACATAGTTCAGTGTCGGGTTTTATTTTTGAGGTCTGTTCAAGTTGGCTGTCCGGGGTGGACGTCTCTGGGTGAAAACACCATGGATCTCGGGAAATTCCTTTCCAAGCCTCAAATCTTTGTGACCACTGGGGACAATCAGATCCCACGTCTCCGTGCTTATTCTGAATGGATGTGGGGTAGGAGCCAAAATGGGGGGCTCTCGACTCATGGTTGAATCTCACCACAGTGTATGATGGACAATCTCCTCACGGGGAGCTGATTCTATGTTTGCCCCACTTGTAACTCATTTCATTTATTCACCAAATGTTGAGTGCTTCCTACGTGCCAGGCATTGTTCTAAGAGGGAGAGAGTAACTAACAGGAAATATGCCAGGCTGGTGGGGTGGTCCCTCCAGGCCTGCTTGTCCTTTCCCAGAGCCCACCGAGGACAGACAGATGGCTGTTTCTGAGGCGCCCTGAACCAATGGAGACTGTAAGGACCTCCTCACTCCTTCCTTGCCTTCCCAAGCTGGGATGGGTGGGGGGCTAGTGCCCCTCGCATCTCAGCTTTCTGCCCTTCCCAATGAATAGCCTCCATGTCCCAAGAGCCAGATCCTTTGCCCCATAAAAACCCTCAGAGTGTCAGATTGGTAGTGGCCCGGAAGCTGTGGGACATTCCCCAGGCTCCAATCCTGGGGATGTTTATTTTACAGGCGGAGGGTGAGAACGGAATGAGACATGTTGCAATCCACTCCCTCCACGTCAGCAGCGTCATCTGAGCAATGAGGTGGAGGACAGGGGTAAAGGGGGGACAGGCAAACATGTTGCCTGCCAGCTTTGTCAGTCCTGACTCAGGCCACCAAGTTTCCCCATCGGCCGGCCGTGCAAAGAGACGGAGCAACCAGCCCACGTGCCGGCTTCCTGCTCTGACTTCACTTGAAAACGAACATGAAACTGAAACAGGGTCAGGATTCCCGGCTTGAAGTCAGAGATGAGTCACTGCTCAGAGCAACTGCAGTAGCTGACAAGCAGCCCCAGAGAGGCAGGCGGGAGCCCCATGCATAGGAAGCAGACAGGTAAGGATGGGAGCCGGGATGGGGGGGTTCAATGCATGTCTCCAGGGTGGCGGGCCAGCGAAGGTGGCCTCCTGGTCCTGAGGCTGCCAGGCGCGACCAGAGTCCCTGGGACCGCCAAGCTGGGCGGGGTGACAAGAGGCCAACTTCCCTTTGCCAGGTGGCGTCTGCGATAAAGGGCAGGGCAAAGAGTACAGGTTGGCTGGGTGGTGGCTGAAGAGGCCTGGGGCCTCGGTTGGCCCTCGAGTGATGACCGTCCTACTACCTGCTCTCCAGCAGATCTGAGGGTCCCAGCGAAACATGGCAAGTAACATGGAGGTGGTGGCTATGGACTGTGAGATGGTGGGAGTGGGGCCCCACCAGGAGAGCGGCTTGGCTCGTTGCAGCCTTGTGGACATTAACGGAGACGTGCTCTACGACAAGTTCATCCGGCCGGAAGGGGAGATCACTAATTACAGAACCCGTGTCAGCGGCATCACACGTCAGCACATGGAGCAGGCCACCCCCTTCGCTGTGGCCAGGCTGGAGGTGAGTGAAGGACCATTTGCCAGCCAGGTCAAGGGGGGGCTGCAGACACCCCACACACACATAACACACTTCCCTGGTGCCTTCCCCAGGTGCCAGATCTGTCACCTGTGTCCCCAGCAATGTCAGATTCCCTGCCACCCCTGTGTGGGGAGCATCAGAGTGGGGAGACACCTGTTGGCATCTGTATCACATCCCTGAGAAGGCTTGCTATCATCAGGGCATCTGGTCCCCCTTGCTGGTCTTGCGATGGGGAAACGGAGTCCCATGTAATATCCCCTACACTGATTTGACGGATGGATTCCCCATTCTTTCCTCTACCCCAAGCTGCCCTGTGGGGGCGGGTCCTGGGCAGAAGCCGTTACTGGGCTGGGCCCTTGGCAGGGGTCCCTCCTGGTCCTTGAGAACCAACCAGAGGCCCCTGGGCTGAGGGGAGAGCTTGAGCCCAGACCTAATGCAGACCATCCATCAGTCGGAGGTCCCAAGATCCCGCTCCCCCCTGCCCGCCCGTCTTTCCTTTGAGGTGGTTGTGGTCTCTTCTCTAGTTTAACTTTCTGTTTCTCTGAATTAACCAAACAGAAAGCAAACTCAGCCCCTCTAAAGGTGGCCCTCAGATTAGTCACTTCTGAGAAGGTTCAGAAGGGCAAGCGAACTCATTGGTTTCTAGGCTGGTGGGGCATGGGGAAGTCCAAGAAGAACACAGAGAATCGGGATTCACCTCAACTCCCCAAACCGCATGTGTGCCAGTCTCCAGGTGCTAGAGATAAAGCCACAACCATAGGTATTATTTACTGAGCAGTGGCTGGATGCCCCGCTAGCACTCGCACAGCCTGCCAGGAGCGTTCCCAGGAGCTAACCCAGGTTTGAATCCCGGCTGGTTCCTTACCTGCTCAGTTACCTTGGGCAAGCTCCTCCACCTCTCTGTACCCAGTTTCTCAGTAGCAGTTTCACAGGATTATTGTGAGGACTGAGACGGCGCCTGGAGAGAGTGCCCATGGAAGTACTCAAAAGGTGTTAGCTACCATGATTGTTTGCCCTGCAATCCCATCTTACAGATGAGGAAAACTGAGGCTCGCCTGAACTAAGTGCATTGGTTGGCTATGGCCAGTAACAAAGGACTGCAAACTAGGGGGCTTAAACCACAGAGGTGTATTATCTCCTAGTTCTGGAGGCCAGAAGTTTCATCAAGGTGTCAGCAGGGTTGGTCCCTTCTGAGGGCTGAGGGAGAATCTGTTCCAGGCCTCTCCTAGCTTCTGGTGGCTGCTGCTGATTTTTGGTGTTCCTTGGCTTGTAGAAGTACCACTCCGATCTCTGCCTTCCCCTTCCCATGGCATTCTACCTGCGTGTGTGTCTCAATGTGCCAATGTCCCCTTTTTATAAAGACACTCATCATTTGGAGTACGGGCCTCCCTCGACTCCAATATGACCACGTCTTCACTAATTACATCTGCAAAGAGCCTATCTCCAAATAAGTCACGTTTTGAGGAACTAGGGCTTAGGATTTCGACAAATGAATTTTGTGGGCATGGGGGCGGGCGACACAATTCAGCCCGTGACACTAAGTACCTCGCCCAAGTTCAGATAACAGAATGGGGAAGGATTCCACCTCAGGCTCAAAACCTCTAGAGCTGTGCGCCCAATACGGTGTGGCTGGTCGGGCTGTAGTGGGCTGTCAGTGTGAAGTACACACTGGAACTGATTAGAGCTTTCATCAAATACCTCTCATTTTTGAATCGACTACATGTTGAAATGGTAATATTTTGGATATATTAGGTTAAATAAACCACATTAAGACTAATTAACCTATTCTTTTTAACGTTTACCATACGGCTATTCGATGATTGAAAATTACATGTGTGGCTCACGTGATATTTCTATTGGACAGCAG
Organism: Rhinolophus sinicus; assembly: GCF_036562045.2. NCBI lineage: Eukaryota > Metazoa > Chordata > Mammalia > Chiroptera > Rhinolophidae > Rhinolophus > Rhinolophus sinicus. Next base: position 11,718,911 of record NC_133762.1, read on the forward strand.
TGCACTAACGGATCCTGGGGTGCCCTGGGGAGGCGGCACAGGACCTCACGGTGGTTCTGGAAAGACTCCATGAGGCTGGTGGTATTTGCAAGGGGTGGGAGGAGTCTGTGTATGCAACTCAGTGGGCCACAGGGAGCCACTGACGATTCTTGAGCAAGAGCATGGCAGGATCAAAGCCAGTTTCAAGAAAACTAGAGTAGGGGGTGCTGTGAAGGAGAGATGGAAGTGAGGAAGAGATGACAGCGGGGAGGAGATTCACAACCCCTAGGAAGCAGCCACAAGGGCCTGAGACACCCGGGGCAGACCGATAACTAGAAAGCAGGAAATGTTAGGACGGAGGAGATCAAAGGAGAGTCACCAAGAAGGGGAAGCAGCAGAAAGAGGAAGTGGGTCTGTTCAGGTCCTGACGGGACACTGCGAGGAGCTGCCCATATTCAAACTCCCCCGAGCAGCCAGATGGATAGCGTGACCCCTCCTTTCTCCTCCTGCCCAGCCTTCCTCCCCATCATAATGGCAAAAAGGGCAGAAGAGCCTGGAACTAGGGGACAGGAGGCAGCAAAGAAACGCTTCTCCCATGCCCAGGCAATTCCCCGGACACCTTGGCACTGGCCTGGCTACAGGACACCTCGGTCCTTGTCCAGATGTGGTGTGCAAGTTTCTGTTTCTCAGTTGGAGGTTATGCCAGGCCCAGGGTTTCTCGTGTGTGGCATGGAGACCTGCCCAGAGTAGGCACTTAGCCACGTGGGGAGTGAGGCAGGAATCCAAAGACCAGGAGGATCTTTGGAACCACATCTGGGGGGGTCACACTTCCTGCTCTGTCCCTTCCTGGTCTGTGTGACCTTCGGCAGGTTATGGGCCCTCTCTGAGCCGGTTTCCTCACCAGTGAAAGGGGAGTATTGCTGCTTCTCCCTGCTCTTGTGCAGGTTGGGGACAGTGACACAGCCTGTAGCTCTAAGCTCAGTGCCTGGTTCATGGCTGATGGTCACTAATGTGCCCGTGGAGAGAGAAGGTGATCCGTCAGAGTCCCTTCTCGGACTCCATCTAGAATTGTGGTCTTAGACTCGGGCTCTCAGTTCTGCCTGCTGCTTACCCTGCTGCCGGAGAAAGTTCCCTGGGCCTGGTTCATACCACAGCCTCCCAGCCCCCCATTCAAATACGTCCCATGGCTCCCCACGGCCCAAGGTCCCCTTGGCCCATCATTCATAGCCTTCCAAGGCCCGACCTACCTACTTTTCCTGCCTTCTCTCACAGCTCAGCCGTCACCCACCTGTGCTTCAGCCAAACCCTTACTCTCCCTACCCCTAGAAATGCTACCACTGTGGAGAGCCCAGGCCAGAGGAGTCCTTTATAATGTCCCCACCCCACTGCCCCAAGAGGACCCCCCAGTGGGAGTCTCTCACCCTCCTTACTGTCACACAGGAGTCCTGGCACCTGCATGAACAAAGCTACCTCTGCCCTCAGCAGGCCTTTGCTGGGGAGATGCAGTCATACACGCACAGTACAGGGGGACGAGCATGCACACAGCCTTTGAACTGGACGTGGGTCCTATCCAGCTCTGCCCCCAGAGGCTGTGTCCTCCAGCTTGTGGCTAAACCTCTCTGTACCCTTCAGGAGGACCCTCTGCTCTGCTGGCGTGATGGCAGAAGCACAGCACCATGACCAGGTGCTGTTCTAAACATTTTCATGCATTTTCACGCACCACTGCCTTTGTCCCGACCACAAGGCGGGGAGGTAGTTCATGCGTATCATCACTCCATTTTACAGATGAGCAAACTGAGGCCCAGGGCTAAGCAAATAGCTGTCATTTGTTTTTAGGAACAAGGACACTGAAGCAGCATGATCTCACTCACCACCCGTAGTGTTTTAATCCCAAAGACAGAGACCAGGCTCAGGGGCCCCAAGATATGCTGGGGGCCTCCAAAGGGCAGAAGCCTCTCAGCCATTGATCAGACCCTGCAAGGCCAGGTGAGTCTAGGATGCACCAGGCCTTGATTTCATGCTGGTACCTTTCAAAGGCCACCCACCTACCTGTCTCTTCCTCCCATGGGAATGGTGAGTGGGTCCCGTCTGTGGAGAGCCCTCCACCATGGCAGTCAGGAGGGTTGGGGAGCCCCTGAGCCCCCAAGTTCACCCAGAAGCACTGCTGCCATGGGGCACTGAGACAATGAGCGGGCCCCCTCCACCCCTTCTCTCTTTTTTATTTTTTGTAATGTGGTTCCATTACTTTTATAATGTAAAGTAACTGCCTGTTATCTTCTGACACCTCTAGGTCTGATCCTCATCTAGAGCAATGGTTCTTCAAGTGGGGGGAGGGATTTTTGTCCCCCAAGGGACATTTAGCAACATCTGGAGACATTTCTGGCTGCCATAAGTGGGCAGGGGGCCTGTAGTGACATCAGGACAGCCACTCCGCCACCACACACACATCAAGGAAGTATCAGGCGTGCCAAGGCTGAGAAACTCTGGTCTATAGAGAGCCCACAGGTCAAACTGTCAGCACAAGAGGGAACCCATGAGGAGACTGAGGTCCAGAGAGGGGCAGCGACTTGCCTGAGGACACACAGCAATCTGGTATAAAACTTAGCGCTCAGATTCAGGGCTCTCACCTGGCAGGTTAGTGCTCTTCTTTCTTTTTTCCTTTTTCTAACAGTAATGTTTAATGACTTGCGTCTCACTTCTGTAATTTAATGCTCTTTTGATGTTAACCAAGTCTGGTGAATAGTATCGACCCCATAATGGAGACTGGGAAGGTAATTGCATGTTCAGTTTGCAAACAAGGAAACTGAATCCCATGAAGCATTGTGGCTTAGAGGGAGACACAGACAGAGGAAGCCACAGCAGCTTGTGAACAGGTTGCTATTCCATCTGTAAGCAGCGCAGCAGTCCTTGCCACGGTTGGAAAGCCTGACGGGGCTGCACCACTGGGCAGGTGTCTCTGGGGCTCAGCCAGATGCAGAAGGATGACCTCATCACCCAGGTCCCCCCAGGGTCAGCTGCCCTGTGGGAAGCAGGCACAAGCTGGGGGCAGGGGACAGGAGGACAGAGGGGGACCGGGGCCATTCCTGAACATGACAGTAAGAGACCTGGGCCTCCACAAGGACAGTATTTAGACTCCCTTACAGCCACCTTTCCTGGCAGCCAGGAATGAATGCATAGATACATCAACTAATGAAAGGATGGATGGATGAAGGCGTAATGGGAGCAGCAGGTTCTAAACTGGCTCAACAAGTTTTCAGCGCAGAGATTTCCAAACTCATCAGAGGCAGAGAATACCCTGGAACCCTAGTGAATGCCCCTCCCCTGGTGATTATGCTTCCATAGGTCTGGGGTAGGGCCCGGCCCTCTGGATTTTTAACAAGGGCCCCAAATGACTCTTTTGATCAGGCACATCTCGGAAATACTTACAACTAGAGGGAAACACAGTGCAAAGATTATACAGGCAGACCCCTGCACCTAGGCCTGTCACTTCCTGCTGTGTGACATGGGTACACACTGCTCTGTGGCCCCCTTTCCCTGTTGGTAAAACGGTAGGATGAGCCCCGCCTTCCAGGTTCTGTATTCCTGGTTCAAGAAACGTTCATTGAGTTCTGAGGTGGGCCCCGCGGTGCTCTCTGATCTGAAACTAATAACGCTAATGTAGTCTCTAGGTTACCAGGAGGAGCTGGTGGTAACAACTATAATAACAATAAGTAGGTTGGGTGATCCAGACAGCGTATCTCCGCTCTCAGTTCACCAGCTGTGTGACCTGGGCAAGTCCCTTCACCTCTCTGATCCCCAGCCCCTTCCTCTGTAAAACAGAACTGAGAATACTCTTGTTGATTCCTCATGAAGTGAGGAAAGTACCTGACCCAGTGCCAGCATGATGAAGGCAGATAGATAAATGTCCCTTGCCCTCTCCCGTCTCTAGTTCTTCCCAGGATTTTGAGAGTCTCCACCTGTTGCATTTGACACACCTGCCTCATGATGCTGAGTCAGGGCAGGTCCAGCAGCCAGCAAGTCACACAGTCTTGAGGTCCCGCCATCACCATGTCGCCTCCCCACCCCTCCTTGGGCTGGAGAGGTGCCCCCACCCCTCCCCAGCCCTGCCTCAGAAAGCCAGGGGAGCCCTGGCTGCCTCACCTCCAGGCCCTCATCTTACAACGGGGGAACTGAAGCCCAGAGTCAGTGTTTAACCTCCCTGAGGCCACACAGCAAGTCCCAGGGGCCTTTCCCTGCCCTTCCCGAGGACTCTGTCCTCAAGGGTTGTTGGCAACTCTCCACGAAACAGACCGCACTCCTCTTTTCCCTACTTCCTCTTCTTTTTCTGCGTCTCCACCCCCTCTTATTCCATTTGTCTCAGGAGGACTCTTGTGGTGCTGAATGTAGGCCCCCCCCCCATACAGACCCCTGGGCTCGGGAAGTGATGAGTATCCCAGGAATCCACCCCACGATGACTTGGCCCTCTTATGTCTGGGACCACAGCGGCTGTCTCTAGAATGGTAGATAGTTCCCTCGGGGCTGTGTGTGAGCTGGGGAAAACAGGCCACATTGTCCAGAAACATAAAGGATGTCAGCAAGAGAAGGCACGTGACCTCAGCCATGGGGACATACCCATCCCCCACCCCGTGTGCTTTCCCCTCCCTGCGTGCCAGCCGGTGCCCTTTCCTCCACTCACAGGATTCCCCCGGAGCCACTGCTCTGAGGTCATGTGCCCTCACCACTCAGGGGGACACCAGTGTGAGAAGCACTGGTGTCTCACGAACTGTCCCCAGTCCCTGTGCTAAGCACAGGCTCTGTCCAGAGGATGTCCCACAAAATCACAAGAATGGCAGGGCAGGCCGGTGACACTGCCTGTTGATGGATGGACAGGTTCTGCCTCCAGGGCTGTGACTGCGCACAAGTCACTTCACCTCACTGAGCCTCAGCTTTCTCTTCTGTAAAATGGTCATAATGACCCTTGGTGAGCATATCGAAGGCCCATAAAGTTACAGGAGGCCACTAGAAGCAGAAGCAGGACACGGAACGGTGTTAGCCATCCAGAAGGTTCCTCCCTGGTCCACAGAGACTACAGTCCTTGGCTGTGCACAGAGGAAGAGAGGCAGGCTGACCAAGAGCTGTCCAAAGGGGGGCCTGAGACAGTCATGAGCTGCCCCTGCAGCTTCCCCAAGTCTATTTCAGGCCCTTTGCCCCCCCAAGTCTAATGGCAGCCAAGGTAAAGAAAGGGGATTGGCCCGTGTGGCCAGAGGCAGGCTCTCTGTAAGGCCACCATGGGAGAGGAGGAGAGAATGGAGGGGGAACCAGGCTGGGGGCACTATCAGGGTTGCCCCCTGCAGCCTGGCCACTAGGCTGCCAGGCACAGAGCAGACTTGCCTGTTATTTCTGCAAAGCGCAGTGGTGACAAGCAGCGCTGGAACCCGCCCCTTGGGTTTAAAGGCTGGCTCTCCTATGGGCGGACTGTCCCCGTTAGCTAATGGTGCCAACCAGTCACCCTAAAACCTAGAGGGTCAAACAAATGTCCATATGTATTTCACTCACGCACCTGCATTTGTAAAATTCAGTTCAATCCGGACCCCCTTTCCCTCACATCTGTATTAGCTTTCTGTGGCTGCTGTACCATTATCATAAACTCGATGGTGTATAAAACCACGCTAGTTTACCATCAGACAGTTCTGTGGTTCAGAAGTCCGACATGGGTGTCCCTGGGCTGCAGTCACGGTGTGCACAGGGCTATATTCCTTCTGGACGCTCTGGGGTCAATCCATGTCCTCCCCGACCCTCATTGCAGACTCATGGCCCCCTCCTTCTTCAAGGCCAGCAGCCATGTGTCAATTCCTCGCGTTGCATCGCTCTGACCTCCACTTATCAGGACTCTCGTGTCATATGGGGCTACCTGGATAACCCAGAAAACCCCTATTTTAAGGTCAAAAGATTAGCAACCTAAGTAGTCCACCTGCAACTTTAATTTCCTGTTGCCATATAACCTGTTCACAAATTCTGGGTTTAGGGCCCGGGCACCTTTAGGAGGTTATTGTTCTGCCTGCCGCAGTAGGGTTGTTGAAAGGATTAAATGACATAATACGCGAAACATACTTAGGTGAATGTCTGGCATATGGGATACAGTCAGTAGGTGCTAGCCATTGTGGAAAGGAAAAGCTCGATTGTTTTTCCTTCCTCTGTAAGGAAAAAGCCCCGTTCTTCCCTCCTATGCCTTTCTTTCCTGTGTATCCCCTTTACTTTAGCAGACACTTCACTTCTGACACTTGTGGGCACCAATTGTATGTAGGACTTTCCCACACCAATGAGTAATTCTCAGACAGCAGCTGGGTGTCCTGCCATTCAGTTCAATCCTGACACTTTCTACCTGGAGATTAAGGGCTCAGCCCCACAAGACTGCCCCCTACACACACACACACACACACACACACACACACACACACACACACACACTTCAGACACCAGTCACAAGCCTAGGTGATGACCTGTCCTCCTGACCGATCTGCTATAGATCAGAGGTTCCAAAGCAGCCCTCTTCAGGGTTGATTAATTTGCTAGAGCAGCTCCCAGAACTCAGGGAAACACATTTGCCAGTTTATTAAAGGGACACGATAAAGGATACAGATGGAAGAGGCACGTAGGGCAGGTAGGTGGGACGCGGCGTGGAGCTTCCATGCCCTGTCTGGGGGCCCCTCTCCCAGAACCTCCACGTGTTCACTAACCCAGAAACTCTCCAAACCCTGTACTTTGGGGATTTTATGGAGGTTCCATCGCGTAGGCACGATCGGTCATTAGCTCTCTTTTCAGCCCTTCTCCCTTCTCACGGACGCAGGACTAAAAAGACCAAGCTTCCAGTTTTGGCTTGGTCTTTCCAGTGACCAGCGCCCATCGAGGAGCCCAACTGAGTCACCTCATTAGAACAAAAGACTCTCCTATCACCCCAGAAATTCCAAGGGTTTCAGGAGCTCTGAGTCAGGAACTGGGGGCAGAGACCGGTATCTATTTTTATACTATCTCACACATTGCTACTCCACATCGAAACCCCTGAAGGAATCGGGATGGGCATAAACTATTAAATGTGAAGAGGGACTTGGTCCCATGTTCTCATTTTGTGGATGATATGTTTGAAGCTCAGAGAGGGATGGTGATTTGCCCAAGGTCACACAGCAAGTCGAGGAGGGGCTGTTCCCTAGCAGCTCCATGACAACACCAAGTTGCCCCAGACCCACCCGAGGACCTGGGTGATGTGTGGGGTACATGTCTTCCTGGCCAGATCCTGCAGCTCCTGAAGGGCAAGCTGGTGGTGGGTCATGACCTGAAACACGACTTCAAAGCACTGAAAGAGAACATGAGTGGCTACAACATCTACGACACGGCTACCGACAGGCTGCTGTGGCATGAGGCCAACCTGTCCTACTGCAGGCGCGTCTCCCTCCGGGTGCTCAGCGAGCGTCTCCTTGGCTGGAGTATCCAGGTGAGGACCGCCCTCCCCTCCCAGGCTGGGAACCAAAAAGCCGGCCTCAGGAAAGCCCATCACGGCATCATTAGGAGGGTCTGCTCTGGGGGGCCTGGCCCTCCCCTCCAAGACTCTAACCCCACCCCCACCCCCGTCTCCCTGCTGCCCAAGTGGCTCCAGAGTCAATATTTGGACCCAAGGACGCACTGTGTCCCCCTAGTTCTGAGCGGCTGTGAGGGGGCAGTGTCTTCGTTGGGGTTTTCAGGTCAGCTGATATTTATTACACACCTATTCTGAGCCAGCCTAGACCAGATGCCGGGGACCCCAGGTGGACAAGGCCCTGAGCTTGCGGAACTCGTTTCCGGGGAGGTGGCTCCGAACTGGGTCCTCAGCACAGGCTGTGGGGAGTGTCTGATGGAGAGCGGGGCAGGTGTCCTGGGGGCAGGGATGAAGGATGGGTGGCAGGGCCAGATCTGAATGGAGTCCGACGGCTGAGTGTGAGTGGAGCCGGGCAGGAGAGGGTTGCGGGAGCGGACATGACGAGCCCCAGCTCCTTGGCTGGGGAGCAGGAAGCACACGGAGCAGGGGACGCGCCTGAGTTTGGGCCCCTCTGTTAGCCTTGAGGGGCCCGCACGGGCTTCACTGAGTAACACCTTCTCAACTGACTGGGCAAGGGGCACGTTAGAAACGCCTTGTGAACACATTGCTGGGTGCCCAGCAGGGCCGTTAGAGCTGCTTCCACCCTCTCTGTGTGCCAGCACACAGCGGTGCCCCATCCGTCATCGGATTGTAAGCGCCTTGAGGGCACAGCCCGGTTGTCAGGATGCTGGGTGTCGTGCCACGCCCGGGCCTCAGCGTCCTGGTCCCAGGGCTAACGGGGAAGCCAGGCCTGCTCTAGCCCCTGACCCACCTTGGGGCCCTGGAAGAGAGGGTGTGAGCCTGGAAGGGTGGGATCACAGCGGCCTCTCCAGGTCTCACTCTGTACCTGTGTCTGCAGAACAGCTGGTCTGGACACAGCTCAGTGGAAGACGCCAGAGCAGCGATGAGGCTGTACCAGATCTCCCGGCGACTTCGAGCCCGCTGACGGCTGCCCGCCTGGCGGTGTCAGCTCTGTTCGGCCCCTTCCCCAGGGACCAAAGGCGTTCATCTCCTCAGGACAGCAACTCCCTTGCTTTTGGAAAATGTATTTTTAGTAGTAAAATGGCTCTAAATTTTCTCTACTCCATCATCAGTCCTCTCCTTGTGTTTTCCGTTCTTCTCTCTGAGCTGGGTAATGGGGAACGGGACCCAGTCTGTGTGATGCTGAGAGGGCGACGCAGACTAAAGGCGTGATGGGGGGGGGGGGCACAAGTGTCAATTTCCTTAATATCTTGAATCCTGTGGGTCCAAGAAGAAGCTCCAGGAATCTAGGAAGCATATGACTTAATAAGGCCTGCCTCTGCCTCCCTTTTCCAGTTGCTTTTATGCGTGGAGCAGTGGCACTATTTATTGGGGGTGGCACCCAACTCAGCGGTCCATTCATCCTATCTCGATATTGGTGCCACAGCAATGGTGAGATTTGAAGCAAAGGTACAGAAGTGTGATGGGTGCCACCTCTGGCGACCTTCAGGGAGTCATTCCTCCTCTTATTTGTAAACTGAAGGAGCAGACCTAGTGGAGTCTAGAGTCAGAGGGAACTAGGTTAGAGTCCGACTTCTGCCACTGAATAGCTGTGTGATGTAGGACAAGTTACTTAAGCTCTCTGGGCCTCAGTTTCTGCATCTGTAAAACAGGGAATTCTAACAATTCATAGGATTCTCAGGAGATGTTGCATAAACAGACCCTATCACAGCACCTGTCACACCCACCAAATGTCAATAACAGGTGGTTAGTTTCTGGACCACCTGAGGGGCCAGGGGACCCCAGGGAGAGCAGCCTCCCTCTGCTGCGAGACCCTGCCCTCTAAGGGAGAGGGTAGTATGCAGGGAGAAGGGTCCAAACCAAGACGCTGACTGCTCATTAGCTACAGAGTTATTTTAACCCCTGCCTGGGTCCCACTTCAGCTCCACTAAACAGCAATCGCTGGGGTTTTAAGGACATTTGAACCACTCAGGTGCTTTTTGAGCAGCCCCAGTACCCAAGCAGTGTTGTCACACTTGGCCTTGCATCAACGTCTTGTGGAGGGAGCTGGTATGGAGCTCCAGAATCTGAATTCCTACCAAGTTCCCCGTCAATGCTAACACAGCTCGTAACCCAGGACCAGGATTTGAGGCGCACTGCCTAACTGAGGGCCACCAGGCTGGACTCCTGTTGCTGGTTCAGCCTCGCCCCCTGCGGTCTCCCTTCGCTGCCTGCCACTCAGACAGGACACAGATGAGACACTCGAGGTAAGGCTGAGCACACAGGGGTTCAAATCCAGGGCCGTCAAACCCCAAACTCGAGTGCTTTGCACTCCAACTGCTTTTCAGTGGCAGTCTCCCATTTGCACCCTGACCTCTGGGGACCTGGAGGACTCCCTCCCACATCCGGGAGGGTGGGGAGGTGTACTTTGAGCTTTCAGGGTTCTCTCTCCTGCCCTCTGCTGTTGTATGATTTTTATGAGCCTTCAAAGTGGCCGGGTGCGGCTGCCTTGTCTGGCTACGACTGGCCACGAGGTGGTGCCCCAGGCTCTCCAATTCCGAGAAGGTTCTTTCCGCGGCCTCAGGCTTCCTTGAAAGGAGAGATGAACTGGGATTCCCAAAGGAAAAGCATTCCCAGAGGAAATACAACCTGACTTCCTGCTTCTGGCTTTGCTGCTTAGATGCCCCAAAGGAGGAAAACCTGGGGAGGCACCCACCCCACCTCCCAGACAAAAGCCAAGGTGACGGCCAGGACCCAGAAAACAGCATGTGCTGTTGACTTCGACCCCACTCACGGATTGCTGCAGTGTTTACTGTGGTGTGAAAAACATAGTCACGCGAAAAACACAGATGTTGAGTGCTACAGAGAAAGCACCAGCTTTACAGTCAGGCCCACCTGGCTTGAGTTTCTCACTTCTGAGAGGCTCAGTGTTCCCATCCATCAAATGGGCTGAGAGCAGGATTGAAATCTCATACGCAGGGTGCCCGGTAGGGATCCATAAACAGCACCCACCACTACTGATCATAATAAAAATACAGAGCTGCCTCTGGGCACCCCTCTAGACTCCTGACCTAGCTGGGTCCTGACACAATTGGTGTCAGTGTCTGCAAATATTGGGTTTATTCCATGAGGTTGTAAAGGATGGAGGAAGGGAAGATGATGTTTGTGGCTGCTTTGTGACCAGTTCTGTCACCCCCAGCAGACCCGCCCCTGGTGGCCTAGAGCAGCAGCTCAGAAAGCAGACCTGGTCAACCCACAGGAGCCCTGCTGTTGCCTAGTGGCTGAACTCTCCTCTGGGCAACTTCAGCCTCAGTCTCCTCATCTATAGAATGGGAATATTTGTCCCAACTCCCATAGCTATCGTGGCAACAAATGGGACCAGGGAAGTGAGACCACTCTGAAATCTGCCCCCCTCCCCATAGGCATCAGGCAGAATCTCATTCTCCATGCCCTCCTGGTCTTGTGCCCTCAGTTCGGAAAAGGGCCAGTCAGGGTCCACCCGAGGTACACAGGGAGAAATTGAAGCTGGGTTGCTTATCACCCCCTTGCCTTCCTGTCTCTTCTTCCCAAGCCCTTTAGCTGCCCCACTTGGCTTCCCCAGTTAGTTTCCAGGTCCCCTTTTCCCCCCAGTCCTACCCCACCTTCCCTTAGATCCACTGCTGCTGGATCCTTCCCTGGGCCGACCTTTTGGACCAGGGAAGAGTGCATTTTCTCACTTTGTCCCTTTTGTCTCGATTCTCAGTGCACCTACCTGGTTGCCCTTCCCGGGCCGTAAACACCTTGGGGGGCTGGCTCTGCTCCAGGGCAGGAAAGCAGGTGGATGATTACGCTGCCCTGGGTGGTGCCTCCCTAGAGACCATGACAGACGCCGGCCTCATGGCAGCGTGAGGAGTGGGGAAGAGGAGTGTGCAGTGGTGGTGGTCTCCAGCCCCACGGGAGCCCTGCCTGCATCCCATGTGGTCTCACCTGAGCCCGTGGGAAGGTACCATCTTCCCCTTCCCCAAGGGGGCCCACAGGGTGAACCTAGAGAAGGCGAAGGGTGCGTGTGTCAGGGCCTGTGCTCTAAGGCTCACAGCTGGAAATGCTTACGGGACCAATCCTGGAAATCAATGAGTGACCCAGGCCTGACGCGCCGTGCGGAACTGGGAGCGCATGTCCCCAGTGCACTGGGCAGGTGGCACTCGGCACCAGCTGGCTGTGGCTGTGCAGAAACGCTGGCCACTGGGAATATCTTCAGGGCTGTGTCTGGTCCACGGGCCACCAGTTTGAGACCTAAGCTCTAGTCTACTTCCCTCCTCACCCCTGACCCCTTTCAACTGAGGGCCATTTACTCTCGCCCTGCATGTGTCCGATGACAGAGAATTCACTGTCACAAGTCACAAAAGCACTCCTCGGAGGGTTGGGGTCCCTGATTTACACACACAGGGCTCCCATGCAGGACAAATCGGCTCCCACTCTGACATGGTGACCTGTCACCCATCTTCAGATCATTTCATGACTCTCATCTCAACCCCAAGACTTAGACGTTCCAGGTTAAATGTCCCCAATTTCTTTAATTTTCCCCCTCATATGGAGTCGCTCTCCATTTTCCCTCTGCCCCACCACCCACCCCAATGTCCTGGCCTCCCCATCCCTTCTCTCCCTACTTCCTCTAAGCCCCATCCAGGGCTCAGTTGAACCAAGGAAATGAGCAGTGCCCTCCAGCCCAGGGCTGGCTTTGGAAAGACGGGTGCGGTCATGCGGCCCTGGCAGAATGGACTAAGGCACTGAGGAAGGGATCACTTCCTGCCCCCTAACCCAGAAAGCATCAAGGAGATTCTGAGGGTGGCTGGAAATGACAGTGTAAACATAGCCTGGCCTGAGCACACCTGAGTCACCTCTGATTCAGAGCAGTTGATTGGAAAGGTCGCCTGCCCCTGTCAAATGCCTAGTCTCCCCCTCCCAGCCCAGCCTGAAGAGAAGAAAGCGCTTTTCTATGCAGGGACACGATTCTCTACCCTGACCTACTAACTGTCCTTAGGACATCCCAAGCCTGCTCCCTCCTGCCCCCCACCCCATCGGAAGGCTGTTGTTCCTGAGGGTCAGGAGCCAGTCTAGTCTGCTTCCCAGAGTGGTAACGAATGCTGCCCGCTTCCTGCCCAGTATGCACGGGCTGGGCCTGGCTCCGCGGCCAAGAAGCTTACTCACTTGTGGAACAATTTCTCCTCTATATGGAAAGAACATATGCTTTTCCTGCTGGGGAAAGAGAGGGTTTTGAGGAGCTTTGCTGAGACGTGGAGGAGAAGGCAAACACTGGCCTGGCCCCAGCAGCCTGATTTCCAGCAACGTGCTGCGTGCTTCGTGGCAGAACCGCCGGACTCTGTTCCCAGGTGCAAGGCGAGCCCTGGGGAACACTGGTCCAGACATCAGCTTTAGGACACTGAGCTGGTCCCTCGCTCAGGCTGGGTGTTCTCATCTCTTCATTTTCCTGTTCCATCCCCCAGTGCTTAGAATCCACAACCTTGATGGCTTAAAACTAACCAAAGTTTTATTTTCTTACAGTTCTGGAGGCCAGATGTCTGTGACCAAGGTATCAGCAGGGCCACACTCCCACTGCAGGCACCGAGGAAGAGTCTGGCCCTTGCCTCTTCTAGCTTCGGGTAGCCGCTGGCATTCCGTGGTGTTCCACGGAGTGTGGCAGCATCTCTGCCTCCATCTTCACACAGCCTTCTCCTAAGGGAGTGGTGGTCTACAAGCTCCTGCCACCTCTCTTTTATAAGGACACCGGTAATGGCATTCAGGGGCCATCCAGATAGTTCAGGATTAGCTTCTTATCTCAAGATCTTTAATTTACTCATATCTTCGAAGGTCTTTTTCCCAGGTAAGGTACCACCCACAGGTTATAGGGCTTTCACGTGGATATGTTTGGGGGGAATATTTTTTAGCCTATTAGAGGGACAGATTGCATTTAAGGAAACAGGAAGTTTTGGGCTATTCCCCAGAGGAAACTCAGAAAGGAACCAACAACAAGAGCAATAAAGGGATTGCTGAATAACAGTAAAACTGATTTGAATCAACCAGCATGAATTTTTTGTGTATGTGTGTGGACTTTGTCAGCAAAGCTGGGAGGCTCAATTTTGTGTCACACATCTTATTTTCTGTGACTCCAGTATCACTTTGATTAGCAAAAAACCCACAAATGCAACATTGATATAGATTGTGTAGGTTTTACATGTGGCAGGGAATAAAAAGATATTGCGAAAGATACTTTGGGCAAATGTCAATCAAGTAACATGGGAGTTACAAATTTAAATCCCGACCCACAGAATGTGAGGTAACACACATCGTAAGGGACAAAGAGATATTTTGCGAATTGGTAACAAGGAACAAAAAGAAGATGTAACAAACACAAACATAATATGCACCTAACAATATAGCCTTGGAACATACAAAGCAAGGCAGCCCGCTAGAACTTTCTGGAAGACAGAAATGTTTTATACCTGCACTGTCCAACACAAGAGCTACTAACCACCTGTGTCTATTGAGCACTTGAAATGTGGCTCATGCAACTGAGGGATTGCGTTTTTCATTCTATTTAATTTTAAATAATAAAAATTGAAAGAGCCACGTGTGGCTACTAGCTACTATACTGGACGCGCAGAAAAAAAAACAACTGAAAGAATTAGGAGGGAAAATCAATAAAGCAATCATCATAGCTGGAAATATCAATGCACTCCTCTCAGAACTGGGTTGAGGAAGCAAGAAATGACGACGCTGGGGTGGCAGTGACAGGATTCTCCACAATAGCAACCTTTCTCATCCTTGTTTTCATGTCCTGTTTTGAACCCCCAAAAGTTGCACGGTTTAATAACAAATAGGCATATTCTACTATTTACTTAACTGATTTCATCCACTGTCATCATGATTCATATATTATCATGCGTATTAAAAAATATTTTCCTCTTCGGAACTCTGGGTCAATATTAGGATATTCCACTGGACTCAAGTCAATAAACAATAAATTGCCTTCCTCAAACTTTTCGTGTGCGTTCCTTTGACCCTGGGCTCCTCTGAAGCGACTGCCATATCTCTCCTTCCCCAAGCTAATATTTGCCCTAAGAGAAGCCTATATTGACTGTTTCTTCCTCTTCTCCGTCTCCAATGCACTGGCTGCTGTCCTAAGGACTTCACTGAAACAGCCCTACCCCAGGCTCTCAGTGGCCTTCAAATGGTCAAATCCAATGGACTTTCCAGCGCTTATCTTATGTGACATTTCTGTAGCATTGAACAACGCTGACCACACTCTCCTGGAACTCTCTCTTCTAGGATTCTTTTTTTCTATGACATGAGCCTTTCCTGATTCTTTCCAGCTCCCTGCCTACTTCTTTGCAGGTTTCTGTTTGGCCTGCCACTTAAAAATCAGTATTTCCTCAGCCCTCCCTTTTCTGTCATCTCTGCCTCTCACTCTGCCTCATCTCCCTGGGAAATTGTACTTACATCCATAACCCCGTTAGGGGATGACTCACTAGCCTCTTTCTTAAACTCTAAACTTATCCCACTGGACTATCCCCAGGCACTTCAAACTCCGCACGTCCCAATATTCTACCCAGCATTTTCATTCCTCTTTACCTTCCCCATGTATTTCTATCTCGGTTTCATCCCCCCTCCATGCATCCAGTCTCTTAAGCCAGAAACCAGGGCTTTCCTTGGCTCCTTTTTCTTTCTCTCTCTCACGTCCCAGAGCCAATCATTCTCCAAATCCTAAAGATGCCATTTTCCAACTATCTCTTGCCTTTATGCTCACCTTCATTGGTCACCCCTTACTTCACACTAGCTTCCTAAAAGTCAAACACTTGTCAGTCTCCTGCTCACGATCAAATCTAGTGGATATTTGTTGCACGGTATTAATTTCGCCTTCGTTTGCAAATAACACTTCAATATTTCTTTGAGACCTACCGCTTCCCTATGGTATGCAGACCTGATGGGATTATAAGACAGGAGTTCCTGGCCTTCCCAAGGCGGGCCAGTTGGTCTCCGTAGCCAAGAGCTTTGAATTTTGTGAGGAATGATTCCAGGGTGCAAAAGTATTGCTCGCGTAGTCCAGCAACAGCAGCACTCTGACAAATCAGAAGTTCTCATCACCTCGATTCTTGGCACTTTTCTGTTCCTATTCTTTTCCAAGCGTAATTCATGAGCCTTCCCCCGCAACCCCCACCGCGCCAGGTCTGTGAGTTACCGGATATTCTTTAGATAAATCCCTTTTCTGATGAAATTAGCCAGAATCTGTTTGTGTTGCTTACACCTAGGCAGCCTGCTCCCAAATTCAAACCCCTTAATAAGGCAGGCTAGGCCCCTCAGTAAGTGGCCTCCGCCTTCTTCTCCAGCATCACCTCCAGATACGGTCCCCCTGCACCCCTCATTCCAGCCTGCAGAATAACATGCCTAACGTACCACACCCCAGAAAATCCTCCTCCTTTAAGCACCAGCTTGCGGTACGTCTTCTGTGAAGCCTCCCCTGCCACCCCCAAGCCCTCACCTTCCAGGGCCCCTGTGTACCCCACTGTCATGTTAGACTGAAACTGCCTCTTACATGTCTAACCTGCCCCTGAACACAGCCTGGCACACAGCAGTACTGCGCTCAATAAATGCCACTCGAAGCCTCAGTTTCCTCATCTAGACAATGGAGATAATACCCTGTTTCCCCCAAAATAAGACCTAGTTGGACAATCAGCTCTAAGGCGTCTTTTGAAGCAAAAATTTATATAAGACCCGGTATTATATTATATCATTATTATATCATATCATATAGACCGGGTATTATATTATAGTAAAATAAGACCTGGGCTTACACTAATTTTTGCTCGCATTAGAGCTGATGGTCCGGCTCGCTCTTATTTTCAGGGAAACACGGTAGCATCTAATTGTAGCTGCCCAGGTTCTCGGTTATCAGCAGCGAAAAACACCTGTAACAACTTAAGCAGACAACGACTCTACCAGAAGGATTCTGGGGAACCTGGAGAAATGTCAGAGAGGGAGCAAGCTCAGAACACGCGGCGGAAGGAGGGGTGCTGGGCAGCCAGGGCAGGGCCCAACGAAGGCTGCCCCCGGCACCACAGCCATCGGCAGCGCACACGGGACGTCACTGCGGCTCCGGCAGAATGAATTCCGATCTGACCTTGTATCCATAGGGGTGTGTCCAGGCCCCATATGGAGGGGCAGGTCAAACATTTATCTGGTCTTTTAAGCTTCTTTATTGAGAGTGAGGCCCAGTCTTTCCCCAAGACTCACGCAATGCAGTCGTCCTCGAATACGGGGGTGGGGGGAGCTCAGGTGTTCGATGGTCCCCCCCCATGAAGATGTCCATCGCACAATGCCACTCGGTTAGGAGGATTAAACGAGATAACGGGTGACCCAGCAATTCGCAAACACTTCCCCTAAAGGCAGAAGGGATAGAATGCATCCCGATGAGGAGGTCCAGCCTGGAGCCCAGGCTGTAAGCTTGTGTCATATTCATTCAACAAGCGCCTGCCCCGTGCCAGGCTCTCTTCTTAGTACCAGGAATCCATCAGTGCACAAAAGACACAAAACTCCTACTTGCTGGATCTATATTCTAGTGTTTAGCTTTGAAGCCTTGTGTTTTCTGTGGAAGTGAGGACAGATGTCTTACATTCTATTTTATAATGGGACCATAATAATACACTCATAACATATCAGGGCTTGTTTCAATATAGAAGCAACGGTGCCCCATTAATGGGCTGGCGGCTGCTCTGCCCTGTTTGCTTACAGATACAGAAACTGTCTTTACGTGCCTATGTTTAAGCACATTCTATTTGACACCAAGAACAACGCTTAAACCAAGTATGTGGGAAGGAAGAAGAGAAAGCTGGGGTTCTGGGCCCAGTGGGAATGGGGCAGTCGAGGAGAGAGATGATGGGGGAACCCGGGGCCCTGCCAGCTTCTTGCCAGGGTCCAGAAACAGAATATTCTGGAAGTCCCTCCTTCTGCCTGAAGCACCAGAAAGAACCACAAGCTCTTTCTTTCAAGGGGTTCATGGAAAGAGCAGTTGCAGACTGACAAGAGTTCTATTGGGGGGGCAGCAGTTCTGGGCTAAGGCACAGCTGGTTCCTGGCTCAGCATGGACCATTATGGTCATCAGGTGGCCTGGGGGATTGCTGGCAGCCACGGGCAGCCGGGAACCCATGGGGCAGGTAGGCTGCAGCCGGGACAAGGGGAGTGACCTCCCTTGGCAGTAGCACTGAGCGTGGCATGGCCCTAAAGTGTATCAGAGCCAGAGGTAGGATGGAAAGGAGGCCCAGCGGGATCTGCCCACCCCATCAGCAGCCTGGATGCCCAGATGGGTGGTTTTCAAGGGCTTCGTTGTCTAATGAAACTCACTCTCCTCCCCGGACGAACCACTACAGAGATTAATGAAAAACAGATGCTGGCTGCAGTGGAGGTGAGAAGATGGGGTTGAACTGAGCCTTCCCCCTACCTCCCCAGCCCTGGTCAGAGGGAGACATAGCCTGGCTACAGAAGAGGCCCTCCGATTACAGCTCACATGTTTTGTCAGCTAAAAATGGGTCCACAAGGACCTGGGTGGTACTGAGGCAGTGGTTGACGACATGACAATCCTAAGAGGTAACACATAAGTGGTCCTGCTTGCCAGGCACTACTCTAAATCCATTTGTTCCTCCCTGCAGTCCTGTGAACTCTGTACTTATCTCCATTTTCATAGGCACAGAGAGGTTAAGTAACTGGCCCAAGATCACACAGACAGTAAGTGGCAAAGCTGGAATGTGAACCCACACATTTGGGTTCAGGATCTTAAACCCTACCTGGCATTGACCTTGCACCTTATACCCAAGAGGGAGGGGGTAGCCAATATGTTTTCAGCACCAACTGTCTGACTACCTCTTTTTCACTTTATTTTCAAAGATATTACTATTGCCATCCCCATTTTATAGATTATGAAACTGAGGCTCCGACAGTGCACCATGTAACTTGTGCAAGGTCTTATCGTTACTCCATGACAGAACCTGGATTTGAATACAGATCTTCAAAATTTGAATACAAAATCCTCACTGCAAAGCTTGGCACATAATAGTACCTCAATAAACACTGCCCTTTCCTCTTTTCTGAGTCCAAGAGTCATCTCCTGTACTCACGTCTGTCCTGGTCTGGCTGTAGTGCCCCACTGAGGGGTCCTGCAGCAGTGCCCCCCATCTCAGCCAGTCCACTTCCTGTTGGCGAGCCGGCCAGAAAAAGCCAGAGAGAGCGTGGAGACCTTACACAGGGGCTGATTGGAGCCTTGCTGCCCTCCCCTTGGCCCACCCACCTCCCTACAGGGACCTTCGGACAGGAGCCAGCAGCACAGACAAGGGCCGCATGGATCGGCAGCCGGCGGCTGGCCCCTGGGGCGGGCAGCCAGGTACCCGTGACCACAGGAGAGAAGGGCCCCTCTTCTCTCCACTCAAAGGTGGATTGAGGAAGGCTGGCTCCATGATTTTTCCAAGAAGCTTGTCTAGGGCCAGAGAATGGGAACATCTGTGCTGTGGGCTCTGTTCTGGACCCAGCTCAGGCCACAGTCTGGGGCTGGCGTCAGCTGGAGACAGCCCTGCGTGGGGGAGGCTCTGGCCTGCTGGCCCACGGGTGGGGCCCTCTGGCTGGCTGGCTGGCTGATGAGGGCAGCCGCTGGAGTTCTGCCCCGGAGAGAAGGAGCCCATGCCAGGAAGGGGAGCGAGGCAAGGCCTGAGGCTTGGGTGCCAGTGGCCTTCTCCATCAACTGTTTGTGCTAAAGGGCTGGGGGAGGCCCTGGCCACTCAGCAGGTGAGCCCAGGGGCCACAGCTCTCCCTCCCCAGGCTCCTGGACCCAGGGTGCCTCCTTCCCTCCTCTGCCTTTCAAGATGGGCATTTTGGGGCATCTCTTAGTTCCACCAGCCTGCTCACCACGACTACTAGGGAATGTAGACATCACCTGGCCAACTAATTCTTCCCCTGACCCTTTGCTCCCACTTGGTATACTTTTTACATTTAAATTTCATTATCTTGAAAAGATAATATAGGTACATGGTTCAAAGTCAAAATGCTATAAAAAACTATCCATTGAGAAATCTTGCTTCTCCCTGTGGCCACCCTGCCCTCTCCGCTTTCTCCCCAGTACCAGGTAACTTCTCTACTAGATTCATAAGTGTCCTTCCAATGCCTCTTGATACAAATCAAGTATAAATATATATATATATATATATATATATATATATATATATATATATATATATATATATATATATGTATGTATTTTTTTTTTTTTTACTTTTATTCCCTCCTCCTTTAATTACATTATAAATAACATACTATACATCGTTCTGGATCTTACCATTTTCACTTACTATACCCTGGAGATCTTTCCTTATCATTATTTTTGAGAGCACCCTCATTTTTTACAGCTATATAGTATTCCATTTTTTTGTGGTTATACCCTAGTTTAACAACCAGCATTCTAAAGGTGAGCACGTGGGTTGTTTCTAACCTTTTCCATTTTATTTTCACATGAGATCCTGTGTGGGAGCTTCATTCAGGTCAGGCTGCTCTGGATGGAGAAGTGCTGGGGGAGGCCAGCATCTTACTTGCAGCCCCCACCGCCCCACCCAGCCTTGGAAGGTCCTCACCAGAACCCTAGGCAGCCAGGGAACACAGCTTATGGACCATGATTTTAGCCCAGTCTCCTCATTTTATAAATGGGAAACTGAGGCTCGGAACACAGACCAGACTGACCCGTGGTCACGAGTTATCCTGGGGCCAGAGTCGGAATTAGAAATTGGATCTCTTGGATTCTGCTCGCACACTGGTCATGTGTTTATCCCCAGGGATACCCGACCAGAGGCAGATATTACTGTGAACCAAACCATGGGCCCAGCCGTGGAAGCAGCCGTGGACCTGGTCGTGGACCCCGCCATGAAGCCCAAGTCTGCCTCCTTCTTACTCTGGGCTTCCATTTCCTTGTCCATTGCTTGGGGTCTTTGAGTTCACTAAAGGAATTTGGAACCACCCAAACAGGACGAGAGATATCAGGCTGCTGAGCTGCACTCTTAAGAAGTGGCAAGTCAAGAATGTGCAGGAAAAGGGACGTCTGGGAGCCCTCAGCCTTTGGAGGCACATGTAAGCAATTTGTGTTTTTGAAAAGAATCGCTGGAGAGGTTTACAACCAGTAAGTGACTGAGGAAACACATGTTATGAAAGAGAAATGTGTTTACCGCCAAGCAAAGGTTGAAGGGAGGGACGGTCTGTCTAATCAGGAAGGATTTAGCCAATAAACAGGATCCCAGCTGGCCAAGAGGAAAACAAGCAGAGAGAGTGGACAGAAGGGAGGCCAGCGGACACATGAAAGGCTGTATCTCGGAGACAGGTACAGTCCAGGGGTACAGGGAAGAGGCAGGGTTTGGGGAGTCAGGGGTCTCTGCCACAACTCCCCCATCTTATAGATAAGGAAACTGACTCCCAGCCGGCCTGGGAGCCAGGAATCCTGGGTCCTATCTTTAACTCTGCCACACACGGGGCCACTCCGGACAAATCACCCAGCGCCCTGAGGTCCCAGCTGTGCCTTCTCCATGACGAGAGGGTGGGACTTAGTGGGGGGCTGTTAAACTTTCTTTTCAGCTCCAAAGTGAGGAGACTGGACCTTGCCTTGGAGTTGTGACAAATGACCCTTGATCCCCAACAGACAGGGAGCGATGGAGTAGCCACTGTCACACCACAAGGGCTTGGACAGTGAGAAGCCCCGATGAGCTTGTTCCTCGGCAATCCTTTTGCTAAACCACAGAGGGTGGTGTGAGATGGAACTTCTCATCACCCCGGAAAGCAAGGTCCCTGGGTTCTACTCAGTCTGATTTAGGAAAATGTAAGAACATGAGATTCCTTGCACCCAGACGAGTGGAGTCACATGCACACTTGCTTCTTAAGATTGGCCTGCCATGGGGACCATCTCCTATGAGACCTCCCCATCCTTCCGCCTGCCACTGTGTGCGGAGCACAAGCTTGATCCCATATCATTCCCGTACATGCCGCTCGTATGCGGGAATGAGCGGCAGCAGTGCCGTCCTTCTCCTGCCTCTTCCATAGCTCTGCTTGCCCCGCCGCGCCCTCTGGCCCTGGTGACAGAAGGGACGCTGAGCTCTAATGCTTTGTGGCTGCAGGTAAAGCAGAAGAAGAAGGCTTGTGGTGCCTTCCCAGAAGCCAGTAACTTCCCCAGTTATCGTAAAGGGCCTCTGGTGTCACATGTGCAGGGATGGACACACACATACACACACACACACACACACACACACACACACACACTGGCACACACCTTTAAAGAGATACATATAGGTGATGGCAGGGCCCATTTAGGAGCCAAGGGACAGACATCACGCATCAGGAGTGGGCTTGGGGTGGGGCTGCAACTACTTGTATCCCCAGGCTTGGCCACCCCCTAGGCTCCAGCTTAGGTGGGGGTGGGGAGACGGGTGGGGGGCCTCTCAGAGATGGGGTGTTGGTGAGTTTGGAAGTGCAAACATCTGCCAGGCAGCTTCTGAGCTCCCGGCAAATTTGGGGCAATAAGGACTATTGCCTTGGGCATTTGCGTAATGGCAACAGATGCTCCAATTATCTTCCTACTGGTCACCCTGGGCCTTGGCACGAGACTTGTCGTGGCCTAAACCTCACAGCTGGGTGTGATCAGGCCTCAAAACCATGAACATGTTTTATCTTGTTATGCTGTATGCCACTGTCTCCAGAGACACAGGGGAGTATGGTCCTTATCTATAACCCCAAACCTCCAGGGCTCTGAAAATTGAAAAAGAATTTTAAAAAATGCATTTGGTAACAGAATTTGACCTGAACAGACATGGGGCAATTTATGGTCTTCCCTTAGTAGGACTGTTCAAAAGTTTTTTTATTACAAGGTGCTGTCACACCCCCATTGGGTGTCATGTCGTATAGGGTATATGCACCATAGCACCTGTCTGACGCTGAAAAATTCTCCATTCTGGGGCGTATCTGGCCCCAAGGGTTTCAGAAAGGGGATTGTGCATTGGGCTGCTAACCCCATTTTACAGATAAGGAAACTAAAGCTTGAGTAATTTAACACGTTGCGTACGGCGGGGTTTAAAGCCCTCATACCCCTCTGTTCCAGCAGGGTTTTAAAAGAAACTACTTTAAAATGCACTCTTCTCTTTAAAGCGTAAATGCTTCTATGTCATTTATTATTTTTCTATGGAATTTTTTAGGATTTACTCACCTATGATGTTAGTAATCCCTCCTGGTGTGATACTGCAGAAAGCAGCTTCCTTTGTGCAGTGGGACACGGCAAAAATTGCATATGTACCGAGTTTCACTTCTCACTTTTTTTGATGTGCACACTTTACACACCCGTGTGTGATATTTTTTCTTTCCTCTTCCCACTATGGGCTCCAGATGATGCATGGCCAAATCTCCCGAGAGCCTGGCCGGATTGTCTTCCTTGGGGGCCCGCTGCGTAGGCACTTTCACAGCTGGTTCCCTATCGCCACTCGTCTCACTTCCCTGTCTTGGCCTCTCACTGCTCTCTGTCCAGTCTTTTGAAATTCTCGTTATCCGTCCTTAACGCATGGTTCAGAAAAAAACGAAGATTCTCGTGATCCGTATGCAACGTGTTAAGTGCCTTCCCTAAGGTCACATGGTTAGGAAGTAGGGACATCAGATAAAAATGCCAAATCTCTAGCCTTGACCCCTTTGCTCTAGAGCCCAGCATTTCAGCAGAACATAGGACCAAATCTAGGGGTTCTGGTACCCAGCAACCTGAAGAGACAAGTGTCCCAGCCGTTCCTCCCTGCAGCCATCACCAAAAGGAGCTGCCATCTAAGGCGACACAGCCCCGCCTGGAGGGCAAATTCAAAGGTGAGCAGGAATATGCCATAAGATAAGAGCCACCAGTCGTGACAAGATGATACATACAGTAGGTGGGGTTTTGAACCCCACCCCCAACCCCCACCCCCATCCTGATTTGGCCTTAACATAGGGTCCCTTCCCGTTTGGGAAGGGAGACATAAACCCAGCATAACTGCAAGGTGGGACATCATGGAGGAACCACAGAATAACATAATATTGTGTTTGCATTTTAAATTCCAAAGCTGCCATCCAGGTGAGAGCCTGGAACGATCTAGGAGTGACGCTTCCTGGGTGAGGATTTTTCTGGCCTGGGAGACTGGTTAGCAGCTTCCCATGCATGGAGAAGGAGGCAGTGGGAAATAAACCATGGAGTTGTGCCTGGATGCTGACGGCAGAGCCTTTCAGAGCATCCCAGGGAGGGGGTGGGGCACAGAGGGACGCCAGGCCTCCTTTCAAGGGCAGGATCTGAAGGAGGAGGGCACTGTCAGACCTCTCGGATGCACTCAGGACTGGGCAGCACAGTGGACATGGCCGGGTGGGACGCCAGGAGCCCTGAGGCAGCCCAGTAGCTGTCTTATGATCAGGAGGGGTGCAGGAAGATAGCCAGCCTTCCCCATGCTAAGAGGGGGCCTGCAATGTCACTCCGAGAGAGAACAGGGGCCCAGAGGGGTTCCAAAGTGGTAACAGGGACCATTCCTTTGGAGACCACGGAATTGCCCAGGTTATCTGTCCAGCCATGGGTACAGTTATGCCTCACCCAGGGGCCTCCTCCATGGGGTCCCAGGGGGCAGAGGAGGGTGGGAAAGAGGACAGCTCTCTCTTCAGGGAGAGCTGCCCATGTTTAAAGGAAGGATTTGCTGAGAGGCAGTCATGGGGCTCAAGGGCCAGCCTCCAGCCATTAGGGGCTTTGTCACATATGCTAATAGTAAACCTTGGGCTAGAGCTGCAAAGAGAAACAGAGCAAACCCCGAGAATCTGCCAGGGACCCACAAAGCTCCTTCGGCCCCCAATCACTAGCTGAGCCTTGGAACCGTCTGGGCTTCCAGTGGGCACTGCCAGGGGGTGGGACATGGAGCACGGTCTATGAAGGAGGTTGGGGTGTCAGCTGTCGGTCCTCCAGTTTGCTCCCTACCAACCTCCCTGAACTCACCATGCAATTTCCACCTAAATCTAAAAGACAACTTTGGATCCATTTAATGCCACACAGGGAGGGTTTGGGGAAGAAGTGGCATGAAAATTCCAGCTGTGTGACCCTGGACCAGACATGTGCCTTCTCCGGGCTTTACGTCTCCCAACGGGAAAGCAAGAAGTTTGCCTGACTTTCCCTAATAGCCCCTTTTCCATCCTGAGCTGCGAGTATGTAAATGGTGCACATCCTAGATTTGGCACCTGCCTCACAGCTACGCATTTTGAACTTGGAAGACAGTGAGCTGGGAAGATTACGGCCAGGACAAAGAAAGGAAGGAAGAGGTGTAAGAAGGGCAGAGAAGGCAGAGGTGAGATGGAACACTCAGAGTCATAAGAGGGCTGTGGGCCATGAAGGAAATACTTAATAGCTGGATGATCCTGGGCAAGTTACTTCACAGAGCCTCAGTTTCCTCATCTGTGCAATGGGCTTAATCCTACCTACTCTGTGTCAATTAAAGGGCTTATCAGACAGCCTGGCGCATGGCACACTCAATACATGTCAGCTACCTTTTCCTCCTTGCCCCCCTCACCCCTCAAAGAGGACCCTCGCCCCACTCTGGTTATAAGCACGTGCAAGCTTGCTTCGCTCCAGGTCAGGGTTTGCAAATGGTTGTGTGCTGGAAGTGGCCCCCAGATGAGTTTGGTTCTCCTTCACAGTGTTTTCTGGAAGAGATGGTGTAGAACTGGTATTATTGGTATTCTCCCTGAAGTGTGGTAGCTGCATAGTGTTTTAATTTCCCATGAAAACCCAGATTCCCAGCTTCTTTTGCAGCATTGTGCAATCCGGTACCCCTGGGCCTGCATTCCCTTAGGACGGTGGGTGGCTGGAGCTGAGCAGCTGCTACGCCCCTTATGCTGCTTTGCATTCTTCCTCTTCGTTTAACTCTGTATATGTTTCTTACTCACACATATAATTTGACATAAAGCGGGACTGTGAGTATCTCCCAGATGCTCAGTTCCCCTCCTTGGCTTGGCTTGCCTTCCTGCCCCCTCACAGGTAGTAACACCTATGTCGTCAACCTAATACACAGCCTTCAACCTGTTCACATGCTCTTAAGTCATGTTTGGACATATGTATACATATATGCACACGTTTGTAGGCGGTGACTGTAGATTTGCCGCTGGTTTATATCAGGCTGTTATGAACCCTGCGTCTTGCTTTTCTATGCCTGCCCCCACCCCCCCACCCCGCCGAGGCAGCCTGTCCACACCAGTTGGCTTTAGTCCCCTCAGATCCCCTTATTTCCCTCCTGGATCCTGTGAGCTTTTGAACTGACCACTCCTCTCGAGATCAGGGGTTCCACCCTGTGAGTCTCAGACACCAGGGGACCAACCCCAAAGTTCTGACAAGGGGTCCTCGGAGCCATGTGACCACCAGCCTCTCGAGCAGGGGTGGGCAAGCTTTTCTGGAAACTTTTTAAAACTATGACAAAGATTATATTTTTCATTTCTGGAAATTTGTCTTGGTTTCCTAAGGCTACTGCAAGAAAGTTCCACAAACTCGGTGGCTTCAAACAACAGAAATGTATTCTTTCATAGTTTGGGGGGCCAGAAGTCTGAGCTCAAGGTGTCCCCAGGATGGTGCTCTCTCTGAACACCCTAAGGGAGGGTCCTTCCTGCCTCTTTCAGCTCCTGGTGGCCCTAAACTCCTGGCCCACCTTCACATGGTCACCTCTGCATCTGTGCCTCCAAATCGCCCTCTCCTTTCTTTTATAAAGACACCAGTCATTGGATTTAGGGCTCCCCCTCAATCCAGGATGAGCTCGTCTCAAGATCCTGAACGAATTATATCTGCCAAGACCCTTATTCCAAATGAGGTCACATTCTGAAGTTCTGAGTAGACATGGATTTTGGGGGATGGGGGGGATACTCTTCAAGCCAGACAGGATTCTCTCAGATCTTCCTGCCCTTCTATTCAGTGTCCTTTTCTAATGTATTTAATCCTATTAAGTGTATTTGTTTGCCATCTCCTCCAGGCTGGTGTCCTGTTCTTTGGAGTTCTTGCAGCCCTAGTCCCCTGCCTTTCACTCACAGTGGACTGTCTCCTCAGGTGTTTCATCGTTCTTTACACTGTGAGCTCAGCTTTCGCAGGACTCCCCTTTTTGACAAGAAGCCCTTACGCCTGGGTCTTCTGGAGCATTTCTAATAACCATATGTGCTCCCTGCTGCACAGACCTCCAGGCCAACTGCCTGTGGGGCACTGGTTTTGTTTATTTCTCAGGTTGGGAATTCTTGCACCTCGTTGTACATTTGGGGCCAAACTCACAAGAAGAGAAGACCTGAGATGTTTAATTCTCCTGTGGCGACTTTAAAAAAAATCTAAAACTCACGTGGAGGCAGATATGTAGCCTTGTCATTTCCTCTTGCTGAGGGGCATGTTTTTCCTCATCTACCCTGACTCTGAGGTTTTATGAAAGTGTCTCAGCACCAACTCCTTACCTTGTGCCATCCCCAAGCCTCATTTCCTAATCCACGTTGGCAAGACAGCCTCTAGACTGCCATGCTCAATCCTCCCTTCTCCCTGCCCCATTCCACACCTCACCCAAGCAGGAATAACATCAACTTTGTCTCTTAAGATCCACGAGACCATTGAGCAAATCATTGAATTCTAAAACTCTCTCTTCTCTCCTTTGCCTTGTTAACCTTAACTTTTCCTTTAAGACTGAACTCCAAATCACCTCCTCCAGGAAGCCTTCCTGGATTCTACCAGCTCCATCTCCCATTGCTCTAAGACACGCTTCTGAGCCTTTGCCCAGCACGGTGTAGGCAGGACACCACAAGCTCCTTACCTGAGCATAACAAGTGAGGTAGGAGTAAGGGAGCTGTCACAGGAGCAGCAGATAGGACCCAGCATGGATGGGCCTGAATGCCAGGGAAACAAGTTGGATTTTAGCTGTAAATGATGATGCTTCACGGACATTTTCTAAGGAGGGGCCACTCAATCAGTTGCCCACTTTGGAACTGGCCCCTGGCTGCTAGGAGGAAAATGGAATGGAGAACAGTCAAGAAGCTGGGTGGCAGTTTGGAGGCTAATGTCACCGTCCAGGTGTGTGATGATGGGCCTTGAGCAAGGTCTGCTCAGGGGTGGAAGATGGGGGCAGATTTAGGAACTATTTAGGGAGCAAACATTCAACAAGTCGGCGATGTGGAGGGCGCTAAGAGCGCCACAACTTTGACACTCCCGAGGGTAGCTGTGACCTCACCTCTCTCTCCTGCTCCCTTAAGCAGCTCAGACCCATCCCAAGTGCTCCAGGGCCCCCCTTCCTGCCTTTCCCACCCTCTAAGCATGATACACTGAGTGCTTCGGGCAGGAAGTCTAAGCAAGGGGTACACAAGCCAGGGCTTCAGAGAGGCAGCCCGGGTCCCTCCTTGTCTTCTGCAGTCTCCCGGCGAAATGTCCCAAATAAATGTACTTACACTGCTCCTACCTGCGTCTGGATGCTTGGGTGTGTGTTTCAAGATGGTTTGAATTTTTTCAAAAAATTAAAATTCTCTGCCAGGCAAGCCAATCCCGGTAAACGACCACACAGCGAAACGTGACAAGGGCCTCTTTCACAGGCCCCGACTGCACCAAGCTGGCCAGGCGTCCACTTCATGAATCAGCCTACGTTAGAAGGTCAGTGACTCAAAGTCCTGCTCTGCCCCTGGGAGTCTGACTGCACAGCGACAGGTACATTGGTGATGATACATGGAAAGAGAGTCTTGTGTTTTCTTGGATGACAAGATCCCCAAGATGGATTTTTTTTATTTTTAATAAGTAATACAAACAGGTATTTCTTTATCATGTATGTCCACATAACTTATTTTTACATTATTACAATCGTAATTTATGGTTTTGTCTTTTTAAACATTATAATCACTTCTCCATGTAGGATTCCTAATTACCTTTTTATTTTTTAAACCAATTTATTGAGGTATAATTGACACGTAAAAAAACTGTAAATATTTAATATACACAGCTCAGAGAGTTTGGGGATAAATATACGCCCGCGAAACCATCACTACCTACCATCAAGGCCGTAGACATAGCCACCACCTCCAAAAGCTTCCTCCGTTCCCTTTATTGTAATTATTATTATTTTGCTTGTGTGTATGTGGTAAGAACACACCCCTCGCAGCACTATAACTGATTCTGATTGTTCATTCAACCAAACGTATTGTGCACATGCTGTGCCAGGGGGTCTGTTCTAGGCCCAGAGACCTCTGTCCTCACGGAGTTCTCCTCGAGAGGGATGACAAACCCACAAACTTTCTCACTATTTTAACAAGATAACTCTGATTAGTGACAAGCACTAGAAAGAAAAGAAACAGTCAGGGGATGGCGCATGAAGGGTAGATGCAACCTTTGCAAGATCCTTCTACCAAGGTGACATTTCAGCTGAGAACTGAAGGATGAGAAAGAAGTGGCCATGTCGCAGGCAGAGGGAACAGGCTGTGCAAAGGCCTTGAGGTGGGAACACGCTGGCTGTCAAGAGATTACATGTCAGAGAGTTGTGAAACCCAGAGAGTTAAGTGTGTCTGAGGAACAGTGAGAATTTGCAATGGGAGGTCACGGGAAATGCAGACGCCAACGCCTACGGCTCATCAGCAAAGGTAAACAGGGGGGAGGGCTGGAGATGGGGCCAACATTGAGGTAAAGCACAAGACAAGGGTGGGAGGCTCTATTCCTTTTTGTACTAAGCAACTCTTCACCATGTGTTTCCTGTGGGCCACGTGTTTACTGGAGCCACAACAAGCAAAGCCCAGGTCCTGCCCAGAAGTAGTGCCTGGCCTAATGCAGAGACATTCAGTCTGGAGGATGTGAGGAGACCTAGGACACACGAGAACGTTTCAGAGGACTTTCCAGCAGAATAGGGGTTGGGTTTGTTCTGTGCGAATCCAGAGAGCAGGGGCAGGTGGGCTTCGCACTCCCCCAACCCCAAGGAAGTAAAGCTGCCTGAAAATGAGATGGGCCACCGTGGGAAGTGACCGTCCCCCATGGGGGACGCTCAGAGAGGCTACTGATGCTCCTGAACACACCTCTCCTCACGCTATGGGACGTGAGTGTTCCAGGAGGCCGGCCTAGAGAGGGAGCCTCAAATCCATGCACCCCGACTTACGCTGTTCAGTTCAACAATGTCAGGAAACGTTACTCCTTGGAAGCACTGAACCTTTTGTGGCACACAATCCCTCTGAGAATACGACTAGGGACCCTCACTCAGAAATAGGCATCTTTATGTACCCCAAATACTGCATCCTTTCTAGGCCTCCTAACATCTATCCAAGGAACTGGGTCTCAGGTCGGAAGCTTGTCTTCAAGGAACGTCAGTTGGTTCCTGCACTACCTTTCCCTCAGGTGGGGTACACAGTCCTGGACTCATTCTCAGGGCTCCCCCTTGTGGTACCCCTCACGTGCCAGAGGTCCCCAAAGAGGCAACAGAGTCCTCCTGAGGCATGCAAGGATGCTGCGTCCTAATGATGAAGTCCCACATTCACCGCCTCGGTCCTCTTTTCCTTCTGAGACTCAGGTAGTTTTAGGGACCCCACTGTATGACCCTAGAGAAGGTGACTATTGAAGGGGAAGGTGGATTACTGCTCTATTCCTCAATATTTGCATTTATACCTTTTCCAGAGAGTTGGTTATGGTCTGGAGTGTGCGCCCTGAGGAAACGAGGGGTTCCTCTCTGAACCAGGGCTCTGCTGGAGGGTCACTCGCCACAAGAAGCAGCAGAAGCAAAGGGCGTGGAGAACTGAGAAGTGTGTATCCTGAGAGAGAGAGACGCCAGGGTGCAGGATCTGGCAGGGACAGGCCAGCCCCAGCCTTGTGTACGACACGAAGCATTTGGGACCTCATGGGAAGCCATTGTTGAGCTCTAATCAGGAGAGTAACATGCACGTACCGAGAAGCCTCCAGGATTTCCCTGAGTATAGGAAAGTGGCAGATATCCAAGGAGGGGTGTTCCAAAAAAGTGAGAGAGGGACCCTGAGCTCAAACACATGCCTACTGTAACCAGGTCACGGATCTGTTGTCAGTGGGTACAACCTGAGAGGCAAGAGGGAAGGGAAGGGTGGAGGGATTCGCAGAGCTCACCGGCAGTGCACCCAGAGAAGGGCCGCGTGTATTTACTCTGCCCACACTGATGTTGTGACCCCTGGCTCAGGGGTCGCAGCCTGCGGTGTTTGAAGGCAAAGCCAAGTCCAGCTCCCATCTCTTCAGTGGGATGAGGCGACTTGCTCAGGAGCAATGCAGCCACTTCATGGCGGAGTCAGGGCCAGAGCCGGGGCCTCCAGCAGCCAGCCCACTGCGCCTCCTTCTTCTGCACCTACTTTTGCCCCGGAGAAGAACCTTGCTGCTCCCAGGGAGCTGATATCCTGGCATTGTAGGAAGAGGCACCTGATGTTTAGCCAAATCATGGCTAAAAATGCAAAGACAGCAGGCTCAGCCCCTTTGCAGACACAACTAGCAGAGAGGACCAGGGGTCCTGCAAGCACCCAGCTCAGCCCAGAGCAATCTGGTGCAAGAGGAGAGCACCCCCAAATATTACAGACATTATAGCCTCTTTATATGCACTGAGCTCGACTGGGTAATAAGGTAGGTCAGGCATTTGCATGGTTGAGAACTCACACCTCAGAGAAGGCCTCCATGGAAAGCATCTACGTGCCTGAAATGCTGCATGTTGTGAGCCCACGGTCATGTCTCTCCATGGTGAGATGCCGTCTTCACCACTTCTCCTGAGAGTCCAATGTCCCAGAACCCCACACACCCTTGGGATACCCTTGCAGACATGACAACGCCAGCCAGGCCTCCAGGACAAAGTGTGGTATAAAGCACTCGCGCCAGAGCTATTACTCAAACAAACCACCAATCTGAGGGCCGGAATAGCAGCAATTATTTAACTATTCTTGGAAACCCTGAAATTTTCTTTCTCTTAGTCTGTACTAATTTTTTCCTCTGGGCTTCAGAACAGACTTGCAATTGTCAGCACAACCTCCCTCCTTCCACCCTCCTTTCCCCAAACCACCACACACACACACACACACACACACAGAGAAACCCATGCAGGCAGAGTCTTCTGGGGCTTCACAGAGAGCCCTCGATCCCAGGGAAATTGAGCCCTTTCTCTGGGAGACCCATGCCATGTGGCAGAACCCAGTTTCCTGCAAGAGGCAGCAGGTGGAGGAGCCAAGGCTGGTGGAGGCTGGATGGTGCTGGTGGTGCGGCTGGAGGATAGGTTCCTCTTCAAACAGCTCAAACCTCTGGAGAAGCAGCCCAGCAAATTAGCGAGATCCAGTTTCTTTGCCCACAGTGGATCCCAACAGGCAGCCCCTTGAGCTCCACGGCCAGTAGGCGGCGCCCTTGTGTCTGTTACCCAGCTTGGTGGAGACAGAAGTTCTCCCCTCCACCTGAGCAGCAGCAAGGCGGTCCCTCTCCCATAGTGACCCCTGATGACCAGTAGCTGCTGCTTAGAACCAGCTGCCGGAGCAGCAGCCCCACCATCACCAGCCAAACAAGGGAGGGCTCTCCTGGCCACCGCCGTCACGCGTCACCCGGCTTTTACCTGAGGTCTCAGTGATGTCACTTCCTCCCCCTCGCTCACTCATTTTCCAGTCATGGTGCCCGGCCCAGCAGCGCTAATTGAAACAAGACGTGGCCTTTCATGTTAAAGTAGCCTTCAGCTGGGAGGCCAGGGCCGCTTCTGGAAAATGTTAACGCTTTCCTGTTGGACGCCAAGCCCGCTTGGAACCAAGCTTCAAACGAAACCTCATCTGTAAAATGAGGGGGTTGGACGATCCAGAGAGCCACTCTGGCTCGGACAGTTTCTGCTACGATGAAAAGAAAACCCCAGAGAGCCGGGTGGGGGAGCTGAGGGCCACTTCTTGTTGGCGGTGGTGTTGTGACAAATAAAGTGGTTGTGAATCACTTTTTATTTTAGGCCTTGCAACAGATAGATTAATTTGTATTTTATGGGCCATACTCTGCATAATTCCAAGAAAATCACTCCACCAGAGGCTCCACTGACATCACCAACCGCTAGATAGAGGCCCCAGGCGTGCAAACCTCAGGTCCAGTCCCTGTTGGGAGACTTGGCTCCATGTACCCCCCCAAAAAAAAAATTTCTATGGTTGGGGCCCCTACTTGCTTTAGACACCAAGTTTCTCCCTCTCCAACCACCTTCAGAAGGTTTGCGATTCTAATTGTTTCCCACCTACCATCCTCAGATTTGAATACAATGGGTCCAATCTTGGATCGGACAAATCCACCCTCCCTGAAGAGATCTTGCAGACAGACAGACAAACGCTCTACTTCCTAGCTAGGCCGGCAAACTGAATTTGGGTAGTTTGGCCTTCACAGTCATATACTTTTGGAGATTTATTTTATTTATTTATTGGTTTCTTACAGAATTTTTCCATTTGGGTACAGTCTTTGTAAGACCTCCTAAGCTTGCGATATAATTGATATACAGCCCTATTTAACTTTGAGGTGTTCAGCATAACGATTTGACTTATGTATATTGTGAAATAATCACCATGGTAGGTTTAGTTAATATCTATCCTAAGCTCTTTATTTGGAAATGAAAAAAAGATCCCTTTTCTTTTCCTTTTTTTTTTTTTTTTTTTTTTTAAGACAAAGAAGGGAGAGGTTTATAGTCATTTCAGTAGGAAGGCCAAAACCACTGAATAAAAAAATGTGTTTAGAGGAGACCAGGCAGGCATGAGACACACCACAGCTAAGACCAACAGACAGTGTCTAAAATGACAAAGCAACGAGATTTCTCTACTCCAGTGCTAATGTCTTTAGGATCCTGGAAAGTCCACAATGGCGAGACCCTAGAAGCCACCTAGTCCAACCACCAGCCTACAGCCATCTCCTTTCCTTCCTTCTTGGCAATGGCCATCCCTTCTCTACTTCACTGGGCAGACAATTCTATGTTCTTATAACTTGGTTTAAAAAAGGTCTTCTGAAGTTCTTAGGCTGAGCTGAAATGGGCCCCCTTGTACTGTAAGTCCGCCAGTGGCAGGTCTGTTCTCCAGAGGGAAGAAATACAAACTCTAGTCTAAGTGAGCTTGAATAATACCCTTTGGAATAACCCTTCAAGTATTCCCAGCAGCTGTCCTGTCTCCCTCTCTTTCGCCTGATACCCCCAGTTCTTTCAACCGCTCCTAATTTAGAGTGATTTCTAGACCCGTCACCATCCTGGCCACTCACCTCAGGACACTTTCCAAGTTGTCAGCTCCCCCTTTACACTATGGCTGGGGCCTGGGCATGATGCTTCCTGATTCTATGTCGATGGGCTGATGGGTGTAGGGACGAGCCCAAGCCCGAAGCCACAAAGCCACATGCAGATGTCACATCCAAAACTAGCCACGGGGACATGCCCTGTCCTGCTCACTGAGGATAATCTTTGAGCAGCTAGAGATTGAGTTTTCATTCCATGAACACATAGTATTAATCTTGGAAGATGCTATCACCGATCAGAGAAGAAAGGCTGTGGAGCTGGGATAATAAATGGCCCAGTCTACTCTCAAGGAGATTCAACTGAACAAGCTTCCAAAAGCCTAATTGGCCCAGGAGTGCTGACTCTAAGCCACCTCGGAAGAACTCCGCTTGTGAGCTAAAACTCAGAGTCACGGCTGACTGGAGATGGAAGGCGTCTTCGGCAGCTTGGATTCATATCCATCACTTTACAGATGGGCAAACTGCGCTCCAGAATTTGTCATTCATCCATCTAAGCCATTCACCTACCCATCCGCTTGGTAATGTATTTACTGAGCAGCTACAATATGCAAGGTAATCTATTTGGGGGGGCTCCAATGAGAACGCACAAAGGAATGGAAAGTAACTTCTTTGGTGTAGAGATAAGGAGGTCTGGCGGAACTGTCTGGCCGAGGTAATCCAGTGGCTAGCATCAGAGCCAGGCTCAGAAAGCAGATCTCTACACAGAGGTAGCCCCATGCGACCACTCGGAAATGACAAGAGGGTAGACACATGACCTCACACAGACGACAGATGTGTAGATGACGGCACCTGCGCTCGATGTCAGGGCCTCTTCCTGATGGAATCCTATTTAGACATTTCAAGCAAGATGTCTGCAATTGGCAGATACGTTGGCGGTACAGAAAAAAGAACACACAAAAAACATTTCACCATTGAAAAGCATGATGCAGAAGCTGGAGGCAAAAACAGTGCCGCCCGTCTCCCGGGAGCAGAGCCATTTTTGCTGAGTAGCCCCTTTAGTCATGACTTCCCCTTGCCTCCAGCCTCCCAGAGCTCTCGCCCAGTGGGAAGCAAACCCACGTGCTTCCAGGAGGCTGCTCGCTACCCCTTCTGAGCCCCTTAGCCGTGACCATCCATAGGGACCTATCCTCACCCCTCTACTCTCACTTTAATGTCTCTCCTTTGAGGACTGTCGCACTCCCAGAACCTCCACTATCACCGCTATGTATGAAATTTCCAAATCAATGTTCCTACCTTGACAAGGCCCCTTTGTTCTGCTTGGCTCTCCTTTCATGGCTTCAAACTCAACAGGTCTCAAACCAAGTGACCCTTGACCGGTCCCCACTCTCCTCCGTGCCAAACCTCTGTCTCCTTTCCAAAACCCCAACCAGCACTCTTCCCTTCCAGACCCCTTCTCTTAGTCCATCGGGCTGAAATATTGAGATAACACTTAGTTTTCCTCTCTAATCACCTACAAGAAGTCACTAGGCACTTCTCCCCCAGATCAGTTTCATTTTATCCATCCATCTATCCGTGAATCCGTCCTTCTGTCCTCTGAGAAGACCCCAGCTGGATGACTAGGTCATATTCCAAAGAGGCTGGAGCTCTGTCCCCAACCCAAGGGTGATGTCACATCTCAGCTAAGGCTGCTGGTATATGCATCCATCAGGCATTTAAGCCATGCCAGCCTGAGCAATCTGGCCTCTCACAGATGCCCCCCTCCCCTCTCTTTAACCCTGAGTACAAGATCAAGGCCGAGAGCCACAGAGAGATGTCTCCCCATCAGGAGGCCTTGCTGGAGAGCGAATGAAGGGATGGGTCTCTCTCTCCCCTGTGGCACACTGGCCCATAACCTGAAGTCGGACCCTGTTTTAGGACAGGCTGCTAGGAGCTCAGCTCCTCAGCCTCATCCCACCACCCACCTCTGCTGAAAATGCCAACATCAAGCCTTCCTCGATGGCTCTTTTCAAAGATGGGAAGAGATGAGGGAGGCCAAACATCTTTCCCCTCCCCAGGAGCACAGATGCAAACGTCCAGGAGACATCCCCTTTCGAGCCATGTTGGGGCACACAGAGCTGCCAGCATCCCAGCATGACCTCCTAGGTACACATGTTAAGGTTTTCAGTCTGATCCCAATTATATCTATATTCAGATTCTTAGATTCACAAAAAAACAGAGCTGAGAGAGCCTTCAGAGACGAACCAATGCAATCACCCATTGTGCAGATGGGAAAACCAAGGCTCAGTGACTTTCCTTGATCACTCAGTGAGGCGGAAGCAGAGCTGGGACTGGAAGGCAGAGGGCCAGCCCAATGGGCAGGATAATGACAGTGGGCTGCCTTCTCACTGAGATAAGACCCCTCCGCAGCCGGGGGCTCTGGGGCTTCCCTGCCCCTGAACCTTGGTATCAGCCAGGCTCTGCTAACGAAGCCAGGCAGACAGTGTGGGCACAGAATGATGGACAGCCGTGAGGAGAGAGGGGCTGAGCAGGGGTGGGGGCACATCCAGAGAGAGGCAGCTGCGCTTGGCCTGGGAGCCTAGCACCACGGGAGAGGCAGGAAACAGCCCAGCAAGGACTTGAACTTCACGTTCTCTCTAAGGGGTTTGGTCATCTGGGGAGCTGGCCAATTTGGAGGAAGGACCCCCTTCCTGGCCTCTCTGCCAGCTCACAGGGACGCCTGTCCAGGAGGCAGGCCTCCCACCCAAACTGCCCCGGCTGCCAGGCACTCAGCACCCTGGCTGCTTACCTCACCCCTCGTGTCCAGACACGCGCCGGACACAGGCTCCCTTTGCCAACCGCCCTCCGAGGGCCAGACAATCCAGGTCCGCTCCTGGAGACCGGGGCTCCCAGCGTACTAAAAACTAAAGTGCCGAAACAGGGTTACGAAAATCGGGGTGTGATTGAAACATTTCCTGTGAACGAATTCACACACTTTATACATACCCCCCAAACATAAATCGGCATAACTGTGCTAGTCACGAAACACTCATAGAAATCATAGAAATATGAATTCAGGCCACATGGCCTAACAGTAACACGAACTTAAAGTTGTAGGATGAAA
Source organism: Rhinolophus sinicus (assembly GCF_036562045.2). Lineage (NCBI taxonomy): Eukaryota > Metazoa > Chordata > Mammalia > Chiroptera > Rhinolophidae > Rhinolophus > Rhinolophus sinicus. Next base: position 11,755,763 of record NC_133762.1, read on the forward strand.
AAAAAGAAAGTAGTAGGACGAAGATCTTCAGCAAATCTCTGTGACTGGGCGGGAAACCTCCCTCAAAGGTCATCTCAAGTAGAAGTGCGAAGCCCCCAGACAGGGGCCAAGTGGCTCTTCTGTGTCCCACCCCCACTCCCTCGGTCAGCTCCACCCCTGAGGTGTTGAGAGACCCTACCTGAAGGTGAGCTGGGGCCCCTCAGGGGCTGGGCCTAAGAGGACCACCTCCCCCCCACACACACACACACCCCCAACCCCAAGCCGTACATCAGGGAGCGAGGGAGGGAAACCATGCTGCCCCCAGGAATGGCACAGGAGCCTGGGGCTGCCGGTGGGCAGGAGGCCCTGGCTGAATGGGGCCTTTTCATATTACACAACCCAGGAGGGGGACATAACCCCTCCCTCGCCACACAGAGCCCTCTCAATCCAGGCGGCACAATGCACTGTTCACACAGCTCAGGAAACAAAATAAATATATTCTCCCCCAAAGACCCCACAATGGGGCTTTTTCATGGCAGAGAATCAGAAACGGTCCCCTGACTCCACCTGGCCTAGGGGCTGCCCGTCCCTACAGCCTTTGCCCAACCCTCGCTGGGACTCAGGGCTCACCTGGCCCAGCCCAGCCCCACCTGCACACTTTCTGGTCGTGGGCTGGTATGGACAGTGGCCCTGTCAGTGGGTACTGTGAGTGTCCAGGTAAAGGAAGGAGGCAAGCGAACAGCCTAACATGTATTGATCTACTATGTGTCAGGCAGGCAAAGAGATGCAGTGAGGATGCCCCGTTTTATGGATTAGTCATCCCACAGATCAGACTCCACAGGGCTAAGGATGGGGGAACCTGCTCAAGGTTTCTCTTGAAATTCCAGGTCAATCATATAAAGCTCCAGGCCAAATCACATAGTTAGGGGGAGACTCCCGTGTTCTGACCCCTCCATGACACCTGACCCAAAACGTCCCATGCCCCCATGTCCTTTGAGAGGCTTGCTTTCACAGAGATGTCAACCATCCCTAACAAGACTTCCCCTGTACTTTGCCCCACTCCTTGGTCACCGAACCTTCTGTGGCTCTCCAACATGCCCACCTGTCTTGAACACTGCAGATCACTCTGTTTGGAACACTTTCTTCCTTTCCACTCTCCTCTCTCTACGACCATGGGGACAGTAATAATTAACAGATAATATTCAGTGAGTGCTTACTCTGGGCCAAGCACTTGTCGGAACTCAAACATCACCTCCTACAGGAAGTCTTCCCTGATTTCACCAAGCACTGTGATCATCTGTTCAAGTGTCTCTCACCCCAAATGGGTGGGGAGAGCCTGGAGGGCAGGGCTCTGCCCTCCATCTCTAAGTTCCTGGTGCCTTTCCCAGAGATGACCCCTCTGAATGTGGTTACCTCCTCTGCCCTGACTAAATACAGCTGCCTGTAGAGGACCTTGAATTGGCACAAGCTCTGAGCCACAGAGTGTAATAGTGACAGTCTAGGCGTCAGCGTCCCAGCTGTGAGGCCTGGGCATGCCATTTAACCATCTAAGCTTTATTTTGTTGTTTTATGTATTTATGGGTTTTGTTAGTTTTTAATTTCCAGTGCAGCACGTTGGGTTAATTATATCCTTTAGCTCAAGGTATATTAGTATCACTAGTTAATGCAAAGCGCTCTTCTTATATTTTATAGCTTCGGTTGACAGAGAGGAAACTGCACACATTTAAAGTGCACAGTTTGATGAGTTTTGGCGTGTGTATACGCCTGAGAAACCATCACCATCATCAAGATAATGAACAAACCCATGACCTCCCCCACTCCAGAGGCAACCACTAACCTGCTTTCTGTCAGTATAGATTCGTTTGCCTTTTCTGGAACTTTATATGAATGGAATCATACAGTCTGTATTCTTTCATTCTGCATAATTATTCTGCAAGTAACCCATATTGTTGTGCGTATCAAAGGGTTTTCCCCTTTAATTGTTGAGTAGTAGTCTACTGTACAGTTATAACACAATTTGTTCATCCATTTACCTGTTGATGGACATTGGGGTTGTTTCCAGTTTGGGGCTATTATATATGAATAAAGTTTCTACAAACATTCTTGAACATGTCTTCTGGTGGCTATAAGCACGTGGTTCATTTGGGAGTGGACGTGTTGTTTTATGGGGATTTTGTAGGCTTAGCTTTCACGGGCACTGCCGAACCCCTTCCTATAGTGCTTGCAGCAGTTTACACTCTTGTCAGGGGTGCATGAAAATTCCAGTTGCTCCTCATCTTTGCCAATACTGGATATTTTCAGCCTTTTTTTATTGTAGTTATTCGGGTGGGTTTGTAAGAGATCTCTATGTTCTAAGAGGTTCACCTCTTTAGGGTTTTGTATACTTTAAAGGTAAATTTCACCCATCTATTTTCTTAGCCTGCCGTGGATGCTGTTTCCTTATCCATAAATGGGGCTAATGCTGTCTACCTTCCAAGACCTGCCAAACAGTAGGTGCTCAATTGATGCTACTACACATTTCTGTCTCCACCACTAGGCTGGTGCTCTTCCAGGACAGGGACTGGATCTGAATGTGTGTAGCCCCCAGCTTGGGGCCAACAAGGAGCGGTCTTTCAATAGTTCGTTGATTGACTAAATGACGGAGCCTGCCAGAAGCAATCTCCAGAGGGCAATTCGAGCCTCTGAGCTGCGGAAGTGAAGTGGGAGAAAGCATTTCCCTGCAGCTTGGAGCTGGCCCCGCCACCGTCTGCCCCTTCTCTGGTCCCTTTTTTTCCAGCTACTCTGCCCAGAGGAGGAGGAACAGTAAGGGGGAGGAGAGAGCAAAAGAAGAGGACACAGAGGAGGGCGCCAGCCCCATCCCCCACCTTCCCGGCTCTCACTGCCCAGGGAGGGCGCTGCTGGGCTGCAGGGAGCTGCCGCTGGCAGTCCGGCGGCCGCCTCACCTCCTAGCCACCTGCTGCTGTGGACGCCGCCTGCCCCACTGCTGCTGCCTCGCCTGCAAAGCAACCCACAGGACCCGCTGGGCAGCCACAGGGGCGCCTGCGTCTGACTCCACGAGCACCACCACCCCCCACCCCCGCAAACTGAACTGCTTAGCCACAGGGTTCGCCAATTCCGCACCGAACCCTTCTAGTAGATTCTCCCTTAGAGCTTAGTCCAATCCCTCCCTCTACCACTAGAGCCTGAGGACCAGAGAGGGGAAGCAATTGATCTAAGGCCATACATTTGGCGATTTAGGAACAGCGTCACCGCTAGGCTCTAACCCCAAACCCGTGCCCTCCATCGCCTCTGCCCTGTATCCAACACACAGGCAAGCCGTTCACTGATGCCTCCAAACTCTCACGTGACCCACAGGCTCCTCTCCCTCTGCCTGCTCCGAGTCCAAGCCTGGGTCCCATGTACCACCTGGACGCAGGTAACGGACCCTCATGGGTCTCCAGCCTTCCCTCGTGTCCTCCTAACATCCCATTCTCCATCCTGCAACCACAGTGATTTTTTAGAATACAAATCTGATCACCATTACCCCGTGTAAAAGTCCTAGCAGCTGCCAGCACGCTGGGGATACAGACTTCAGCCAACCCCAAGCCCCAAACCCCTGTTTTCACTCCCCTCCACCCACTGAGCTCAACCCCTGGACTGTCTTGAACTCCAACCTACCGAGTTCATTTATACCCCAGGAACTTTGCACTGGCTGTTCTCTCTTCCCCAAACAGTCCTTCACCAGGGGGGGGTTCTTAACCAGCGGGGGTCCATGGATTGAGCTGGATTTCATTTTAATCATTTCCCTCTGACACCCTGTGTGTATTGTTCTGCATTTCCGGACATCATTTTGGGAAAGGTAACATAGCCACGGAAGAGTTTAGGAATCCCTAGACCTTTGTATGGCTGGCTCTTCCTTGTCTTTCAGGGCCCTGTTCCACGTCACCTCCTCAGGGAGGCCTTCCTGGGTTGCCATAGTCATTGCCTAGCACAGTGGTTCTCAAAATGTGATCCCTGGACCAGCAGCAGCAGCATCACTCGGGAACCCGTGCAAAATGCACATTCTTAGGACCCACTAAGTCTGAAACTGGGGGACAGATGGGGGTTAGCACTCCATTTTAAAAAGCTCTCCAGGTAATTCACATGTTGGAGTCTCACGTCGGAAAACCACCGGCCCAGCCTTTCATCTCCATGCTAGCGTAGTGAATACCATCCAGCCCAGAAAGTTGGAAGCCAGGGACCTGAAAGGGAGGATAGTGGGGACAAAGGTGGGAGCGGCAGCTGGCTGAGTATGAGGTGACCCTGCATTCCACCTGCAGCCCACAGAGGGCCAGGCTGTGTTGGAGAATCGGTCAGAGGAGACTTGGAGGGCCTGGTGTGCCGTCTCCTGGTGGATGGTCCTGGTCTGCATGGAGCTGGAGAGCGGAGGTCCACATTCCTGCTCCTGTGGCAGGAGAGGAGTCTGCTTTCCCCAGGCACTCACACCTCCGCCCTGGTCTGGACGTTAACCAGTGCCCCTGAGGTCCCATTCGAAACCAGCCACAATTGCTCCCAACTCATACCAGTCTGGTCTCCTGGCCTGTGCCCCACTGGCCACAGGAAGTTCCAAGGCAATCCCAGGCCCTCCCATCCTGAGCTGTTTCCTGTGCATTTTCCAGAAGGGCCAGATGTTCCTGCAACCTGAACCTAAGCCCACTCTTCAGAGTGGGGAGTCGGTCCCTGGGAGGTGCCTGAGGCTGCCTGCAGCCGGCGAGGTGCAGTCTGCAGCCTCTGGCTTTGCGGGAATTGTAAAATGGGATCCATGGCCCAGTTCCTGTTGGCCACTGGTCTCTGGCCTCCGTGCAATTCCCAGGCCCCTGGGGGGAAAACCAGACACTTTTAATTGACTTCCCCAATCTGATGATAGAGTATTGGGTATCAATAGACCGCAGGCAGGCTATTTTCATCCATGACTTCAGACAGGAGCAGAAGCCCAGGCTGCCGCCACGTTCCTGCCACGCCACTTCGGGAATGAGCTCACCCCCGTCTGCTAGCACAGCAGCATTTGCTGCGGCCAGGCAGTCTGATTCAAGACCTCCCAGGGAAAGTGCTAGGAAGTGGGGGTGTAAGCAGTTACGGCAGTGTGCCTGACCCAGAGCCTGCCAGACACCAGCTGGAGTCAGGAGACCTGGGCCCTCTCCTAGCTCAGCCTCCTCCCAGCTGGGAAACTCTGGGCAGAGGACGGGACCAATCTATGCCTCAGTTTCCTCGTGCAGGAGATGACGACGTTGGTTCTAGAGTTCTATAGCGAGACCCTTTATTATCTTCGAGTCCTGAGCCTCGGTGAGTTTGTGTGTGGTCCTCAATGTAGGAATCACCAACCTGATAACATTCAGGGGCCCTGGGTTTGGTTCCAGCGCCCCCCACTTGCATGCCCTTCCTGACCTTGGCCAACCCTCCCGAGCACAGGATTGGAGAGCTCATCCCCAAAGTGTTTAAGGACCCCCACAGGCCTATGTCTACACTCTGGGTCCAAGTGTGAGCAAGCACACACTGAGGAGGTGGAGATATGCCCAGGATGCTGTGGGCCCTCAGCCAGACCACTGTCTTAGGCTTTGCCTCAGCATTGCCCCGTCTGACCTACGTGTTTCCCTCCCCCACCAGTCTATGAGTTCAAAGGCAGCGAGGGTACCCCATCACTCTGTGTCTACAGGACCCATGGAAGCTCAATGAATGGTCATAGAACAAATAAATAAGTGAATGAACAGATGGATGGATGGGTGAATGAATGAAAGAAAGAGGGAAACCCACACAAAGCATGCTTGCTTGATACCCTGTGTGTATGTGTGTGTTGCTAGGTGGGGGACAGGACAGTATTAGTCACAGCCAACTAGGAGGGGGCTCTGCCTGGAAACCTTCATCCTCAGTTATGGTCTGTGGACTCAAGAACAGGGAGAAGCTTTCCTCCATGAGAAAAACCATAGAATCATGGAACATTGGCTCCAAGCGCAAACCACAGGTCACTTAATCTGCACCCCTCCAACGGGGAAGCAAAGACCCAGACAGGTTTAGTTCCTGCTTCTACCCTGAGATCATCATGGAAATTATTGTTTTTCCATGAAAAAGGAGCCTGGGGGGAAGGGAGAGAGGGGCATGGGGAGGAGTCCTTATTAAATAAGTAAATGTTAATCACAGAGAAAGCCTGTGCCTTCCCAGGGACCTGACCAGCCCAGGGCAGGGGGCTCAAAGAGTAAAGGGGGCTCGCCAAGCTCAAAGGGTGCCAGCTCGGCTGGGCCGGGCCACCAGGCATTATATAACCAAGCCAGGGGCGCCAAGAAACACCTAAGCTGGCCTGGTGCTCATTCTGCAACGCGGTTTCCAGCTATTTCCTACAGAGAGAGGTTTTGCTGAGCACAGGGTTTTCTGCATTTTCCATCCGTTTGCTATTAAAGAAAAGCAGGAGACAAAATAGAAAATCCTTGCATGAGGTTGCCAGCAATCTCCCAATCTTGAAGAAGGAAGACGTTAAGCTTCATCCCGTGCTCCGTAGAGGCTTGATGCTCCGTGAGACAGCTGATCCCAAGGTGAAATCTGCTCAAACAGGCTGCCCCTCTTGGGCCTGGCAGGGAGGGGGCTGCTGAGGGCTGGTGCTGTGGCTGCCGCAGCCCCCTGAGCTTACACCTGTCCTGGAGGAGAAGAAGGTGAGAGGACAGGGGGACCAGCCAGGAGCATCAAGAGCCCCGGAGGACGAAGCACTAGTTAGAAGTTTTAAGTTGGCTTTGAGGAGGTTGATACAAGACCCTACCAAAATTTCATCAGCACCAAAAGAAAAAAAAAAATCAGCATTAAAATTCCCATCACTGTCTTAACGCCACGTCTCCAGAAAGCCCCACACAGGGAAGAGGACAGATGTCTATAATGTATTCCCATGGAATGAGCACCTCGGGAAGCAGGAGATTTCCTGCCAGGGGTGCAGGATGGGTCAAGAAAGGTCTGGAGCACAGCACCTCCATAGGACGGAAGACCTGGGGACATCAGCCCCTGGGGTCCCAAGAGAGCTGGGGGGTCAGTGCAAGGAGCCTGCCCGGACCTCCACCCAAGGGTGGGAGCAGAAACACCTCAGAGGGAGATTCCCACACTCTGGGTCCAAAGTGAACAAAAGTTGAGGAGATGGAGCTTTCCCTCCTCAGGCCCCTCTGCTGCATGTGTGGGAGGCAGTACAGATGCATGACGATCCCGAGTCAGCCACCGGCCATCAAGGTTGTCGTTGTCCCTTGTACTCTGTGTGACTAGGCCAGTGGCTGACTTCTCTCTCTGCCTCTGTTACTTCTTCTGTGCAATGGAAATAATGCAAAGCAGCAAAGTGACTAGATAGGTCCAGGCACACGTCCAGGGCTCAGGAAACAAGCTATTGGGAAACTAACCAGTGTTTTGGGGGGGCTGAATGCGGACAAACACAGCCCATTCAGCCAGCCATCCCTGGGGTATCTGTATCTGCAGGCAGCATGTCACGTGCAATAGTGGGGTGAGGCAGGGCAGACACCACAGGGGTGGGTGAGAAAAGAGTCCTGCCCCTAGGGGTCTACGAAGTAAAAGTTTGGGGTGAGATGGAGGGACAGATGGGAGGTGGAACTCAGGGAACGCTGCCTGGAGGGGGCGCTGGTCTCCCAGGAGGGGCTCCGTTCAGTGACCACAGGAAGCTGGGTCATAACTGCCAGCACCATCCCAGGCCATGTGTCCCCACGGATGCGAGTAGCTCTGAGCCTGTCAACCCTCACTCTTTGCAAGGTCTGCTGAGACCTGGCTGCCAAATGGATGAACCTTGGGGATTCTGGACGACGGGAAGAACTGGTTCAGACGTCCCCTCCCTCTTCTGGGTGACTTCCCGGAAGCTTTGCGGGAGCTCCCAAAGCCCTGTGTTCCCGAAGTGTCTCATCCTTAAGCTTCTACAAGCCATGCATGACATCCACTGGACGCTGACTTCTGGTGTCCCATCCCTGTGCTGAGTTCCCCAAGCGGGGGGACTGTGTTGCCCCCCTGCCCAGCTCAGCTTCTAGGAGGACCAGAGCAGCAGGGACACACACACACACACAGTATTTTTTTTTTAAGATGGAATTTCGATATTTCTAAGAAAAGCATGAAAATCCCCATCATAGGAAAACTCAGAATTTTGTTGGGTTCCCTCACACTTTTATTGGGTTAGTGTGGCTTTCATATTGATTTACATACGGGGGCATATTCTTTTAGGTCCCTGGATACTTTCAAACTGTCCACCTCACTCTGCTTATGAAACATTGGCTTCTCCTTTTTGGTTTCTCAAAACGGAATCTAGAAAGTTCGGGTTTAGCTATGTTTGTCAAGCAAACAAGGGGCCCCAACACAGACTTCTCTCAGAGTTTCGTTGTTTAAAAAAATTTTTTTAAGTGTATATATGATTATTTTATACAGGAGTGCCAAAAAAATGTCTACAAGTGGACACTTTGGTCAACGTTGCTCAAGCAGTAGCTCGCCGTCATCAGAAGTGTCTGGATGCTGACGGGAACCACTTTGAGCACCTCTGGTAATTGCAGACGTCACACGTGACTTGTATTCATCTTTTGTTATCGGTATATATTGAGCATTACAATTTTAATACAGTTTTCCTTTCTTAAGATGTGTATACATTTTTTTGGCGCTCTCTGTATTTATATAATATAGACACACATACACACATTCGCACGGCTAAGCACATCATTTCTTAAGATAAAACCAATGATTAAGAAAAGCATTTTGGGGTCAGATCTGGGTTTGCATCCTGGCTCACCACTCAACCAAATGGGTGGTTGAACAAATTATTTAATGTATTTAATACGACGAACCCCTACGAGCGCTTGCTTTGCCTCTCCATCTAGTCATCCATCATCCATTCTGTATTTACTGAATGCCTACTGTGCGCAGGCACTGTTCTAGGAATCCTTCAGTGCACAAAACCAGCTCCCTGTGGTGCTTACATTCACTGAGGGTAGGGGGGAGGCGATAAACGATAGACATAATCAAAAAGTATATGGCAAAGCAGAGGGTGACAAGTGCTGTGGAAAAAAGAAAAAGTACAAAGGAGACAGGGGATAGGGAGCCAAGGGCAGTGGCAAGGGGCAGGTTGCAGTATTCATTGTTTTTGCATATAAAACATCTAGCATGATGGTGAAGAGCATGGATGCCGGAGCCAGATCTGGGTTCAAATGTACTAGCTGTGTGACCTTGGGCAAATTACTTAACCTTTCTGTGCCTCAGGTGCCTCATCTGTAAAATGGGGATGATAATCACGGTAGCCACCTCATATGGGGATTATTACAAGAATTGCAATGAGATAAGACACGTAAAGTGCTTGGAACAGGGCTGGCCCATAGTGGCAGTTGTATGAGTATTAAATCCAAGCAGCGGGAAGCATTGACTAAATGTCAGTGTTATAATAAGCCCAGAATCCTAGGACTCACATTATTTTTCTGAGCTCCCGCAGGTTGTGGGTGTGGGAGAAGATAGGCAAGGTGCCCCCCAGCCCCTTTGACTCAAGATCCAAGAATCACCTTCCTTGGCTTAACAATATAGGGTAGGCGGCAAGCCCAGCAGCTCTGGACCAAGCTGATCCGGGGTTGAATCCCATTTCCATCATCGACTAGTTATGTGACCCTGGGCAAGTCACATGACTCCTGCCAGTCTAATGTGGGGATAATAACTGATTATTTGCCATGACCCAGGCACTGTTCTAACTGCTTTGCAACCACCATCTCACGTTACCCTTGTCAAATCCTCTGTTTTGGCTCTTTTGCTATCTTCTTTTACAGGTGAGGAAACTGAGGCTCAGACAGGTAAGAAGCTCACCTGGTAGAGACAGAATTCCAGTCTGCCTGCCCTCTGCTATAGTGCCATCCAGGAGGGGTGCTTCCCACACACATACCAAGGCCCACAGCCTGACGCCTGGCAACGCCCCTGCCATCGTCAGTTCCTTCCCCATGAATGGCTGGAGGGAAGGGGGTAGTTTGGGCCCAGGGGTCACTGTGCTCTTGTTTACACTTTCAAAAGTTCTTTCTGCCCAGACAGCAATCATCATGGGCTCCAAGTTTGCAGGTGGCTCATATTTCACATCCTGTACCTCCTCTGCCCCCCCTAAAAAACTCAGTCTCTTTGCTACTTGGTGACACCAAAACAATTAAACATCCATATTTGACCTAAGCTTAGCCCTCAAAGAGGGACCTGGCTAAATCAAAAAGAAAACAACAAAACAAACAAACAACAAAAAGAAAACACCTAATAGACTAGGTTGTTTGTTTGTTTTAATGAAAAAACCCAGAGAGACTAAACCGGCTGAGGATGGGTGGGTGGGGGGTTATTTGGGGTCAATGGGGAAGTGGAGTCACTCTTCAGAGAGACTCCCAGAGGGCCCATGTGGACAATCAGAAATAAACTATCTGTGCTGATTCCAATGTGTGGGTCTTTAAATAGAGCCCTGGGTGCGTTTCTGTGAATGTCGGACGAGGTGTCCCTGCTACAGGCTGTTTTTGGGACTCGGCAGTTCCGGCCTTCAATGGGCTGCTTTGTTGCGTGTCTGCTTGCGGTCCAACGCTGGTGCTCCTTCTGCCACTTTCCTTAAACAAACTTCAGAAGTAACAGGCTGCCTGGGAGTCGGGCTTGCGCAAGAGCAGATGGGGCCCAGGCTGTGGCACCAGGGACCTCCCAGGGCTCCCCAACAAGGAGCGCCCCCCTGGGCCTCCTGGGAAAGGTTCCAGAGCAGCTCAGAGGAGACCCAACAAGAAAGCTTTGGCCCCCCTGGTCCCTCACTTCCCTGTCCTTTAGGGGCTCACCTTGCGCCTTGCCCCCCTAACACTTGCCACAGCAGGGAGACAGCGTACTCTGGGCCCACCACAGAAGGGGGTGACAAGTCCAGTCCTGCCAGCCAGGGGACAGGCAAAGGTCTCTTTGTTCAGTCTTTCTCCGTATGTCAGTCAGCCACACGCTAAGCTCCCACTGTGCATGACGCCCGGCTCCACAGTCACAATCGCAGTGGCTAAATGGACTGGGTTTTCACTGTGGACTCTGCCCCGTGCTAAGCACCCCAACGTGCCTTCCGTTTTGAATCCTCACAACCACTCCGAGTGTTAGCAGCATCACGTTAGCATGCCCATTTTACAGAGGAGGTCACTGAGACTCTGGGAGGCCGAGTTCCTGCAGCTGGTCAAGAGCAGCCCGGGACCCTAACCCAGCGGTGTCCGATTCGAAACATTTTTACCACCAAACGCTCCCACCTCAACGACGATTCAAACACCACCCCCTGCCCTCCAGGAGCTCAGTCTGGAGGGAAAGATAAGCAATCGTTCCCTGACTGTTGATACAGTGAACGATGAGGCACAGTTTCGCACTGGAGACTTGTGGGCCTTCAGTAGACATTGGGGTCTTGCCATTGGGATCTTCCACTAATGACCTTGATCATTTAATAGCCACACGTATATACTGAGAACTTATGGTAGGGACATCGTATACATACGTACAGCCTGGAGGGTGTCAAATCTCCTGGCATCCTCAGCTTGATGCAACCTACACAAGGTCAGCTTTTCAGATGGAGACAGTAAGGCTCAGTTAGATCAAGACACGTGACATCGTGTCCGCCGCTGACAGAATCACGGCACTTAAAAACTCTCGGGATAGTACGAAGCCTTCAAGGGGATCTATTGCAGCCATCCATCCAATTCGTGACTTCCCAACGATCTTCTATAAGGGGTGCCACACTCTGTGTTTGAACGCATTTAATGGAAGATAACTCATTTTCTTCTAAAACACATTATCTGTCCTCAGAGAGATTTCACAATTACTAACAAGTTATTCCTTATTTTGAGAGTAACTCTGTCCCCAGGTTCTTTGATCTACGGCTCCAGTTCCCTCTGGGGGCCACACAGAGCAGCGTCACTTTCTTCCAGAGGTCAGCCTTAAAAAAATGTGGAAAAGGCAGCAGGGTCTCGGCCAGAAGGCCTCAGACACACGGTGAGGTCACCCCTGGGGGCTCCTGTCCCACCCTCCCCAGACCTGCCCTGTGTGTCTGCCCTGGCATTAGGCCACCTCGTATCTGGTGCCAGCACTCAGAGTGGGGCCACCGTGACCCCAGAGCCTGTGCTGAGTGGCCCAGGGGCGTCTGCCCCACCAGGTCTGCAGACACTCCAGCCTAGTGTGGCTGTCCCCTTGTGCCAGCTTTGCGGTGAATTCTGCTCTCCTCTCTCTCCCTGAGCTGATGAGAAAGGATTAGGATGGAAGCAACAGCAAAAGGCCCCACTGTTCACGCCTGCCACCCGCCCAAGTGACTCTCTCCCGGGATGTGTGGCCCCCTGACTCAGCCAGGCCCGCCCTGAGTAAACGTCCCATGCTGGGAGGCCAGGGGCTGTCCTCTCAGAGCGTAGATTTCCATGAGGCCCAGGTCTGCTTCCCAAAACAGCAGAAGGGGAAGGTCCCACACATTCCCCAGCCCCTCTTGCTCAGGCCAGTGTTAACACAAGGGTCCCATGACACAGGAATGAGTGAGGCAGGAGCCTGGAACAAGTGGGAGTGGGAGACAGCAGGGCAGGGTCCCCTCCCTGGTCGTCACCTGGGACAAAGCTCGGTGTTGCCCACATACCCTCCTCCGTCTGCCATGTAGGACCGTGGGTTTCTCACCTAAGCTTGAGTTAGATTGAATCCTCTTCCCCCACCCCACGCCCACCCCCCAACAATGGCCTGCCCCCAGGAAATGTCTCTTGCTGGGGCTCAGGAGGCAGCAGGTAGAGATCACCCTGCCCTGGCCCTTTCCTTTCCTCCTGAACCCCACCCCTTGGGCAGACCAGGGAGGCAGAGGGAGACCTCTGCATCTGGAATCTTCCAGCCCTCCAGTTCCCTTAGCTGGGTGTATTTGTCTTGGCTGCCATGACCTGTGCTTTTTAAAACAGATTTTCTTTCCTTTGCCTTCCCCCAGCAGCTGGCCTCTGCACCGCGCACAGAGTGAGGCTTGTTTTTGAGGAGCCGCAGAACCCGCGCTAGGCCGCAGCCCACCCATGTCTGAGCCCAGGTCCCTCTGGGGCCACAGAGAGCAGCCATGCAGAGAGAGAGAGAGAAGGTCGGGACCTGGGACCAGATAGCTGGAAGGGGGCAAAGGGAGGCTGAGGTGGACAGGGGCAGGGAGAGGTGGCCAGTGCACAGCTGGCACACGGCACCCTTGCGATGAGACTTAGAGGAAAACAGGAATGGAAGGGAGAAAGTCAAGTCCCAAAACCAAGTGGAGAGAAGAAGGGGGACCCGAGGCAGTCTAGAAGAAGACCCTAGGGAGGCAGGCGCCTGCCCCCAAGCCCCGCTCTGCCCGTTGGTAGCCATAGTTGTGGCCCCTGCCCCCGGGGCTTCATCTGTACATAAAAATATTTTGCTTGCTTCAAGGTAAGGAACTAGACTCCTTGAGGTACTTTCCAGTTTGAAAACCTATGACTTAATAGTTGTTGTTGTTGTTTTTTTTTAATGCCAATAAAAGGTTATTTATGTGCAAACAGAACACTGACAAAACAAGGTGTGCCTGGGTGAGGTGGGGGTGGGACGCGGTTTTCTGCCTGGTGACGTCAGCGCAATGGTCAGGATTAACCCAGTTCTGAATCACAGCCCGTCTGCCTTGGGATGGGTTCTGAATGGAGGGAACAGCACGGTTCGCTGGCCCTCCAGTAACACAGAGGAGAAGGCCCAGCCTTGGCCGTGCATTCTGCTCTCTCTCCCTCAACCTTGCCCCCGGCCAGCTGGCCCATGAAGCAGGCCTAGCACCCAGCACTCCTGGGCTCCGAGGGGGATTTGGGGCGTATGCTGGAGGCGTGGACCTTCAGGATGCCTGTACCTGAGGTTCAAGAAGCCTGGAAGCCACTGCAAAATCCCGGCCACTGTCTCCCACACCCTGGAGGGAGGCACGGTCCCTCATCCTCACGGCCCAGCTCCCCACTGCACCTCGGGATGCTTTCCTGGCCAAAGAATTCCCTTCCAGGTGTCTCGTGCCCCTGCCCTGCCCCGAAGCCCTGCAGGACGAGGGTCCTTTGCTCTCTGGGTCCCTGATCCTTGCTGTGGCCTCTGGCTGTAAGTGCTGACATGCAATGGTCATCCTCACAGCCACGCGCTGCTGGCCCTGACGGAGCCCAAAGAATCCCGGCTCCTTGCCACTTCCTGCTCCATATCCTGTATCCTCTGCATGCCACACTGCCCCCTCTTCCCTTGGTCTATTCTCACAGACTCTGTATATTCCTCGCCACTTTATCTATGGTCTGTTCTCATTATTCAGTAGTTATACCGATCAAGTCACCGCCAATGCTGAATCAGCGCCTGGTGACGCACGGCTCCTAGGGAATACAGGGTCAGGTTCCTGCCAACCTCTGGTCACGCCGGTGTCATCAGCCGATCCATACGTCACTGTCACCCTGTCGCCCGCATGCTTCTGTTGAAAGCCATTGTATTGCACCGCTATTGTCGATTCATTAGCACGGCACTCAGGGTCAACGGCACGCTGCCGCCTGCGTGCACGAAGCTGATCTGACACACGTATCAACCTCCCTGCACTTAGAAACGCCAGCCAGCACTTCAGCACTATGCGTGGGGGCCGTGCCAAACAGAAATCATCGTGCCAAACAGAAATCATCCACAAAAAGCACAAATACCTAAAAAAAAATGTGGCACTCAAAAAGGCCACAAAAAGGACACTCGTTTTCAGTACGAGCGCCAAAACAAGGAGGCAGAGTGTCTCCTGTGTGACCATGCCACACTCCTTAGATTACAAATCCATTTCAGCAAGTAAGCAAATACACAATAGTGTAATTCACAAATACCAGGGGTCCGCTGCATGTCGCGGTTGCTCTCCCACCTTCCTCCTTTTTCTCCACCAAATCCTCCTGGATCTTCCCTGCCATGTCCCACCTTTAGGCCACCCTGTCCTCACACAGCTCCTTACTCGCCTGTTCAATACAATTCATTGAGCAGCGAGTGCCTAGTGGGCATTCTGCTAAGGTCTTGTGGTCTCCAAAAAACGGATGGATCCTGCCTCAAGCACTCAAAGTCCAGGTCAGGGGGTGGCACGCTGTTGCTTTCAAGGGCCAAATAATAAATATGTTCAGCTCTGCAGGCCTTACGGTCTCTTTCCCAACGATCTAGCTTTGCCATTGTAGCGTGAAAGCTGCCACAGAGCAGCAGGAAATGAAGGAGCTATTACTTTCAAAACAGGTGGTGGGTGACCATCAAGCCTTGATCTAGGAGCGTCCTGTCCCCTTGCCACGGCTCTTTCCTGTGGGCTCACCACGCTGTACTTCCTGAGTATTGTCCATTGGTAACTAGCTCTGCTGAAAATCCTCCCCCGACACCGCCTGGGACCCAAGGACAGGAATTCCCGGCTAGGTCAGGGTCTAGCACAGCAGAGGCTCCATTAATTTGCCGGATACACAAATTAATACATAAACCGGTGTCCCCATATGTACGATTGCACAGGACCCAACTTGTGACCCCAACGCACTTGAAAAATATTTCAAGCCAACTCCATGACTCTATTTAAACACAGACAGCCTCTGGGGCCCTGTGCGGAGGCGGCCCCTAAAATCACAAGCACTTTTTCAGGGCTGAGGTTTCTGCTGGTCCCACATCCTCACATTTTCCTCAGGGAAGCGTCCAGAAGGGCACCATGGGCACACAGTTCAGACACTGAAAGGGGGCTCCTCCTCCTTATTATTTTCTCCTTCTTAATCCTCCTCGGTCCTCCCTTTTCTCTCCCACATTCTGTCCCCTTCCCCTCCCCAGGGTAAGCGGGGTAGCCAGGAGGCAGCTGAGGGCTGCCTCAGGTCTGAGGTTTCTGGGAGCTGGGTGGCAGAAGTCCCTGGTCCTCGGTTGTCCAGCCCAGCTCTTCTCACCCATGGCAGATGTCCCCATGGGCAGAACATTCCCCTGCACTTGGCTGCGGACCCCTTGGGATTATGTCTCCTGGAGTCTCAGCACAGCTGCAGGCAGCTGGATTCAGATCTAGGGGAGGGCAAAGGCCTCCCAACAGAGGCCCGTTACCAACACAAAGCAATGACTCCCCAGGGAAGGAGATAACAGGCAGTGGGCCAAGTGAGTCAAGAAGAAAATCAATTTCCAGCCCCCCTGAAATCCCGCCACACAGCTCTGCCTCTCTGGGTGGAGACAGCCCCAATCCTGGAGCCCCGTGACTCTGACCCAATCACCGTACGTGTGTGCGCACGTGCAAACACAGCCTCCTGGGCTGCGGGGTGGAAAAAGGATCTCAAGTTGGTTTCTCAACATGTCACTTTTCTCTGTAAGGTCTGTACCCAACAGGGAAAGACTGAGAAAATCTGGGACGTGAATCTTGGGGCTTTGGGGTGGAAGGAGCTGTGGGTTGGTGTGAAGGTGAGTCATTTTTCACACTTGCTCATGAACCTTCTACAAGTTCATACAAAATGCCGCCTCGCGCCTCCCTTCAAGGCTGGGTTCCATAAGGAGAGTCCAAAGGGCATTGGACCAGCACCACACAGAGGACAGAAACCCTAAAAGACAGAAAAGATGAGAGGGGAACACAACGGCACAAGGTCTGGGTGAGGGCCCTTCATAGCGGCACCCCTGGGGGTAGCTCTCATGTGAATGCAGCCTCAGCAGCCAGAGCAGACAGAGGAGGCCGTGGGCTGCAGACTCTTCTGAAACAGAAGGCCTGGACCACTCACAGACCACCTTAGCACTGAGATCTACCACAAACGTGTTTAAGACATGGAAACACCGGGGGGGGGGGGGGGCCCAGAGTGGCAGGTGACGAAGACTCAGGCAGGCCCGAGTCAGGTAGACACGGCTATGTGGCCTGGGCCTGCCGAGGTCCAGACTCTTCACGGTACCATGCGCTGGCACTAGCTGCCCCCACCCAACGGGCTTCTTGGGAGAATGAATTAGATAAGGCTTATTAGCATGGGCTTGGCATGTAGGAAGTCTGCAAAACCTTAGCAGCCGTGATTCCAAAGGTGATTAAGGATAATGACAGAATTCCTTTAGCTCTTGGGAATAAAGGTGTACATTCATCTAAGCTTTCACTTTTGCAGATCCTTTCCTGTCAGTGTCGTCTCGTCTACAACACGAGATGGCTTGGCCGAATGAATCCTAAGCTTGCTGCTAGAGGGAAAAGTGAGGACTCTAGGAGTTTGCACATTCTGGGATTCTGCAGGCCCTCAGATGGTCTAGTGAGGTCCAATTGCCCTGAGACTCAGAGCAGGAACGGCAACACCCTAGCTAAGATGTACACAGGCAACATTATTCTGGACTTTTAACAGCCTCCTACCTGGTGTGTCATCTCTTCTCTTGACCTTTACAGCCCGAGTGACTGCCAAGCATAAAAACAGTGCCGCGCAAATCAGCCTACTCAGTCAATGCCTCCCAGCAGTGGGTGCCCCACTTTTCTGACTTTTATCGCCACGCATTAATTTGGCCTCATATAAATGGACCCAAACAGTGTGTATTCTGTTGTCTCCGTCTTCCTTCCCTCAAAACGCTGTTTTTGAGATTCACTTGTGTTGTTGTGCCTACCCCCAGTTTATTCTTCCTGTTGCTCAGCAGTGTTCCACTGTCTGGATGGACCACTATTTGTTTATCCAATCACGAACACTCAGGTTGTTTTCAGTTTGAGGCTATTATAAATAAAGCCCCTGTGATTTACAACCAAAGCTCAATAGGAGAAAATGGTCTTGCGGTAAATGGTTCTAGAGCCATTGGATATCTATTTGGAAAAAAACTTAACCTTTGCTCCTAATTTATGCTTCACAAAAATATTGATTCAAGGTGGATTATAGGCCTGAAGTAGGAAGGTAAAACAACCTTCTACAAGAAAACATTGGAGAATACCTTCATGACCTTGGGAAGGGCAAGAATGTCTTAAACAGGACACAAAAGGCATTAACTGTTAAAAAAAAGAAAAGAAAAGAAAGTAGACTACATTAAAATTAACAACCTGTTCATCCAAAGACTTCATTAAGAAAATGAATAGATAAGCCAAAGACGGAGAGATGTTTGCAATACATATATCTGACAAAGGAGCACTATTCAGAATGCGTAATTTTCAAAACTCCACAAGCCAGTTAGAAGGACAAAAATAACTCAGTTTAAAAATAGGCAAAATATTTGAAACAGGAACTTTAACAAAGATATCCAAAACGTCTACCAAGTCTGTGGAAAAAATGCCGGCATCCTTACTCATCAGAGTAATGTAAGTTAAAACCACACCGAACCGTGACTACATATCCACCAGAAAGACTGAAATTCAAACGCCTGACAATTCCAAGTGTTGGGGAGGAGGTGGATCAAACTGGAATCTCTTACTGCAGGTGCGAGGGTAAGTGGGTTCATCCACGTTGGAAAAACGTTGGCTAGACTCGACTAAATGCAACCAGCACTCTATGACCCAGCAATTCCAGCTCTAGGCATATAACCAACAGAAAGGGGTAGGAATAGTCACCAAAAAGACAGGAATGAGAATGCCTTAGCAGCTTTATTGATAATACCCAGCCTACTTTCATCCAGATACAATAGAAATGTCTTAGGTTTGAGAGGACACAGAGTCCCAGAAAGGCCTACACAGAAGGCTGCCGGTCTCAGTTCAGGAAGGAGACTGGTAAGTAAGGGGAATGAAGCAGGTGGTCCCCGGAAGACCACTGTTTATAGGATCAACTCGGAGGTGGGGGTGGTCCTGATGGGAGCCAGCTAAATGAGTCACGTCAAGCTATGTTTGAACTTGAGAGCAACAGCCCACCAACTGCACCCTGAAGTTGCCCCCTTGTGTCCTTAAACGGAGTGCATGTACCCTGTTGGGAAGGACAGGGGAGAGAAAAAGGCTGTGCCAGAGAAGCCAGAAAGAGTGAGGCCTCGGAAGGGGAATGTCTCCCTCTCTTGCGTCCTGAGTAGGCACCCACTATCCAATCAGATGCTTGAACCCTGGGAGCCAGTTCGCTGGCCCCAAGCCACACTGGGGCTACTTCTGCTTCCAGAGAGCTGGACCTTCCGACACCCTGCGGCCCGCCTATGCTGCTCAGCTCTTCTCCTTCCTCACGCAGACATTGCCGGGGAAGGTCTGTGCTGAATGGGGGTTCCGGAAACGCCTGGGCCAGGACTACCATTTCCACCCACGTTGGTTATGCGTGCCCACATGACATCTTTTCTGAAAGCCGGAATAACCTCATTCAAACACAGAATGGAAGAGATGTTTGACAAGGAGCTACACAAGCATCGCCTGGGGCAGGCACGATCGTTTTAGAACCCACAGGAAAAGGACACACACGGTGCTTGGTCCGAAGTACTGACCTGGATCTTACACAGGAAATATCTGGCTAAACCTCTCACCTCAACACATACACTTGATTAAACTCTACCTCCTGGTGATAGGGGGAGAACCAAATAAATCTGTCAGTTTTAGTCAGAGGAACTATTGAAAAATATTGTTAGGGGGGGAAAAAAAGAAGTAAATAGAAATTTTTCCTGTTTTAAAAGTAAATAGTCCACAGGAAGCCACAAGACTATTTAAAAATCCCATATTGAAAGCCCAGGAAAGATGTGAGCTAGGGCTCTAAAGAAATAGCTGCTACAACGCAAACCTGTCTGGCTGGGCTGGGGAAACTACAGGTCATCGTAGCAGAAAAGATGTCTTTTCAAACAGGGGAAGTGGGTCTGAGCCAGCCCAGGAAGCCAGAAGCCCCTCAGAGAGGCAGCTGCTATTCCCCAGCCAGGGTGCTAAGTTTAAGCACACACACCCCCCGCAGCCCCCCAGGACCCCTGTACCATTTCCTGGTCCATCCAGGGCCCCTGCATTTTCCTTCTCTGTGCATTCTAAGATTCAAGTTCTTCTCTGTAGAAGCACTGAATTCTGTCAGCCTCAAGCCTCTCTTTGATGGGTCGTCCTGATAAGGTTTATAGGTCAAAAGATGATTCAGGAACGTCCTACATGAGCTATTTCAAGTTGAAGCCATACCCCTCCTCCCTTCGTGCAGCGCTCAGTTTGGGGGAGATGACGCAGCCTGATGGGGGACCCTAACCAGACGGTTGCTGTGGAGTGTATTCAATGCTCTGACTGAGCGAGTACAGGGGTTTTGAGAGCTCAGAGGAGAGCTGGGGTATCAGGGAAAACTTCTAGGGACCCAGGGCCTGAGCTGGACCTTGGGCCAGAAGAAGAGAAGGACGGGCCTTCTGGAAGGAGAAGCCCTGACCAGCGTGCAGAGGGGTTTACACTGAAAATAGATCTAAATACGTGTCTTGTTCATTCTCAAGAGGATTGAGAAGAAGAAAGTCTTCATGTCACGAAGAATATGGAGAAGGCTCAGCACTTCACGATGGCGGGAGCAGGGAGTACCCTCAGCCAGCTTAGATGGGGTGCTTTGGGAGAAACAACGGAAAGCAGCACTTTATCGAGGACGCTGCAAACATCTGGAATTAATCCACCCTCGAGACGGTGGGGAGGCACACAAAAACCGGACCGAGGAGGGTTTTGATAATTTCAGGGATAGGAGAGTCACGGTGACTATTAAGGGAAGCTGGGGATGTTTGGGACTCATGCCTAACCACTTGAGGTTGGAGTTTAGAGCCCCGGCAAGGCTTTCCCAGCAAGCCTCGCAGACAGGGCAGACCAAGGGTTAGGCTGGACTGACCACGCATCCAACCCACCTGGCACTGCTCCTGCTTCCTGCTTCACTGGCCTCGTGCCTGGGTGTCCCTGGTTCTGATAATGATGGAGACGCAGGAGTGACAGCAGGAACTGTTGAGCCTGTGGCTGCACCCCACAGACCTGACCGCGTGTCCTCTTCCCTCATGACACACATATGTGACAACCACTAATGCCCAAGCAGGGCATGGGCTTTGGGCAATATCTGAGGTGACTTTCTTCATACAGCTCTTCTTACCTCAACAGGAAGAGGCTCATTTTGAAATGGATGTCACATATAGGTAAGGGACAGATATTTTCTGTTTTCCGTGTCAGGGATAGGGACATGGAGAAGGTTGAGAAAAATCTGATACTGATAAGGAGGAAAGAAGCTAAAGATAGAGGACAAAGAAATGAGGACAGTAATACTGGTACAAGTAGCAGTGGTCATGGTGGTGGAGTGGACAGTTGAGATTAAACCATGGGAGTAAAGATGGGAGAAGACAAAAGTGGAGGGGATGAAGGAGATGAAAGCACTAAAGGTAAAACTGGGAGTGATGGTAAGTGTGGTAGAGGAAGTAGTGGACGGTTGATGGTAGAGGTGATGTAGGAAATGAAACCAATGAAGATAAAGGTGGAGCTGGTGGTGATGGTGGTATTAATGAAGGTCAAGGGAGAGGGATGATGGAGGTGATAAAGAAGATTGAAGGCGCCAGAGGTGGAGGTGATAATGGAGGCAGTGATTGCAAGGGAGGTGGTGAGTAAAGAAGGAAGTTAATTGTGAACTACAGCAGTCAGGGAGGGATGCCTGGAATGGGTGGGTCCTGAACCAGAATTTACAGACTTGTAGAATTCAGAGAGAGCAGATAGAGCAGCACATTCCAGGCCAGGGAAATGTGAGTGAGAAATTGTGGGGGTGGAATAAGTGGGCTGTATTTGTGGGGCAGTGAGGAGAGCGCCCTGGAGGAGGGGAAGATGAACACTGGACTGGCGTGGGACGTGAGGTGGAACAAGAACGTAAAGCCAGGCAGAGGAGCTCAGATGCTGGCTGGGTGGTAGAACGGACAGCCCCTGAGAGCCTTGAGCAAGGACGGGCTGTTAGGAAAGAAGGTGTGCTGTGAGCAGTCTGGAAACGGCGAGCAGCATGCTGGGAGGGGGGCATCCAGCTTGGGGACAGTGGAACCCATGGGGAGTGAGGCCTGCTAGGTCCCTGGCAGAGACTGGGCTAGCTCAAGCTGAGAGGCTCATTTACCCCTAAGTCTTAACTTATTTGCTCCTTTCCTGGGGTCCAGGTTCCAATCGCCACCCCTTCCCTAACCCCATTTCCGTGACTCCCGAGGAATCAGGATGCATTTTATCTGGTCTGACCTTTTGTTGGGTTGGACTGCAGTGGGGTGCTGTAGCCAACTCACGGGGGACCATGAAATCTGATTATGCAAACGTCTTTCCATTTTCCAGTTCCATAACATTGCGCAGGTAGTCTGAAATGACCCACAGTGGGAGTACTTATAGCAGAGAGGTTGGCAAATGCTACAGACCGGCTTTCCTTTTCCTGGAGATCAAGTTGTCAAACATTTAGCTACACACCACTGATTGCACCCCAGAAACCCTAACATGAGAAGCAATGATACTCCCAAATCTAGGCCCAGGCACACAGCACATTCCTGTATTCTAACGTCCTTTATGGTATATTTCCAACTTCACCTGTATTCCAATAATTTTGAAAACCCAATAGGCAACTGTGTTCTTTTGACATGACTTCCATTCGTCTTTGGGCGTCTCCTTGCGTTTGGACACAAAAGGTGTTCCAGGCTCACCCACTTTTCCTGTCACAGAGCTGCTTCAGCCATGCTCCAGGGCACCTTAATGGTTAGAAAGCAAGATCTGGGCTAGCTGGGCTCAGTGACACTCGATGTCACTGCTTTAAATGCTTTTGAGAGGACAGAGGTAGGAAATAAACTTTTTAAAGCCATGCATCTCTATTATAATTGTTAACGCAAATTTAATACTGCAAGTTTTAAAGCTTTTTTTCTACATTTCTTTTATACTTGTAACTCTTTTGGTTCCAAATAAAAGTCTTGGTTCCTATTAAAATTAGTATATTTTCTTATTGGCTTTATTCTACAAAAATAAAATAGCTTCAGAATTACAGTACTATTACTATTTCTCACAATAAACCTACTAAGTGAAATTTAAAATTTCATTGCCATGGTTCCTCTCCTTAGAATATATTCCACTCTAGTCAGAACACGATGTTAAAAAGTTGTTTGAAGGAATGCTGTTCTCCATGAAGTAATATTATCAATGTAACATGGAGTTAGGCTCATTTTGTTTGCTTGTTTGAGTTCAGTTTTAGGGTTTGCTCTATTGCCTTCAATTTAATTTTACTTTCAAATATGTAAAGCATTTATATTGTTCAAAAGTTGAAATGATAGGGGCTGGCCTGGTGGCTCAGGCGGTTAGAGCTCCGTGCTCCTAACTCTGAAGGCTGCTGGTTCGATTCCCACATGGGCCAGTGGGCTCTCAACCACAAGGTTGCCAGTTCGATTCCTCGAGTCCCACAAGGGATGGTGGGCAGCGCCCCCTGCAACTAAGATTGAACACGGCACCTTGAGCTGAGCTGCCGCTGAGCTCCCGGATGGCTCAGGAGCGCGTTCTCTCAACCACAAGGTTGCCAGTTCCACTCCCGCAAGGGATGGTGGGCAGCGCCCCCTGCAACTAGAAAACAGCAACTGGACCTGGAGCTGAGCTGCACCCTCCACAACTAAGATTGAAAGGACAACAACTTGAAGCTGAACAGCACCCTCCACAACTAAGACTGAAAGGACAACAACTTGACTTGGAAAAAAGTCCTGGAAGTACACACTGTTCCCCAATAAAGTCCTGTTCCCCTTCCCCAATAAAATCTTTAAGAAAAAAAGAAAAGTTGAAATGATATAAAATGGTGAACTCATAATAAGTCTTCCTGTCGTCTTTATCTTCTGTACCCTGTGCATAAGCAGCCCCTCACTCACCAAATATATAATTATTCCTTTTAGTTTCTCTTTTGCAAACTAAGCAAATAGGGTAATATCTTAGTACTTCCATTTCTTTCCTTAAAAAACAGTTCACACTACATACTCTTGAGCATCTTGCTTTTTCACTTAGCAATATGTTCTAGAAATCACTACACATGTGTTCGTAGAGATTTGTCATTCTTTTTGGGGCCTGCCTGGTACTCATTATGCAGACATACCTGAGGTTATTCGACCAGTTCCCTATTGATGGGCGTCTGGGTTCGTCCTGTCTTTGGTTTATACAAATGATGCTACAATGACAAATCATGTACTTATTTGACAAGTTGTATCTTCAGGATAGATTCCTGGAATGAGCTTGTTGGGTCAAAGGGTAACCGCGTATGCCCCTTGCTTAGCTATTGCCAAATTCCCCTCCACGTTGCACTCCCATCAGTAATGCATTAGGCGGCACAGCCTGAGTGAATTGTCAAGTGTTTTGGATTTTTGCCAATTTTTAAAAAGCAAGAAATGATAGTTCAATGACGTTTTGAGCTGCATTTCTCTAATTATTTGTGAGACAGTTTCATTTGCTTAAGAGCCATTTGCTTTTCTTTTTTCTATGAACTGTCTGCTCATATCCTTTACCCATTTTCTCTATTAGGTTTTTACTCTTTTTCTTCTCAATTTCAAAGCGTTCTTTATATGTCAACCCTTTACCTGTGCTACAGATTGCAAATATTTCCCTCCAGTGTGTCATTTGCTTTTTGACTTGGTTTATGGCGTGTTCTGAAGGGGTTTATTCTTTGGGGAAGGAAAAAGGCAAGAGGCAAAAAGCGACCAGCACTTCCTCAGCTGTGCCCCCAGGATCTCGGGCGACTTCTGCCTTTCCCAGGCCAAGAAAACAGGCCAAATTAGATGTGTAAAGGCCAGGAGCTGTGAGACAGGGAGCCATGGAGACCAGCTATGAGTGTGGTACTGGCTTCCTCCCCTTCTCCGCCCCAAGAGCCCAAGGGGAGCCAGCCCTCAGGGAGAAGCCAGGGGTCCGGTGGCTCTACAGGCTGGGTTTGTACAGAGGCTGTGAAATTCCTCCTGAGCTCAGCAGGACGTGGCATTTGGCCTCGGGGTGAGCAGAGCATTCCAGACCCCACCCAGAATGAGGCATGAGGGAGGCCAGTCATGAGAGGGGAGGGGCAGGACCCTGAGTCAGTCCTTCTGAGTGGGACCCTTGCTGACTCACCTCCACCTGGAAGGAGAGAAAAACACCAGGGACCCCAATTCTAGGACGTGGGGCAAGTGAGCACACCCAGCTGCCTCCCTTTGTGTGCGAAATATGAAAACTAATAGTATAACTGATAATAAGAAGTGTTCCTTACACTAGCCCTTACACAGTTCACAGTTTGAATTATGAGATGATTCCATTTTCGCCAGCCAAAGATGGTTGAATATCGGCAATTTCATAGGGCTCAATCCGAAATGTACCAGGAACATTCAAAGTGCTTTTATGTATCGTCTCACTTGACTCTCACAACTCCACAAGGTAGATACTCAACAGAGGAAACCGAGGCTCAGAGGGGCAGGCTTACTGTCAGCACCGGCCTCCTCTCTAATCTGTCAGAGGGATTTCTCACAGACCCGGGCTATTCACTGCCAGAAATCAACAAGAACCAGGGCACTGACGCCCCCACGGGCAATCCCCCCACCAACAGAGGGTGGAATTGGTGGCTTGATGCTCCGGCCTCTTGTTCTGGGTGGTAGAAAAGGAGACAAGCCTGAGGCATGTTCCATGTGGTTTCTCAGAGGGCCCCCAGCAGGATGGAGCCTCAGTTGCCCAATCTGTAACCTGCCCATTGATGTGTACCCTTGATGCGCTTTCCTCTCTTCCCTGCTTCATGTTCCCCACTCCCTCGCTAGGATGACCCAGCAAATAAACCACCTGCACGCAAGGACCTGCCTTGTCTCGTCATGGAGCTTTGAGGGGAACTCAGAAGCCCCTTGCCTTCTAGTGCTGACTCTACTTGTTAATGACGTGGCACTCATTCCAGGTCTCAGGTTCCCTGCTGGAATTTTGGGCTCTCACCTGTGCACAGCACCTGGTGGAGGACAGCAGTGACACAAGCCTTCACTGAGGCAACGCCTGCACCGCAAAGGGGCTGGCTTTAGGACGTGTGGTATCGCTTCTAATGATGCCGGCGCGGAGAAAGCAAAGCGATTCTACGGGACCCAGAGGGGAAACATGTTCAGGCACAGCAGCAAAAATGAAAGTGAAGAGCATTTCCCCATCCCTTTCGATACTTCTTCCAGGACTGTAAGTGGTCAGTGCCTCCAGTTCTTGTACCAACTTCGGACCTGGCCACTTGCCTTCTGCATTTTTTCCATCGGTCTCTCTATGATGGCAGGGACAACGATGATTTTAATCCCCCGCCCCGGGGGTATGAGTGTGGTCCTTTCAGATAAGCTCTTTGAGAAGAGAGCAAGAGGTAGGAGAGCCGGGTGCAAACCCCAGTCTGTATGCCTCCCGAGGCCATGTTGCCTCTCAGGAGGCAAGTGCTATGTCCAGCGATACTGCCACGGCTCATCCATCCTCTTTAGAAACCGTCTTCAGAGCCAAGAAATCGAGTCTCACTAAAATTTGGTTGTCTTAGGTGGGTGCAAAAGTCATTGCGGTTTTTGCACTGTTAGCCTTTTGTACCGCAATGACTTTTGCACCCACCTAATACTTCCTCAGTTAGCCATTTGCCTCCCGCCCCAACCCCTCCAGGAAGCAGCCCAGTGCGGGTTTAAACACATATCGCATATCAGGTGTGAACTGACTTCTCTGCTGTGTGATCTTGGATGAGTTACTTAAAACTCTCTGTACCTCAGTTTCTTTGTATGTACACTGTGGACAAGGGAGTCCTATGGCATCTCCCGGGAAAGGCTGTGTGGGTAACAGGAGCTTATTAATCCACGTCAAATGCTCAGCACCATACCTAGTACGTACGTACGGAGTGCTCAGTCAACACTGGCAGCTGCTATCCCTTCCAGGAAAGCCCTGGCTGATTCCCACCCTTCCCTGTGTGATCAGGGCCACCGCTCTCTGCTCCCCAGCACCCCCAGCTGCCTGTCATTGCACTTGACCTCTGGGCATTGTCACTGCCTGCCACTTTATACCAAACGTGAGCTGTGCTCCCTGAAGGCTGGATCCTTCCCAGACCAGGTGGGCCAGGGAGCTCTCAGGAGGAAGCCCAGCTGGTCACTGCTGGCCGGCCGAGAAGCGGATCACACCTTGCAAACCGTAAATACTTTCAGGATATTCTCATCCCCCAACAACAAGAACAATGCCTGGCTCCCAGTAAGGGAGCAATCGATGAATGCGCGCCAAATGACTATTTTTAATTTTAAAACATCAACCATCTCCACTGAGAATATTCAAGAGAGTTTGGAGAAGGAGCGGGGAGGGGTTCCTCAAATAGTGGTGGCCTCGCTGGATATTTGAGTACCCAGCCTCCCCAGGGAGCAAACTCATTTGCATGGATAAATTCTGATGTGTGGTTTTTCAAGTCAGTGCTTCTTTGTGTACCGCACAGTGCCATGCACACAGTAGGAGCTCAATAAATAGGTATTTATTTATTGAAGTACTCCAGAGCCCCTGAATTCACAAACAGAAACCAGAATTGGAGTCTCCTCCCTTGCAGGCCAGGCCTTGGTCCATCTGGGCAGACAGATGACCATTCACTGGCCTGCTTCCTCTGGGAATACTGTCCGGGCTCCAAGAAGGGCTGCTGAAAGGGGGCCATTCTCTCATCTCAGAAGGGCCTCAGACACTTCACAGTGAGAACTTTTTCTCAACTGCCTCACTTGACCTTTGGGCCTAACGGGCAGTAGGCAAAGCCCAGGAAAGGCCTGCAACGCATGGCCTTCCGCTAGCCCACGACTTACTCTGCTCTCTTGGATTTCCCCTTCGGTGATCTTTGGGGCTCTCGGGGACCTTGGAAGAGCACAGAAGTCCCCGTTTCCCTCCTTCTCACTGGATTGGGTGCTGGTCTCCTCCTGAACTTGAGAGGTTCCTTCCTGTGGCCCCAGTACCTGGGCCGCCACCTTTCTCTTTCCCTATCTCCTTCCGCCATGGCAGGGAGTCCTGGCATTCAGTTATCTTAAATTAAAACAAAAGTACTCTAGCCAGAATGAGGGTTCCAGAGAGCCCGCGGGGGCAGTCACAGGTCACCTCCCCCTGGACCATGGCTCCATCTCTGATTGGTGTGCTCGGGAGGGAAGATGCTAGTGTTTACTGCCCCAGAAACTTGTGGTCCACTCAGTCAGCTGGGGGAGGGTGCGGCACGATGGAGCCAGGGGGCAGTGGATGGCATAGGAGTGTGTGTTGGGGGCAGAGAGAAAGACCTACCAGGAGACAGACACTCTGGGGTCTCCCAAGAGATAGGTCAACTACACTCATCTCTTGCTTTTAGTATCTCAACCCACACTTCTAGCGTTTTCGAAAGGTCATGTACTAGAGACCACACAGGACACAGCGCCACGATCCCACCAAAGGTCTACATCATGGTTCTGGGGCCTGAGAGGCCTGTGTTCAGATTCCCATTTACCAGGTGACCTTGGGCGAGTCAGGAACTAGTCTGAGTGGCAGTTTCCTCATCCGTCAAAAGGCAGGTAATAAAAGCACAGCTCAGGCTTAGCGCACGGAGAGCGCTGAGCAAGTGTCGGATACCACGATTATCGAGGAAACACAGAGGGGTGTGCGGGCAACAACCAGTTGTCTATTTGGCTGGAGCTAGGGGCAGGTGGGAAATATCCTGTGGCGGTCACGCTACAGCTGTGGCATGTGCGGAGTTTCTATTTAATTCAGACATCACAGGGAAATATCGAAAGCTTGTGAGCAGGCGAAAGACGTGAACAGAGCTGGCATCAGGGAACCAAGTGACAATGAAGAGTTTATAGACAGAGGATTCAGCCTGTGGTCTTGTCACCAGTGCCCCTCAGATCATGCCAACCGGCTCCCTCTACACCCCTCAACCCCAGCCTACTCAGCAAACAGGGTCAGCCTTGCCATTGAGAATCACAGCTTTCTTCTTTCCTGCCCTCTGGATGTGAATGTGAATTCTTGCTCAAATCTGCTGAGTAAAAATAACAGGACTCAGCGAGAAGTAGCAGGTCTGCACTTGTTTCCAGCCAGACCCTGGTTGGATTTAAAGCTGAGCTAGCATGAATGCCTCGTTTTCACACGTTCCTTCTCACTTCCCTGGGAGGTTTTTTTTTTTTTCCCCTCTGCAGTGCTCTTTGCCAATCTCCGATAAGAAGGTCCTTAGCAAATAATTGCATGGGTCTGGCAGCCTGTCCCGTGGACTGGTTATGTTGAATCTGTAGGTAGGGAACGTTGAGGCCAGTGGGGAGGGATCTATCTGCCAGTCAGGATAAGAGCAGAGAAGGAACAGGTGCTGGAGTCAGGTCACGGGCCCGGCGGGCAGAGACTGGGTCTGCCTTGTTCTTTGATGTACTCTCGGCACTTGGAACAGTGCCTGGCACACAGTAGGTGCCCAATAAATGGAGACTAAGTGCAGGGGTGAGTGAAGGATGCGTGCCCATCATCATAAGATATACAAGTGAAAGGAGAGCCTTGGGGGGTTGGGGAACCTCCAGCTCAGGAGGGCCTTGCTGCCATTTGCCAGGCTTTGGAAAAGGGGGCCACTCTTCATGGTGTTTGGTGAGTGGTGGGTAGCGAGCGGGTGTTTGAGGGAGAGACAGGTGGCAGGGGCGTGTTGGCAGATCCACTTCTGAGAATGCATCTGGTGGGGAGGCAGGTTCAGTGTGGGCAGCACAGGGACCCCAGCACCCATGGCCACCTCTGCCACCTCCACCCTAGCACCCCCATCCATGCCACTGTAGAGATGACTGAGATACGGGCACTTTTACTACCTGGGTAGGTGGCAGATGCCCAGGACCCACAACTCGAGAAGCCCACTGGCTAGGGGCCAAGCAATGAGGGCCTGAGCCTGGCCTCCCATGGTCAAGCAGAGCCCGAGGCAGGGCCCAGAGCGCCCTGGCACAGTGTCCCCTCCCTCCCTGCCCCCACCAGGACTCTGCGGCAGGCCTCTGTCCCTTTCCAGCGTGGTCAGGACTCAGCTCCTGCGAGCAGGCCTGAGAGGACCCCGGGAGGTCTGGGCCCAGGGCACGAGCGCTGGAGGCTGCCGAACAAGGGCGGGCTTTGTGCAGTGGGCGGGCGGCAGGACACAGCGTCCCCGTGCCCCTTGGGCCAGGTCCCTGCCGCTGCCCGCGGATTCCTGCGGCAGCCTGGTCCTGGCAGCCCTGCGGCGGCACGCCGGCGGCACGGCCTTAGCCTGGGCCCCTCGCCCTGCCCTCCCTCTCCCCTCTCCGGGAGAGAAGCTCGAGAGGAGAGAGAAGTGCCAGACCTCCGAGGGATGCAAATCATCCCTTGAGTCAATAGATCGCAAGGATTTGAGCACAAGCTTGCTTTTCACAGCAGCAGCGCAAAGGAAACACTGGGCCCACTGGCTTGCTCTCCCCACAGAAGGGGCCCAATGTGCTTCCATTGCGGGGCTGTGGGGTGCTAGGGGGTGCTCCCTCCCCTCCAGGCCCCAGCGCCCAGCCTCACTATGGTCCTGTGGAGGGAGGGGGCCTGCATACCTGAGCCACCTGCGTGGCTTGCATTCTCTGGTTCGGCTGCCAAGGGGCTCTGTGTGCTGAGCCCACCACAGGGACGAGCAGCTGGAAGCCTGAGGAGGGTCTCTCAGCTTCTCACCCCAAGACCCCAGTCCCAAGCCACAGTCACCCCATGCACCCAGGACCCCCGGGAGCAGCGCACCTGATCCCCAGCCTTTCTCTCCTGGACCTCACTGGGGTTCTGCCTCAAGCCTGACTCACTGGGGCCAATGTGACCTTGGAAATGGACTTGCTGGAATGGTCTCTGGGGACTGTCACACTCGGCTGGAAAATGTCCACACGAAGGAGTGTGACATTCTAGAAGGCCACTTGTCACACCTGACAAGGCCTTGAAAATGGTCTTCCCCGTGATCTACAATTGCAAGAAATTTGTCCTCACGGAGGAATTACAAATGTGCACAATGGTTACTTATCATAAAGCAACTGGAAACAAAGTCACGGCCATCACAGACTACTTTATAGACATTACAAGGCATGGATGTGAGAAGAATGGTCATGACAGACCATTAAGGGGGGGAATGTAAGATACAAACTATATTTTCAGTGTAGGAACTCTGAAAGGTCCTAAGGAAGCCAGTGTCTGAGTATGCAGAAGCTGAGAGCCAAAACAAAGAGAAACCAGGATTTCCAAATATATACCCATGCCTAACAACATACATACAGCACAGAGTTTTCTTTCTTTTTTTTTTTTTAGTTTATTGGGATGACAATTGTTAGTAAAATTACAGGATTTCAGGTGTACAATTCTGTATTACATCACCTATAAATCCCATTGTGTGTTCACCACCCAGAGTCAGTTCTCCTTCCATCACCATATATTTGATCCCCCTTACCCTCATCTCCCACCCCCCACCCCCCTTACCCTCTGGTAACCACTAAACTATTGTCTGTGTCTATGAGTTTCTGTTTCTCATTTGTTCTTTTGTTGTTTTTGGTTTATATACCACATATCAGTGAAATCACATGGTTCTCTGCTTTTTCGCACAGAGTCTTCTTGATGACCAAATGAAATCATACTAGCCAGTATTCACTAAGTTCTGAAGATACGGAGAGAAATTGCTAAAAACTAGATGATGACAACAGGAAAAGCAGAAAAGGGGGTAAAAGATACATAGGAAAAGCAAGATAAGTAGAAAATACACAGTTAGATGGAGGGAATAATAACTATATCAGCAATAATTACAAATGATAAAAGTCTTACCTCAACATTTTAAAGTTTGCCAGATTTGGATTTTAAAAAAATGTGCACAAATCAAAAAGTGATAGAATTACAAGAAGAATTTATAAATCCACAACCTATGTGTAACATATACAAGAGAAACAGTGAAAACATGGAAAAGAAAGATTGAAAATAAGACTGAAATAGCTATACCTAGAAATACTAACACCCCCCTGCCCCAATATAGTAAACTTTAAGAGAAAAAGCATTGAGA
Organism: Rhinolophus sinicus; assembly: GCF_036562045.2. Classification (NCBI taxonomy): domain Eukaryota; kingdom Metazoa; phylum Chordata; class Mammalia; order Chiroptera; family Rhinolophidae; genus Rhinolophus; species Rhinolophus sinicus. The sequence continues at coordinate 11,787,463 of NC_133762.1, forward strand.
ATAATAACTAACAAGTATAAAAGGAGAAATTCACCAGGAAGTTATGACAATTGTAATAGCATAATAAGTCTAGTATCTAAATATATGAAACAAAAAGTGATAGAATTACAAGGAGAAATTTATAAATCCTCAATCATAATGGCAGATTTTGATATACTTCTCTCAGTAACTGATACATCGAGCAGACAAAAATTTAGGAAGGACAGAATATTTGAATAATGCAATTAAGTTAAATTATGGACATGTATAGAACCATGTAACCAACACTTAAAAATACTTTTCAAGAACACGTAGCACATATGCAAAAATTTATTATTTACTAGGCACAAAGCAAACCAGAATAAAACCCAGAATCAGTATTATATAAACCATATGCTCTGAAGGCAGGGCAATTAAGACAGAAATCAAGCATCAAAAGATAACTAAAAATAATACTCTATATTTTTTATCATGATAGTGTGGAATAGTATCAGCTGGTTGCTGGACTTATCATGGTGACCACTTCTTTAGGCATATAAATGTTAAATAACTATGGTGTACACCTGAAACTAATATAATGTATGTCAGCTATATTTTGATAAAAATCTTTTACAAAATAATTAAAAATTAAAAGACCAAAAAAAAATTTTAAATACTGTACATTTTTGGAAAATTTAAAACAAACTTCTAGATAACTCATGAGGTACCCAAAAATCAAAATTGGAAATTAGAAATGATTTGGAACTGAATGACCTTGATAATATTATGTATCAAAAGGTATGGGAGGCCTTGTCCTTCCCTTCCCTTCCTGGCCCATCAGTCCTAAGCCGTTAGTGGACAGAGCAAGATAATGGATAGGTGCCCACTGAGAGAGGTGAGCTGGGGCAGGTGTCACAGCCCAAGAAAAGTGACAAGTATGTATGCAGGGGGGCAGCTTAATGTGAGCGAGCAGTCAGAGACTGGAAAGGAGGACATCTATGCAAGGAAGATGTGGGGTGTGGGGTGTAGATGCCCAAACCTGGTGAGAATGGCATCCACCAGGCTGGGGGATGAAGGGGGTGCCTGATGGGAGGTGCCAGAGTCCAAGCTGGGTGAGGAGGGCACCCACAGACCTCACACTAATGCCTCCAATGCCAATCCATCATTAAGGGTTCCTTCTAGTTATCTCCCTCTTTACAGGTGTAACTCCCCCAACAGAGAGAAATCTGGCTTCCACTACCCTTAAAAAGAGAGACACATTTGATCCATTCCCCTTGAAACCAGCCTCCCACCACTGCTGCCTCCTTTCTCCCCAGCGGACACACACCCTTCTTATCGGTTGGTCTCTGACACTTTTCTGTGCTCTACTTGAAACTTTTTGTTCAGTACTTTACTTGAAAAAAAAAAAAAAGCCATTTTTTTGTACTTTATTTGAAAGTACCAATTTTTTATACTTTACTTGAAATTTTCTGGAAGTTGGAGATTATGCTAAAAAAAATTTCATTTCAAAACCTTACAGAATGCAGCCAGAGCAGTGAAGGGATATTTTATAGCCTTATTATATTAGAAAAAAAGACTGAAATTTAATCAGCAAAGTACCCAAGACATTTGAGAAATAAAAACAGAGTAAACTTAAGAAATCAGAAGGCAGGAAATAATAAAGATAAGTGACGACAAGGTCACAAGGTCATGTCAACACTTCTCCATTTATGGAGAGAGTCTAACTTGATACAACCAATTTGGAAAACACTTTTCCTCATCTAGTAAAATACAGGATGCGTATAACCTATGACCCAACGATTCTACCCTCAGAAGCTTCTCCATATGCCACAAGAGACGTTACAAGAATATTCTTTGCAGTGTTGTTTGTCATCCCCCCAAAATGAAAACAAATGAAATGTTCATTGGTAGAATTGTGATCTGTTTATACAACGGAATACGGTGCACCAGTAACAATGAATGAACGACAGCTACGCTCATCACCACAGATGAAGTTATAAGAAGCAACAGTAACTGCGGTAGTGACAGAAGAATTCATATTTCTGAAATATTTCAAGAAAACACACGATAACGTATTTATGCCCTTAAGGCTCAGAAGAATGTCTGAATAGGACATAAAAAGACATGCAAACCATAATGTGAAAGATTGGTAACACTGATAAGATTAAAATGAAAACTTCCTGTATGACAAGACACTATAAACAAGAGAAAGACAAGCCACAACCTGGGAGAAGTGATTTACAACAGATTTAACTGACAATGGACTAGTCCCTAGAATTTATGAAAGACTCCTTAAATATCAACAAAAGTTAAGCTCAGTAGTAAAAAAATAGGCAAAGGATATAAAGATGCAATTTTTTAAAAAAGAAGGTAGAATGACTAACAAACTTGAGAAGATACTCTACTGCTCTGGAGATGGGGAGATGCAAATTAAAACTCTGAAGCTTACACCTCAGCTCACCACCCCAAGTGTTCAACGCCATGCTTACCATCCTGCCACTGTCACCACTCATCTTCAGTCCTATAGGCTGCTGACCACACCCCATGCTCTTTCCTGCTCCTTCTGGGTGCCAGAGCTTACCTGTCTCCTGCCTGGTGGTACACTCTTTTAGAGCACAGACCACATGTACCCCAGGCCACATAGACACTTCCAGAGTGGCTGGGCTCAGGCAGGTTCAAGTCACAGCCAAATACTGTGACTAATGAAATGCTGGTCCCCTTCAACATTCAGCCATTGCTGAATCAGTCTCACCATGGTTTGTCCTCCTTTCTCTGTGGTGGGTTCTTTTCCAGGTTCGCAAATATTCATTCCCCCTCGCAATTGAGTGTCTGTAGGCTTCTCTACCCCATTCCTGTGTGTCTGAACCCCCAAGCGTGGATATAGTTTAGGAGCATTCCCAGAGGCCACCCACTCCCCATCAATATCAATGGATACCAAACATAATGTACCGTTGTTGTTGTTTTTCCGAGATATGTAGAAATTGTTCATTTTTTTTCTCAAGGTAGAAAGTGAAAACAAAAAACTTTGGAATAACCAAGGTCTGATGACATCTCAGGCGTGCCATCCTCCTGAGGGACCTAACGCTTTACTTCGGCCGTGGACTACACAGCACGCACGCCTGACGCTCCTGCATTATGCCTCTAGTACAAAATTCAGGGATAAGAATAAACCCGCTCAAGAAATACATGCTTCTTTCTCAACTGGCTGCAAACAAAGCCAGGCTATGTTATAGGAACCCGGCAGCTTAGCAATCCAGCTCAAGCGCTCCCCCATGGCAAGAATGCCCTCTACGAGGTCCCTCACATGTGACAATGAACTCTGTTTCATCTCTCCAGAGGACACAGAGGTCAAGTCTGGTAATACCAAGTGTGGGTATCCCCAGCACCCAGGGGAGACGTGGCCAGCTGCTGTACTCAATATCTGCTGAGCAAATAGGTGAAATTTTCATTTACTGAACTATATATTAAAAGCTTCATTTGAATGTAGTCTTTGACCTATTAGCTTTATTTTGTGACTTGGAATGACATTTCTGTATTTTTACACGAGGGTTACATTTAGAATCTAACCACCCTCATAAAGTAGTTTTTTGTGAATCTAAAAATTCTCAAGCTTGTTGCAATGAGAGTGGAAGCAACATTTCTCTAAATGGTTTCTTTAAAAGTAGACATAAATCGGTCCCACTTTCCTGGCTACAAAAACACTGATGCAACTAACGGATTAAAAGTTATTTGTAGATTGTAGTGTGCTAAATTTGTCCTTAAAATCTACTCACGTCATCAAACATGGGTTTCTCTACACTACAGAAAAATAGTTATTTTTGAATGTAATGTAACCCAAATGTCAACAATCCCTTCATCCCTTCTTTCTTTCCTTTTCTATGCCCTCTTCAGCAGCGACTGAGAACACAATTTCTTTACCTGATTATATTAACATTGCATAAAATTCAGAAAATAAAAGGAAAAATTACCAAACAAATATAAGCATTTCTGTGGCTTTCTTTCTTACTCCCTCACCTTCCTTCTTCCTTCCTCACCTTCCTTGTTCCTTCCTTCCTCACCTTCCTTTTTTCTCCCTTCCTTCCTCCCTTTTTATTTTTGCTGTTGTTCATTTGAAAATACTAGGAGTGCCAAAACAATGTCTACAAGTGGACACTTTGGTCAGCGTTGCTCAAGCAGTAGTTCACCATCATCAGAAGTGTCTGGACGCTGATGGGAACCACTTTGAGCCCCTCTTGTAATTGCAGAAGTCACACGTGACTTGTTCTCATCTTTTGTTATTGGTATGTATTGAGTATTACAATTTTAATAGTTTTTTTCCTTTCTTAAAGTGTGTATACATCTTTTTGGCTCTCTCTGTATATTTGTTGGTGACATGTTGTTTACATCCATTTCTGTGACTCATTTTTATTTTCTGGACCATGCCCCACTCCCCGTCTCTTAATGTTCAGTCCAGTTCCGTCCCTCTTGCCTCTCTGGAATACCCTCAAGGTTAGGGATCGTGTCTGTCTCCCTGTAATACTCCTGAGGCCACAGCACCTGGCACATTGCTGTGTGCTCTCAATAACCCTCACGAGAATTTTCAATATTACCTGAAATCACCAAAGAGCAAAGAACACTGGGTCTTCAGAATTATGACTTTCCATACTATGCACAGATCTCACATTTCTAGGAGGAATAGACTATTATTTTTCCCGCTTGATAAGTGAAAAAATTCAAATGCAGAGAGCTTAAATAACCTGCCCCAGGTCACACAGCTAGGAGTCCAGTGAGATTACAAATGATTTTTACTTTTTGACTTTGTCTTAGCTTGTATGTTCCAAGATTTTCATGAATATGTATATTTTTACAATCAGAACAACAACAAAGAAACCACTCTAAAGTTGTTGAATTTTTCAATGAATGCCAGTCCATACGTCTACAATAAGGACTAGGGTTCATCCCAACTTTTGTGACTCCTTGTGACACAGAAGTTCAGAGGACCTCAAGGTCAATGCTGAAGGAAGGCTTGAACCCACTGCCAAGCTCTCATTTCACAGCCCCAAATCTAAACAATCACAATACACTTTGAAGGCCAGCCTCATGGTGAGAGAGGTGCAGGCTGCAGCTTGGGGGGGTCTCTGGAGTGCCACAGCTATCCTGTGGGCCTGGGGGTACGGCACATAGAAACGAGGAGCCAGTGGCCCACTTCCAAAAAGACGATGTCAGAACCTCTGAACAGGATCCAGCCTCACCTGATGGTCTGTAGTTAAGACACTGACACCAAAGCATGCAGATTGCAGGGTTGTGAGCAGAGGCCCCCAGGGCTCGGCCTTTGGTTACAGCCATCAATCGCTCTTTCCACAGGGGCATGAATTCAGGTGTCCCAGAAATGCATTCTCAAGGCTTTCACAAGAGGCTACAGCTGTCCAGCGTATACTGCTTGCTAATGTCCCAAAGGCAGGCTGGAGTCTACCCATCCGAGGGAGGGGGAAGCCTGGCCTGCTTCGTATTTATGTCCCCTTCAATTCTAAGCACTATGGCAGACATTATCACATCCCAGTGCGTCCTCACTACACTGGGACGTCGGCAGCTCACGCTGCAGTATGCATTTTCAAAAGGGAAATCATTTAATACTTGAAGAAGTGAAGTAAGGTGCCTCAGGTCTCTGAGTCATGCTAAGACGGGCCCTAGGCTCTCGGCGCGGAGGTAAATGCCGCCTGGAGTTTCTTCGCCTTCGGTTTGTCAGAAGAGGAAAGGACAGAGGGATTCAGAGGAAACAGCCTGCCCAAGAAGGGGCGGCCCTTGGCTGGAGCCTCCTGGAGGACCTGGCGGCTGGATGAAGTGGGAGCATAACTGGGAAGCAGATCATCTAAGTGTAGATCCAGCTCTGCTTCCACCAGTGTGATCCTGGGCAAATCGCCCCTGCTCCCACCCAGGCCCCCCGTTCTGTAACACAGCAAGAGCTAAGACGATGACCTCCAAGGCGTTGGCTGGCTCTGGGATATTGATTCTCTGTACATCCTCATTCTCTTCAGTATTCTATTTGGTTTATGCTTTTGGAAAGCAAATCAATTTGATTTCTTATTATACCTACTTCATCTCCCTTCATATAAACACCAGTGAATATAAAGCTGTATGTCCCCAGAGGGACTTTATCTTCCACGCCAAACCACAGTGCCTGTTACATTACTAAAAAGGAGGCCGCTTTAATCTCCTGATGACAGCTATTAGAGATAAATGCAGAGGGCAGGGGAGGCACTAAGCCAGACAGCATCAGGACATCACCCCAAGCCTCAACCAATCATCTTCCCGAGTGGGTTTCCAAGGCTGTAACGGAGGCTCAAGGACCTGACACCCCATAATAATCATGTTTGTTGACCACTTATTATGTGCTAGCGGCTGTTCTCTGGGCTTTCCATACATCTCTTCATTTAATCCTCGTAACACCTCTATCAAGTTGTTAGTATTCTCATTTCACACACGAGGAAAATAAGGCACAGAAAGGGTAGGTAACTTGTACCAGGTCACACAGCAAGTAAGTGGTAGAGCCAGGATTCAAAACCAAGCGTTCTGCCTCCATGCTGGTTTATTACAACATGTGTTGCCATGATTTATAATCAATAGAACCAAGAAACTTTACCATGGGATGAACATATTGCCATCGTGCTTACATAATATTTTAAAATGTTACCTGTGTGGTGTGTTGTTTTTTCCCTGTGCATCTTGTACTTCTTTATACCCCGTGGCCTTTTCCCTATTCTAGCAGATATCCCATGTGGCACCTTTTGCCTCAGAGAAGAGATAATGAAACAGGATGACAGAGAAAAATGAGTCTTTTCCTGGCTCTGAGCTGAGGCCCTAGAGGTCATGGGAAGGATTTTAGCAAAGGCAATCGCTTTGGGAGAATGTACCACAGAGCAGCTGGAGGGGGGGAAAGGAGAGAGAAATAGCAGATGAGGACAGGGAAGAAAGGTGGAGACAGTGACACGGAGGTGACGAATGGTTCTGAGGAGAGAAGCGTCTCAATCTGACTTGGGTTTTAACGCTGGCTTCCGTGTTGAGACAAAGGCGGGATACACGGGAGGAAGAAAGGCCTGTTGGAGGCTCTTGCCATAACTCATAAGAAAGACATGGGCCATGGTGGTCATAGGGTGAGCGATGAGAAGTGGCCGGATTCTGGACACAGAGACCGTCAGAAACATTTCTGGATGCATTAAAGATGAGGTGTGGAAGGAAGAGAGGGGTCAAAGAGGACACCAAGATTTCCTGCCTCCGATGCTAGAAGGATGGAGTTGCCATTGAGTGAGAGGAGAGAGATTCTAGGAGGACCAGATTTGTGAGAGAAGATCAGGAGCTCAGTTTTGGATGCAGTGCATTGCGAGGCCACTACTCACCCAAGTGGAGACGCCGCGTAGGCAGTGGGAGATGTCAGTCTAGAGTGGAAGAAAGGCCCCTATTCTGCCTAATCTCACCGCCCATTGCTTGCAGAGCTCCTGGGCTGACTATGAAATCAGGAAATCTAAAAGGAAGTGATGTCATCGTGTCTGGGAGAGTCGCCGGACACCTTTAGACCTGGGCCACTGGGTGACCTGGCAGAGGAGCTTTGGGCAGCCTGATCGGCATGGAAGCCTGCTGAACCCCTCATGGTACAGCAGAGCCGAGCGCTGCACCCCAACTGTCACGTGACATGGAGAAGGTGACTGATGGAGATACCTACCACTGGGCAAGAAAGAGTGAGGCATGGAGAGGCCAGGACCCCGGAGAAGCTTTCTAAAAGACATTTATCCCTCCCTCTTAATTCCCCGACACCTCAGATTTTAAATGCCTTGATTGAAACTATGGGGAGCCATTCCTGTCTTTCGTAGAGGGAAGTGATATGGTTCAACATTTGTTTCCGGAATGTGGCTTTTCCGGTAACATGAGGATTCTACGGGAAAGACCAGAGAAGAGGAAGGGAGACCTGTTGGAAGAATATTGTCGCAATACTGAAGACAGGTGATAAAGGATAGTAGCAGTACCAATAAAAGCATTGAATTGTTGTAAGACCAATGACCAAGGCAGAATAAACAGAACCTGGAGATGACTGGGGACCAGAGGTAAGGGGGTTGGACCACGGTTGTGTTACTGGGTACATGGATGAGGGAAAGAAAAGGAGGAGTAGGTTTGGGAGAGAAGATAGTGTACTTTGGATGGGTTGTGTTGACACGAAAGTGAGATATCCAGCTGTGGCAGTCGGCTACTGCTACAATAACGCCGTGTAACAAAGCACCCCAAAATTCAGTCACTTAAATCAATCGGCCTTAGTCTCATTCACATGTTTGTGGGTCAAGTGGATGCCGGCTGATCTAAGCTGAGCTGTGCCACGTTTCTCTTATTATCCTTAGACAAATGGGCAAGGTATGATCTTCTCATGGCCACGGCAGAAGCCTGAGCGGGCAGCAAGCCAAACCACACGAGCACATTTCAGGTCTCTGCTTGTGTTACATCTGCTAATAACCACTGGCCAAAAAACATTACGTGGCCAGCCCCAAGTCAAGGGGCAGGAGGAAGGGAGAAAGGAGTAAATAATTGTCAAACAATAATCAAATTCAGGAGTCAAACTATAGTCCATAGGCCAAATCCAGTCTGTTACCTGTTATTGTAAATAAAGTTTTATTGGAACACAGCCATGCTCTTTTGTTTATATTGCCTATGGCTGCGTTCATGCTACAATGGCAGAGTGGAAAAGTTGCAAGAGAGACTCAGGGCCTGTAAAGCTGAAAATATTTACTATCTGGCCCTTTACAGAAAAAGTTTGCCGACCCCTAATCTAATCTACCAAATCGGCCAATGCAATATTTAGACAACCCCGGGTCTTCATGGGGCCCACTGAAAGCGTTTTATGTCACTCAGCCTGCCCATTAGCCTGCCCTTCTGAGGTGTTTATTTATATCTCAAGCAAAGGAAAGAGTGGGATCTGAACAGAAATGAAGGGTGCCAGGCTTAGGATGGTCTCTGGAGCCTGCATTTGTTCCACAGGAAGCCCCACTTCACCTAAGACTGGCACAGGTGACAAACTTTGAAGATGCCTTTCTTATCAGCACCATCCATCGTGACTCAGAAAGTTATATCTCACCCATGGACTCAACCGTCTAGAGTAATCATTGCCTGCAGACCCGTGGCTTAACGTCTGCAATCTGTGCCCAAGGTGGAGCATGCAGTGTACATTCTGCAGGAGACAGAGCCCCCCTGAGAGAATGGGCAGTGCCAAGGAACGCCGGGCCAGCCCAAGCTCCCAGCACCCAGCATCAGCTGGGAAGGACGGAGGATACCTTAGAATACAGCTATCTTTGCAAACAGCTCTCATTAGTGGCCATGAGTTCAAGATGGAAATATACTGACTGTTAAGCACTAACCACCAGGAAAGAGACTTTCTACTGTGTTTTCTCCTGAGGCTCTTCGCCAGGGTTGCTGAGGCCACCCACACTCCCCAGATCACATTGTCACCTGGACGCTGCGTCTGAATGCAGTGCTTGGACAGGCCAGCCTGTCCCGTTTGCTCAAAGAGGTTCTATGTTTATCAGCAAATATTTATTGAGGAGCTATTTTGGGCCAAATACTGACCTAGGCACAGGGCATAAAGCAGTGGACAAAACAGATAGATATCCCTGCCCTCATGGAACTTACATTCTAATGTGTGTAGTAGGGGAAGGGAGAGAGAGACAGTTAGTTAACAAAATAAGTGAAATATGTGGCATGTCAGATGTCAATAAGTGCAACGGAGAAAAACAGAGGAAGGGAGAGGAAAAGCCAGGATGGAAACGGGCTGCAGTTTCACGCAGGGGGAGGGGTCATGAAAGGCCCACGGAGAAGGTAACAGATGAGCGAGGACTTAGAGGGGATGAAGGAGGGAGGCTGTGTGTACTCAGTGAAAGGGTGATGCAGGAAGAGGAACCAGCAAGTGCAAAGGCCCTGGGGTGGGAGCATGGTTGAGAAGAAACACTCATGTTCCCAGAACCTGGTCTTACACAGGCCTGAAAACAAGAGGACTCCAGACTGAAGACAAGAAGTTGTTTTTCAATTACCGTGTTTCCCCGAAAACAAGACCTAGCTGGACAATCAGCTCTAATATGTCTTTTGGAGCAAAAATTAATATAAGACCTGGTATTATGTTATTATTATATTGTATTGTATTGTATTATATTATATTATATTATATTATATTATATTATATTATATTATATTATATTATAAAGATATTATATTATATAAGACCTGGTCTTATATTATAGTAAAATAAGACTGGTTATTAAATTAATTTTTGCTCCAAAAGACACATTAGAGCTGATTGTCCGGCTAGGTCTTGTTTTGGGGGAAACAGGGTAGAGTAGCTCCCCTTCTCAGACTGATCGGTTATGCCTTTTCCCGGATGGTTGGACGTCCTTCCTGGCCTGCTCCCACTGATGTCAGGGGCTCCTCTCCTGATGCCTGCCCTGTAGAAGTTAGCGCTGGCAACTGCTCTCCTGGGGCTCCTGATTTTCACCTTGAATTCACCCCAAGGTCACTGTATTGGGCGGTGGACACATCCAGAGCCCAGGCCCTGTCCTGGGTGCCAGCGAGTCCCCACAATGGGGAGCATTTGGTTCCCACAGCCATCTATCTCGTTGCTCTGTCCCCACGTATTTTTCATTTAACACCCGTCTTTGCAGCCTCAGCCGAAGCCAGCACAGGAAACTTTGGGGGAGAGCTGGGTCTGTGCAGCTGAGGCTTGCTTCCTCAGGCTCACTTTCCACCTCTCCATTCTCCTTCCCCTCACCTCCTCCTCCTCCTCAACCTTCCCACTGACATGCCACCCCCTCCAGGAAGCCTGCTCCTAGTTGAAGGAACTTCTCTCTTCTTTGGATTAACATAACAATTGCTCTCTCTCCTAACAGCAGAAGCCATGTCAATTCTATTCCAGGTGGTTGAGCCCGTTTCCCCACGAAATGAAGACTCCATGAGGCTGGAATCAGACTTACTCTTACCTCCCCACTGTACCTAGAACAGGCCCTTGCACAGCGCGGTAACTCAATACAGGCTTCTTGATTGACTCCAAGATGCTCCTTGAAACAAGCTGTGTAAGTAGCTTCCTCCCGAGCCCCAGGGTCTTGCTCCTCAAGACCCAGTTCTCAGCCTCTCCCCGGGAGGAACAATGGCCCCACACTTCTTGGGAAACCTACAGGTTTGCAGCGTAGAGACCCAGGGTACTGCAGGTCAGAAGGTGAGGCTGCGTTTTTCAAAATGGAATAGGCTACAATAATAAAAAGATGGACATGACTGTTTTTTCTCAAAACACTAGCCGTTGGTCATCTTCAGCATTAAAGCCCATCTGAGCTCGACTCTGGCGTTCACTGGGCTCAGCCCAGAAGGGACAGCGTGTTTTACAACTGTTTACAGGAAAAGGGGGACGCTCAGAGGAGCCAAAGAAAGACCTACTGTTGGGAGACCAGATGGAGAGAGGTGCCCAACGGGGGAAGGTCGGCACGTCTGGTCAGCGCGAGGCCAGGGCAACAAGGTCACACAGAGGAGCTTGTTCTTCAGGTAAACAATACGGGGCATTTGCAGCCTCAGAGAACTCTTCTGCCCAATCCTATTCAAAGGCTAACCCTAAATCTGGAGGTGACTGAAATCGGGGAACCCGGGGTGCAGCACAGAAGGGTCCTTTGGCTTAGACTTTATAAGCACAACGTGTTTCAAACTAACACCTTTGAAATTCTCCCCAATGTGGCTCTTCATACAGTCACAGAGATCAGCTGCCAGAATGGGCAGAAGAGGACAATTGTCACTCGGCTTGAATGCCCCAGCACAAAACCACGGAGCACGATGAAATAATACGGTTTCATATATCCCGTCATTCTTGGTGAAGAGCACAATTCCACCATGTTGTATTTTTATAAAAGCATTAATTTATATCAATGTTTTAAATACGCCAAATTCCAAGAAGCCAAGACACCCCAGTAGCAATAAGCACCCCGAGTGTTCAGATCTTGGTGTCTCCACTAAAAGGAGCCAAGGCACCTGAGAGAAAAGTCTAGCTCCAGGCCTGGGGTAGGGTTGGTACAAGATGAGCCTGGACCCTTTTGTAATGCCAGGAAGTAAGTGCTCAAAAAAATGATGGGCACACGTCATAAGGACATGGGACCCAGCTTGAAGGGACAGCCACTGACTAAGCCTAGAACAATTTAAGCACCAAAGTAATTCGATAACTAAATACCGTCATGAATTATAAACCCTTGGGAAAAATAGGAATTCATGAGACCATGCTGATAGTAACTCGGTACATAAATAAATAGGGGAGAGGAAGGACTGACTCTTGGTCAAAATACAAAACCGAGAGCCGACTGTTCAATGTGCTGGGAGTGCTGGAGCTGGCAAACCATCGTTTTGCAGCCATCATGCAAAGACTGCATCAGGCATTAAGCATTCGTGGAGGCTACATCTAGGGGGAAATTTGGATAAGAACAGGATAGGTACATGGTCTGAAAGTGTCCCCCCATAGATTACTAGTTGCAAGGGAGAAAATAACAATTACACACTGAAAAAGTCAGATAGCACTAGACTGGGGAATCAAAATCAACATCACCAATGAGAGAAAGCTGGGTACCACGTGTGATACGCCGAGGACACACCGTCACCTGTGCGGTCTGCCAGCCAAGAAGCGAACCCCAAGCGAGCATCAGGAAACATCAAGCCAACACCAAATGAGGAGGGAAAGCTGCATTCCTTCCAAAATGCCAATGTCATGCCAGGTGAAGAAAGCTGTGGAATGTTCCAGATTAAAGAAGGCTAAAGAGACACGGCATGTAAAGGCTGCCCCTAGCCTGAATCCTATATGGGAAGGGAAGGAAAATGCTACAAGGACATTATTGGGTCAACTGACAAAATTGGAATACAAATAGATTTTATAAATGCTTTGTATCAATGTTAAGTTAACTGAAGTTTATTCCTGGACGACGGTTAAGTACAAAAGCACCCTTATTCTTAAGACATACACAGTGACACATTTAGGGGCAAAGGGCCATGATGTATGTTACACTCAAGAAAAGAAATCAGATAAGTGATAGATGATGGGTGGATGGATAGATAGGTAAATAGGTAGGCACCAGATAGATAGATAGATAGATAGATAGATAGATAGATAGATAGACAGACAGACAGACAGACAGACAGACAGGTGATAGAGGAAGAGGAAGGGCAGGAAGCAAATGATAAACAGACGGGTGAAATGTTAACAGAAGGTGAATCTGAATAAAGGATTACCAATGTGTTTGTACTAGTTTTATTTCTGTATGTTGTCGATACGTTTGAGATTATTTCCAAACAAAACGTTTTTTAAATTTGCCACCATGTTTTGGAATTTATTCATCTTTAATATAGCAAAGTCTCCAAAAAACACAGAAGAGACCCAGACCTCTCAATCTTTCCGTCCCAAGAGGCTCTCACCTTACACCTAATTCTCTCGCTCCTTAGAAGGGGCGAGGCAGAGACCCCGGGGGGGCAGCTGCACCCCTGCTAGGCCTCCAGCTGAATGACCAGAGACTCCGCTGGCTCCATGCAGCGTTCGGTAAGCTGAGAAGCTGCTGACTTAGAATTCTTACACCAGGCACCTCCGCACTGCCAGGCTCCCTTTCCCTGGGCAAGCTCGTCCTCTCCACAGCGTTCACTCCCATTTACAAGGTGTGGAATCCCGTGTTTCTGTACCGGTACCTGGCCCGAGCCTCTTCTCCAGGCCTTTATAGCCAACGACTTCTTTGACAGCTGTCTCAGAGGCAGCTCTGACTGGTTCTTGTCCAGGATTCCCTCAGACAGACAGACAGAGCCCTGCACAGTTGCCAAAGCCAGGCCCTGCCTCCAAAATATCTGTCCAAAGCATCCACGTCTAGAGATGACGTAGAGAGGTTCCATCTCTACGTCAGCACCAAAAGAGCTTCGCGGCTGGCCCCCTTCACCCTCACATCCATTCTCCAGCAACAACCAAAGGGGTCTTTTCGGAATGAAAATCGTCATCAAGTTCCATCCCTCTCTCCAACCCTCCTGCTGGCTACTCTTGCGGTGAAATCCAAAAGCTTCAACGAGATCTGTTCAACCAACGTCTTCCGCCAAGACCTCGAATGGTTTATTCTAGGAGCTTCACCTCACATCTGTCCCCCATAGTTGTCCACACCCCAACCTCAGACCGTGTTCAAATGTCTGGAGGTCGCCTCTCTGCTTGATACCTTAGCTTCTTTTCCTGCATCGGGAAGGTTCTCCTCTTCATCTCAGCCCCCTTCACCTACCTAACCTCCCATCACCCTTCAACTCGAAGCTGACTTCTTGCGTGCTCAGTATTCTGTCTTTACTAATTAAATGGCATGAATTATGCTGACCACGATGGCTGTACCTGGGTTGATTGATTTGAGACAAGAGAATTTTGTGGGAAAGGACACGCATTTAGAAGTGGGGAAAACTGGATAAAGTATATGGGGTGGTCAGGGAGAAATGGCCCCCACAAAGCAGATATGGGACAGATCTTCCAGAGGGGGTTGGACAACCCTGTATCCCCATAGTTTCCAACCAAATCTCTCTTTAAAAAAAAGAAATGAGCAGTCAACCCAAAGAGACTTCAGAATGGGAGCAACAAATAAACGGTGGGTCCCGCTGGCTTTCTATAGCCTGTGGTGCCCTCCAGGCTCATGTGGGGGCCGTATGTCGGGAGGCGCAAGGCCAGGAGCCGCCTGGAAGCACTCGGAAGGGGCTGTTTGGGCCTGAGTGTGAGAGAGGGACCCAGAGCACTAAGTCCTGGTGGGATTTCAGAAGGTCCGTCGAAGTCCTCAGAACTTTAGCCGCCCATTTCTCACACGGTGGTACATCGTATTTTCCAACAATGGCCACGACGGCCTCTCCCACCCCACACTCTTCGTAATGGGACTTGGGCACCCAAAGCTCCGTAAGTCATCCAGGCACATATAGCTTCTGCCTGGGTCTCCTGGAACCCTGAGCTACATATGAGGAGTCTGCCTACCCAGAGGGCGCTAAATCGAAGGTACATGGACAGGCCACAGGGAGGTGTTCCAGCTCCCGGCCCAGCTAAGGTCCCAACCACAGCCAGCATTGCCTGCCACGCACACGAGTGGAGACGGCCTCCCGCCATATGGCCTCCCTCAGCCTTCAGGTCCCAAACAGATGGAGTAGAGACAAATCATGCCCTCTGTGTCCTGTTTGAATTTCTGACCCACAGAATCTGCGAGCATAATAGCATACAGTGCTGGTTTTATGCCACTGAGTTTGGGGATGGTTTATTATGCGGCAATACTAACTAGAACACACAAGATGTTAACAGGTATTATGCAAAGGGGGGGGGGTCCTGTAATTCAATGTTTTGGAAAGTACTCCGCTGTACAAATTCCAAGTAAAACAGCGTTTTATTTTATTTACTACAGGACTTGTCCCAGCCTTTCCCATACAACGTGCCCTGTGAATCTCCGAGAGTTAGATAGGGCATTTGGTGTTCCCCAAACTTTCCTTTGGTGGCTGTCATCCTGCCAAAGGCTGCTGGTCCAGCCCCAGTCTCATGGAAAAGCCAGTTGAGGCCCAGAGAGGCTCAGAGACCTGTCCAGATCTACCCGGGGTCAGGACTAGACCCAGGTCACCTGACGTCTGGCCTAGGGCTGGTCCCACAGTACCAGGCTGCTCCCACAGGTCAGCTCGCTGCGGATTCAAGTACCAGCGTGCAGTGGGGCTCCCTCCTGCCACGTCTCTTCCCATCCTTCAGCCTCTCCTGTGGCCTACACCTCACCCTGCCTCCTTCTTCACTCTTCACCTGCTCCCCCACCTCTTCTTCCTCTGAGGGTGCTGCTCCTTCTCCACAGGCAGCTGGAGAGATGGGGCAGGGGAAAGAGAGGCAGGGGTGGGTGGCAGCCCCCAAGGCACGCACCGCACACCCCACACACCGCCCACCTCCACAGCCACCCTCAGCCCCTCACAGCTGGGCCTGCCTCCGTGAAAGCTGCTTCTCTGCCCTGAACACTGCCTGTTGTCCCATCCACGGAGCCGCGCGGCTCCTCCTCCTCCTTCCAGCCCCGGCTGGAAGACGAACACAGGTCTCCCTTGTCCCTCATCTTGATATTTCCAGTAAAAGCACCTCGAACACAATCTCGCTGCCACAGCCCTAATTATGTGTGAAATCATTTTTTTTTTAGCTCGAAACCAAAGCAAACAAGCACACACAGAGAAGCCCATTCTCCCCGGCCCAGGAGGAGCTGCCTCGCTCCTGTTGGGTTACCTCAGGCCTGCACAGAGACCCCGCTGTGTTTCACAAGCTGCCCGCCTGGCCACGGTGCCTCCCAGGCCTGCCCAGGGAAGTGGTCCACCCCCTCAGGGGAAAGAGTGGGTTTCAGTCTGTTCTGTACTCTCCACGCAGGCTCACAGGAGCCCCACACAGGCCTGGGACACTGGGAGGCCGCAGCAGAATGCCTCTTTGAAAAAAGTGGGGTACTCGGGAGTCTCCCCAGAAGACAAGGAACTATTTTCCTCAGCCAGTCCAATAAGTTGCCACCGTGGTGAAATTGTAATCATTTTCTCTCAGTCTATCCTATTTTGTTCCCTTCTGTTCTCGTCTAGTCTGTTCTAGGATTTCAGGTACCAAAAAGCACAGGTCATACCCGTCGTTGTTCATATATGGTCACTTTCTCTTATTTCCTTTCCTTCCCATATCTTCACTCCCGTTCCTTCACCACTGACAAGCGACAAATTTGCTTCATACGCATTCTTCTAATAGCTTTAAAAAGATACTGCCATGGGAAGTATACGTGATTTTAGTTTATGTAAGTGGTACTATTCAAGATTCACTCTAACTTTTTCACCTTGGGCCTATGCCATGTTTCCCCAAAAATAAAACCTATCTAGACCATCAGCTCTAATGCGCCTTTTAGAGCAAAAATTAATATAAGACCTGGTCTTATTTTACTATAATAATAAGACCGGGTATAATATAATATAATATAATATAATATAATATAATATAATATAATATAATACTGGGTCTTATATAAAATAATGTAATGTAATGTAATATAATATAATATAATATAATATAATATAATATAATATAATACCTGGTCTTACATAATATAAGACCGGGTAATATAATATAATACAGGGTCTTACATTAGTTTTCGCTCCAAAAGGCGCATTAAAGCTGATGGTCCAGCTAGGTCTTATTTTCGGGGAAATATGGTGTTCAGAAGATGTATCCATGTTGCTATAGGACCCGCCTATAGAGGACCACTGCATAATCGTCCAGACACACGCCCCCACGACATCGGCCACTTGCCTGGTGAGGCATACCTGCTGTCTCCCACTCCTGCTACCACAAATAACGTAACAATGAACATGCATGTACGTGTCCCTTTATGGGTCCTTGTGGGAAATTCTTGGGCTTCTACATCCAGGATTTGGAGTGCTGACTTG
Organism: Rhinolophus sinicus; assembly: GCF_036562045.2. Lineage (NCBI taxonomy): Eukaryota > Metazoa > Chordata > Mammalia > Chiroptera > Rhinolophidae > Rhinolophus > Rhinolophus sinicus. Next base: position 11,804,866 of record NC_133762.1, read on the forward strand.
CAAGCTATATACTCACTTGGTTTCACTAAGTACTGCTGAATGGTTTCCAGCATGCCAAGAACTGTTTCACACTTGCACCAAAGGGCATGAGGGTTCCATCTTACCAGCACTTGACATTATTCAACTTTCTAATGATTGCCAATATTTGAGTATAAAATGGTATTGCTTTCTTGTTTAATTATTTTTCTTGTGGCTAGTGAGGTAAAGTATCTCTTCCAAAAGTCCTTAGCCATTCAGGTTTCACTTTCTGTGAACTTCCCACCTAATAGATTTTACCATTTTTCGAAGTTTCACACACTCATACACTCACACACACTCACACACAACCTCTGCTGGAACAGTGATTGAAATTGCATTGGCTATAGATTAATTAAAGGACAGTTGGCAACCTTAAAGGACAGTTGGTAACAATGTTAAGTTACCCCATCCAAAATCCTTGTCTGCCACTGTGTAACAGAAATATGATACGAGCCACATACATAATTTAAAAATTTTTAGTAGCAACATTTTTTAAAGTTCGGTGGAATCAATTTTAATAGTACATTTTATTTAACCCAATACATCCAAAATATCATCACTTCAATACGTGCTCGATATAAAAACCATTAATAAAATCCTTTACATTCTTTTGTTATATTAAGTCTTCAGAATCCAGTGTTTATTCTGTCCTTATACCACATTTCAATTTGAACGAGTCATATTGCAACTGCCCACATGTGGCTAGTGGCTACGGATTGGAAAACATAGGTCTGTCTCTTCATGTTTTCATGTATTCATTTAAGACCTTAATTTCATTTTTAAAGCTTTACTTATAAATATCTCAAGCATTTTTTTCATTACAATTTTTGTTACGATTGCAAACGTCATCTTACTTTCTGGTTGGTTTTTCCTGCAGTATAGAAATGTTACAGATTTTTTTTCAAGTTGATCTTGAACCTGGTAAATTTGTTAAACTCTCTTACAAACCAGTTTGTAAGATGGTCTACAGGATTTACTATGTTATTTTGTGTTTACTGTAATTATATAATTTTCTCTCTCTTTTCCAATATTTTCTAAATTACGTGTCTCTTTTCCACTGCAGGAATCAGATTTTCTTGTCGATTCTGCTGGGTTTTTACATAATTGATCCTCTTATCTGTAAATGACGACTATTTTAATGCTTCCCCTCTAATTTTTCTGCCTATTACATGTTACTCTCGTCTTATTTCATGGACAACACCTCAACTGCTGAGTTGAATATTCAGCTTCCTTGCCTTATGCCTAATATTAAAAAGAAAGCCTCTAAAGTTTTTCTTTAGGAATGAGATTTGGTTAGATAACCTTTATCAAGGGAGTTTCTGTCCATTCTTAATTTTCTAAGCATTTTGAAACTCATAAATACGTGTATACTTTATCAAAAACCACTTACATATCTATTGAATAAAACAGAATTGTCTCTGGCCTTTTTCTCCTTTAGTCAATTAACCTGGTGAATTACACCGACTTTATTTTCCTGATGTTGAACCATTCCTGCTTTCCTGGGATAAACACTGGGATGTTTTATTTTTTAAAAATACACACGTGGATTAATTTAATGTCTTAGGATTTTCAAGGCCACGTGTACACATGAAACAGATCTACAATTTTCTTGTGACGTCCTTTTATCAGTCTTGGAATCTTGGAATCAAGATTATGCTGGCCTCATGAAACCATTTTATTCATTTCCTTCCTATTTTCTGGAAATGTTATATAACATTGAGATTATCTGTCCCTAAAAGTTTGATATAATCATCTCGTCTTAGGGCTTTTGATGCAAGGAAGTCTTTGATAACTATTCTAATTTTTAAAACTGTTTATTGGTCTATGCAAGTTTTCTGATGCTTTTTGTGGCAACTTGGTCTGGCTGACTTCCACTTATGTCTCCTCCTAGGCCAGAACTGGGTCCCAAAGCCACCTCACTTGTAATGGAGACTAAGAAAGTAACAATTTAATGTTTCAACCTCTATAGAGAAAAGCCTCGTGGAAGAAGGAGCTGGGAATAATACCAGTATCTGCCATAGTCTCTAAAAAACAAAATGTTGCTTTTATTTTGTTTATAATCCAATCTGATCAGTAATTTTAACTCATGTACATTTATTTTAATTACCAGTGCATTAGGACTTATTTCACCCATTTTATTTTGTGTTTATTGTATTTACCATCTTATTTTGTGTTTACTATATTCATTATACTGATTCTCTCTCTCTTTTCTACTATCCATTGCACAAACCAGATTTTCTTCTGCTGGAATCAAAACTGTATATTCTATTTTTATTCTTCTAGCTGTTTCCCTAACTTTTTAAGCATCATACTTGCATTTCTTTTTCATTATCAACTTTTTCCCTCAGCACTCAGTCACCTCTTTCCATCCCCTCAGTACCCGCCCCACCTGTCATAGTAGTATTGCCAAGAATTCGTTCTTGATTATTAGAAACAATATTTTTTCCTTTATTTAAAATTTCTTTTCTAGAGAATGACAACTTTTATTAAGTTATTTATAAATCATTATTTCCCGTGCCTCATTGCTTCATCCTGTTAAGAAGTCTGTCTTGGATTTGTGCACTTCCTGCTTTTTCTTTCTATAACCTTCCAGCATTTTCTCCTGTGTTCTGAGACTTCTCTGTAAGTAACATGTCTAGGTTTGACCATTTGTTTGGCTCAATCTGCCCCATTTGGTATCCCATAAACTTTTCAAATCCAAATTCCTTCTTTCTAAATCCTATGAAATTCTTAATCACTTTCCTCTTTTTCATATACTTTTTTCTCTCTTTCTGGAATTCTTATTTAATGAAAGCTACTAAACACCGAGCATTTTTTCAGGTGATGAGGTTACAGTGCTGAAGAAAGGAAACCTGCATTATGGTGGGGGGGAGGGGGAGATAGGCAATAAACATATTACTATATAGTATGTCAGAGATGAAAGTGCCGTGGAGGAAAATAAAGCAGGATAAAGGGGAATGCAGTCCCAGGTGGGGCTGGGGGTTGGTGGGATAACATCGCTGGGCAAAGGCCTTCAAGAACCAAGGGCGCATGCCATGTAGGCACCCAGGAGAAGAACATTATGGGCAGAGGGAAACGGAAGGGCAAAGACCTTAAGACATGAGCTTAGCGTGTTTGAGGACCAGAAGGAGACCAGGGAAGATAGAATGAGGAAGGACGCGGCAGAACATCAGGGAGAAGTAGCTGAGGGCCCGATCGGGCAGGTCTCTGTGGTCACGATAAAGACTTAGGCCTTTACCCTGAGAGAGGAAAACTGTCGAAAGGTCTTGAACAGACATGTGATAGGACCTGGCTTTGCTTGTTAAAGACTTACCCTGGTTAATACGGGGATCAAGGCTGATAGAAAAATTAGTTAGGAAAATACTGCAATAACGCAAGTGAGAAATGATGTCACTTAGAAAGGGTAGGGGGGGCAGAGGTGAGAGAAGAAGATCAGATGCTGGATATATTTTAACAGTAGAACTAATGGGACTTGCTAACACATCGGATGTGGAGTGTGAAAAGAAGACAGGAACCAAGCATCCTCCAAAGCGTGAGATGGCTGCAACAGTTCCACGCATTACATTCAAGCCTAATAATGTCCAAAGGAAGAAGAGATTATCTCTTGTATTTCTCTCTTAAACACTAGGAGACCTTGCCAGAAACCACCCCGCAGAGTTCTCCTCACGTCTCACCAGCCAGAATTGTGTTACATATATTATGTGTAAATTATTCACTGGCAAGGGGACGAACGTGGTCTTAGACCAGTGGTTCTCAAAAAGTGTGATGGCGGGACCCCTTTACACGGGTCTATAACATCAAAACTATTTTCATAATATCAAAACTTAATTTGCCTTGTTCCTGTTCATTCTCTCATGAGTGTACAGTAGAGTTTTCCAGAGGCTACACGATATGTGATGATGTCATTGCTGACATATATACTGGTGTATTCCTGTGTTTTCTGGAATTTTGTAAGGAAATAAGCTTAGGGCATACATATGTGCATTTTCAGAGATTAATTCAGTTTGTTCTCAGTGAGCTCTTATTGGTTACCTTTAGTTATACTTGCTATAATCTATAACCTCATTATCATCCAACAAATGATCTTGAAATTCCAAAATTTCCCTTGCATCTACACAGAAACACAGGAAGTACACCTTGTCTTTCCTGAAATACTATTAGTTAAGTGTTCAAAAACTTCTCTGGAAAAAAAAAAAGTGAACAACAAAAAAAAACTTCTCTGAATTTAAAAATTTTATCTACAGCTATTATTTTAGAACTTAATATTTTATTCTGAAATAAAGGAAATTTTATTTATAGCATATATTTTCTCACATTCAAGAATGGATCGTTGGCTTCAAAGGAGGTGCTTAGAAGATTCTCCTTCTGAACCCATCACACCACCACCTAAATCAAAAGATGAAAGTGGTATGTCAGAGTTTGCTGAGTTGTGGATAAGAGAAATACGCCTCAGTGACACTGGGAGAAAGTAAATAAGAAGCAAAAATATGAGAAAAGCAATCTCCCCCTCAGGTTTGTAGAACTTAACCATTTACCTTATTGCGTCTTATGCAACAAAACATTTCTGAATAGTACTATGGTTCCCAGCGACAGGACTTGGGAGAGGCCAGTGAGATGTCCAGGGTGCAAATTTAAGGCCATGTTCACTCTCCTTAAATCTTTAAATCCTTGCCCTAGGTACTTGCTGTCTCATCCTTGCCCAGCCCTGATAGGGCCATTTAAGTTATGATATCATTTTAAGACCAGAGTTTTACAGAAAAAGGAATCAAATATTGTAAAGGTAGACATTATGAGCTCTTAAAAAGCCAAAAATTGTTTGTTATAGCAGGTCTGGATACAGCCCGGGCGTCAGGAGCCTTCCACGTTCTCCAGGTAATACTCAGCCAGGGCTGAGAACCACGGCTTCAGACCAATGGCAGAGCCCCAGTAGCTGCCTCCCCCACACCCAGGCCCCATCCACTTCCAAGGGCTACAGCCTGCGGCAGGGATCTCTGGACCATTCTAGAGAACAACAAACAGGCTCCCTTCTCCTTACAGAACTGCAAGGCCCTTGCCTGGGCCAGCAGGAGAACCATGCAAAGCTGAGCATGGGGAATGCCTCTGTGGCCTGGGTGCCCTGCCTGTTTAGCTGGGTTTGCACATTTTGAGCCATCGGGCTGGACAGCATTTTCAGAAGCACTCATCAGGTGGAGGAGGGTGGGGACGAAAGGCCAGTGGCTTCAGGTGTGGTGTGAAATGGGGCATGAGGGACAGTGAATCCTACAAAGAGAAGCCACTCAGACGACAAACAAACAGGGCACGGTGGACTGGGACCAAGTTCAGCGGACAGCTCCGCGGTCACAGGGCTCCCACAGAGCCAGCGGAGCGGCCTTCCCTCTGCACCTCCAGACGCCAAAACTTTCCACTAGGGACATGGCATCTGGAGACAACATGACGTGGCTGTCCCCAGACAAAGCCAGGAAGCCCACATCCATAGCACACGTGACATGCAGTCTTCACCTCAGGAAAGAGGTTCGTGCTCAGATTCCAACCAACATGAGGGTCACTGCAGGACGAAGCAAGGCCCCCTGCGCCCCCAAACTGCATCATCTATCGTGACACCCAGGACCACCAGATTCACACATGGGGCTGCCCTGGCCTGTTGGAGGTGTCTCTGCCTCTACCAAACCCTGTTCACTGTGGCACCTCAGAGGCCAGCAGAAGGGTCCAGCGTTACGCATCAGCTGAACACATGAATGAAACCGAGGGGATGCATCCACTGTTCTTACACAAAGAATCACCAGCTCTCAGGCCAGGGCAGTTTTTTCAGCAGGCTGACTCCAGACCTGCTCAAGCAGGCCCTTTGGAGGTGGCGTCTGGCTCTGGGTGACTGTCATCATACTCCTGATAGGAACCACTGCCCCACAATCAAAGGGTCGCACACTTCCGCGGACAGAAGAATCGCCAGGGGTGCTCAGCCAAAATGCAACCTTGGAGCCACAAACCATTTGGAAAAAGAAATCTGAAAAGTAATATCCTCCAGTAGCATCTAAAAGCATGACGCATTCACAGATGAGTGGATAAACGATCTACTTGTAATGTTGATTTTCAACCAAGGTAATTCAATGGGGAAAAAACTAATCTTTTCAACAAATGGTGCTGGAAAGCTGAACATCTCTAAGGAAAAATAAATTAACCTTCACTCTTACCTCAAACAACACACAAAAAATAACTCAAAATGTATCAAGACCTAAACATAAAAGTCAAAACTATTAACACTTCTAGGGGAAAATCTTTGTGACATTGAAAGGGTAAGGTTGCTTGGGTAGGACACACACACACACACACACACACACACACACACACAAATAAAACACCATTGGGGGAAAATTGGAAATCTGGACCGTATCAAAATTAAAGACTTCTGCTCTTTGAAATTCATTAAAGAAATGAAAAAGAAAGCCAAAGACTGGGAGAAAATATCTGTAACACCTATATTCAACAAAAGACTTGCATCCAGAATATATAAAGAACTCTTAAAGCTCAATAAGAAGCAAACAACACCTCCTACACACACAGTGGACAAAAGATTTGAACAGACATCTCAAAAAGAAAATATACAGATGGCCAATACTCACACCCAAAAATGGTGAACCTTATAGTCATTAGGGAAATGTAAATTAAACCACAGGGCGGTACCTCTATATATTCTTTTTTTTTTTTTTTTTGAAGATTTTATTGGGGAAGGGGAACAGGACTTTATTGGGGAACAGTGTGTGCTTCCAGGAGTTTTTCCAAGTCAAGTTGTCCTTTCAGTCTTAGTTGTGGAGGGCGCAGCTCAGCTCCAGTTGCCGTTTCCAGTTGCCATTTCCAGTTGCAGGGGGCACAGCCCACCATCCCTTGCAGGACTTGAGGAGTTGAACCGACAACCTTGTGGTTGAGAGCCCACTGGCCCATGTGGGAATCGAACCGGCAGCCTTCGGAGTTAGGAGCACGGAGCTCCAACCGCCTGAGCCACCGGGCCGGCCCCATACATTCATTTAAATAACTGAAATTTAAAAGACTGACCATGCACTTATACTGCAACTGGAGTGAGAGGGAGATTAGCATGACCTCTGTGTATGATGACACGCCAATTCATGGAGCATTCCGTATTTTGTAATGACAAGACTGAAGCTGGTAGGAATTGCGAAAAAACATTTGATGGAATACATTTGGTTTTTAACACTAAAGGGTTAAGGAAACAAAAATGAAAGATTTCAATAAGTCTACAACTTTCCACGTGACTAAATGTCTACACTTTACACTAACTATCACTGGGTTTATATTTAGATATTTCTAGAAATAAAACTACTCATAAAAAAATAATAAAAAATAAAATAAAACTACTCATTGTATTTTCTGCTTCCATTAATATTAGAGCGTCATTTTTGTGCATCTTTTTGCATCACTTTCAGGAACTGTTCTACCTTTCCTGTAAGAAAAAAATTTCTTTGCAAGTAAATGTTTTCCAATTAAAGTTGAATATGTATATATATATATAAATTTATGATATACATATTTCAATTAAAGTTGAACTACATATTTGCATTTATTCTATATACACATATAATAAATGAAAGACTGACAAAATGTGAAGTAACTGGAACTTTCATACACTGTTCTCCCCCTGCATCTGTTCTCACTCTGGTTTCTCATGAAGCTTTTACCTGCTTTCCAGGTGGGCCCTGCCCTGCACAGCAGAGGGGCACCGTGGATGGTTAGTTCTTCTCCTATGACCTGCTTCCTGATCCCCTCTTCCATAGGGAATCCCTCGCACTTCCTCCATTCCTCAACTTCAAGCCAAGGCCCCAGGGCCTGTCTGGACCAAACCGGAAGCCATTTGAAGGCTCTCAGACACTAGCCTCAGCACCATCTCCTGGATCTGATGCTGTGTGCCTTGCCGAAGGGAGGCAGCTTGGAACCCCTTAGGCCGTATCCTCCCCATCTCCCAATGAGCTGGTAAGCTTCTGCCCTGCCTCTACCTCGTGGAGCAAGGTCCAAGCCACAGCGGGGAAAGCTTCTGAACCCCGTGTGGCCCAGGTACTCCCCATGTCCTTGCTCTCGCCACGCGAGCTGCTCCATTCTTCCCTTGTATCATCTTTATGGAATGAGCCGAGCTCCCCACTAACCAGCTGAGCAGGTAAGCCTGCGAGGGGCCCAAGACAGAAAGTCTGCAGCCCACAGGGCCACAGCCAACGCCAGGGCTGCCTCCACTGTTTGGAAAGCTCAACAGTCTCCAAGATAAGAAATAAAGCCACGGGGAAGGAATGGGGCTTTCTGAGGCGCACACAATCCTACAGGGAAGAGGAGAATCACCCTGGGAAGCACACGGAACCCACCACCTTGCGTCAAAGACTTGGACCCAGAACGTGTCTTACGTGGGGCCTCCAGGTCCCAAATGCCCTGGTGAGGAGCAGTCACAGGGAGGAGGCTGCTCCTTCTCTTTCCACAAGAGTAGGCCTGGGCCATGGTCAAACTAGACACTAACGTGTCCCTACCCTCACCAAGTTCACTGTCTGGTGAGAGAGGGAGGTGGACACTACACGAGCAAGCAGGTCAAATATACGCCAGCAGGCTGTGGTCCCGGCTGGGAAGGGAAGGAGCGAGGTGCTGCAGCAAAGAACGACGGAGGCAGAGGTCAGTCGGGGCGGTCAGGAAACGCCTCTCTGATAGGTAAACTCCAATCTGAAAACGAGATGGAGCTAAAACGTAAAGAGTAAGCGTAAGGGAGACCCACAGGGAGACGAGGAGGGGAGGAGAGGGGAGAGAGGCAGGTGTCCTGAGAGCAACCAGAAGCCCCTGGATGGTTGTAAGAGACGCAGCAGCAAAATCCCACCCTACATCTTTATGGGGGGATTGCAATTCCTTTTACTGAGGAGGAAACTGAGGCCCAAGGTCACACCGCTGGTAAAGGGTGCAGCTGGAGCTAGCACAGGTCTCAGAGGCACCAGCTCAGTGAACTTGCCAGCTGACCCTGCGCTTCTCACTCACCCGTCCCACACAGCGGGCACATGCTGCGTGAGTAACCCCTTGTTGTCTCCAAAAGCTCTTCGCCTGCTCACGGGGTGATGACGCCCGCCTTGATTTAAACTCACACCACACCCAGGACTCCACCATGTGCAACTGGGTGTCCAGCAAAAGGTTTCACGCCAATGGCTTCTGCAAATGAACTGCTTCCCCGTGCTTTGTCCCCACCACTTTTTCCAGCCCCCACAACCACCAGAGTTGACACCCATGCCCGTGCCAATAACCACAGGTAAACGTGTTTCTCCCTGGGACACGGAGTTAAACACACAACCACAGAGATGTGTCTCGGGCCCAGAATGGAAGGAGCCAAGGTGCCAGGGATGACAAATCCCCTGAGAATCCAGTGCAAAACTCCCCTGAGAGACACCCCTCCCCAAAATAGGCAGAGAGGGTCAGGAACACCCATGCCAAACAGCTGATCCACAAAACCCCCACTGTGCCCACGGCTTCCCCCACCTCAGCCCTTTCTATTTTTATCAGGAGAGGGAGAGGGGGTTGCCAGGTGGGGCTACGCCGCTGTTTATGTCTGAAATTTGAAAAGATGCACAGTGTACTTGGGAGAAGGCGTTTGCAGTTAAAGGAATTTCGGAGGAGAATTTCAAACCCAGCGAGGTGAATAGGTGCCTTGTGTTCTGGCTTTTGACTCTGGAAAAGCCACTTTCCAACCAAGGCATGCAGAGGGGCCATGGATGGGGAGAAAACGCACGGGTGTGAAGTTTGGACAGGCAGTGGGACCCGGCTCACGTGGGGACAGGGAACAACTGACTTCCAGACTGGGGGTGCTTGGGGAGAAAGCCCTTCTGCCCTCCAGTGTAATTTCTACTTCTTTATCCCCTAATTAATTCCGACACTTTCCTTTCCCTCTTACCATGTTTCCCCGAAAATAAGACCTAGCCAGACCATCAACTCTAATGTGTCTTTCGGAGCAAATATTAATATAAGACCCGGTCTTATAGTAAAGTAAGACCCGGTCTTATATTAATTTTTGCTCCAAAAGCCACATTAGAGCTGATGGTCCGGCTAGGTCTTTTTTTCAGGGAAACACGGTAGTCTTGCCTGATTGATCGCACTCAGTTCTAGCTCTTCTCTACCGTGCATCTATCATCTGTCGCCTCTAGATCAGTGAGTTTTACTGAGTATTAATTTTCTCATATACACATATTTACTTGTTAAGGCTTTAAATCACTCTCATTTGTCAATTTTCTGTTTTTTAATAAATTGTAAGTGGCCCTTTCATAGCTGTGTGGCTACTCTGTGTTCGACACACACACAATTTAGCAGCTGGGTGAGTGTTTTACTCCGTAGGTCCTCTGGTGGGACTCCACGGTTCTATTCAACTGTGCAAAACGAGAGGCCAGAAAGAGCAACAATCAAGTGACACACACATCCCAAAGCTGAATGAATCTCATCATGTCTCTCTCCTCCTCTTCTCCTTCTTCCTTCAAAACTTAAACTGTCTCTGACACAGCTCTGTGGAGAACATTCTAGCCGAACTACGCCTGGCCCTTATTAAGCCAGGAATCCTCAAGAAAGCTGGGGCAACTAACTTTTAGGGGGCTGGGCTCTTGACTTGATCTGGCCAGGTTTCACCCCGGAACTATGACACCAGACTATGGACCTAATGTCATAGTTCAGTGGTGAAACCTGGCCAGTGGATATAAGAAGATCACGGCTGTTTCTCTCATTGTTGGAGGGCCTGGGGGTAATTGCCAAGAAGACGCACTGGCCTCATTTGTGCCCACTGCTACACAAAGGCAACAGTTTTAAAAATCATAGTATTTACCAGGACAAAGTCCTAACACTCACAAGACGCTGTTGCCACGCAGTTAAACTCGAGCTCTGCGTCTGCCTGGTGAGAGTTCATTGCCTGACACTTGTGTATGTTTCTTTTTCTCTAGAATGTCCTTATCTGCATCACTCTTCATTGGAGGGTCCGGGGCTCTGGCGTTCCTTCCCTGGGTTTCTGGGTGTCTCTCTGCTTCTCTCAGTATCCCTGCATTTCTATCCAGCAGCTTCTCTCCTTTCACCTTTTCTGCTTTTCTATTTTCTCCCTCAGTTAGTTACAGGATGCAATTAAAGCATATGTTTGTATCTGTTGAATAAAAGTGAATGTTCCCTGTTCTATGTGAAAACCAGGTGTGTGGAATCTCGGGCTGAGCATTTCCCAGGCCCCAGGCCCATCTGCCTCTCTGCCCCCCCCCCCCCGCCCCCCGTGATACTCCACCTCTGAAAACCCAGCTTGTCTACAACGGGACTCACTGTCTTTTCCCTCCAAGCCAGCCGCCCTTCCTGACTCCCCTGCTCTTGTCACAGGGACTCCCCGTCTCCCAGTCATTCAGGCTTAGAAGTTTGAGGCCATCATGGATTCTTTTCTCTCCCTCTCCTCCAGGATTCAGTGTCTTGGATCCTTCCTTGCAAACATCCTTCCCGTCCATTCTCTCTGATATCGCATAGTATTATCTCACCACCTGTAGATGCATTTGCTCAGCCTTCAGCGTGTTGACCAACACCATTCTCAACGGAAACAACAATAATTACTACTATTACTACTGCTGCTGCTGCTACTACTACTAGATGCAGCAACATTGAGCCTGAATTCCTGATTGGCAACGTTCAGTCGCAGCTGGGGAGTGCCTAGCCCTTTGGATGGGGCATACACTCTCTAGTTTGCCTCCAGTCTGAGTGAAAGAAGTCAGAAGAAAAAAAAAGGAATACTCACGGGAAGATAACGTTTCTAGCAAGTTCAGAAATAGACAAAACTGGTCTGTCAGTGAGGTCAGAATAGGGGTCTCCCTGGATGGGTTGTACTGACCAGAAGAAGTACAGGGGAACCTTCTGCGGAGCTGAAAATGCTCTACATCTCGGTTTGGTTGTGAGGACAAAAGTGTTTATATATGTAAAACCAGCATTGAGTTGTACACCTAAGATGCACTTTGTGCCCTGTGAATTAGATATCAAAAGAAAGAAAGACAGGGAGGGAAAAGTGTTGGCACAACGCCTGTATTCGTACCTGGCACATAGTAGGTGCTCAATAAGTGGTTGCTACTACATTTTTTTTTTTTAAGTAGGAGGTCTCTGAAGCCAGGTAGCCTAGGTTAGAGGTCTGCTTCTACTATTTCGGAACCATGCAAACTAGAGCAGCTTACTACACTTCCTGTCCTCACTTTTCCTCATCAGTGAAATGGAGCGAACGAGACCTCATAGGGTCATGGCGAGGTTTAACGAAGCGCTTAGCACAGGACCTGGCACATAGTCCGTGCCTAGCAAAGGTTACTGCGAAATAAAATTCAGGCACATGCTACAACATGGATGAACCCTCAAGACATTGTGCTAAGGGAATAAGCCAGTCAGTAAAGGGCCGATACTGTGTGGTTCCAGTTACAGAAGGGACCTAAATTCATAGAGAGAGAAAGTGAAATGGTGGTTGCCAGGAGCTGAGGGGAGAGGGATGGGGAGTTAGTGTTTATTGTACTTAATGCCACTGAACTGTACACTTCAGATGATAAATTTTATGTTATGCATATTTTACCACAGTAATAAATAAACAAACAAATAATACCGTGATGAGGAGGCTGTGGTAGCCCAAAAGGAACGGACATTCCATTTTCTTAAACTTGAGATCTTGAGACTAGACAGAGTACCCTCCAGCATTTTGATAATGCCTAGTTTTTGATGACTATTTCAAGATTGGAATGCTGACAAGTCAATGTCCTCAGAACAAAAGATAACCTGGTTAAAAACGGCCTTTTTCCCTTTGATATTCTGGGTTTTCTCCCCTGAAAGGAATACACATTAAGAAACCAAATAGATCAAGAGCCACAATTAAAATATCAAGACAACTATTCCCCAGCACTGTAGTAACAAATGAGGGCCACGTTTTATGGGGAAAAGTCACGCCCATGTGTGAGCAGATCATTTTCAAATGATGGAGTTGCTGTCTGTCCTTCTTCTGTTTCCTTTCTAGCAAGCATTTGTGGGACGGCGCATTTGTTCATTTTTGTATGTACGTATTTTGTAGCTGAACTATAGTGTGTAATAATCTGGAACAAAAATTTTTCGGAATGATCCAATGTTTATCACTGAAAGAAAATAAAAACGCCGAGTGCAGTGTGACAGGGGCAGGGTAGTTAGTCCCAAAAGACTGCTGGGTGAGATAAAGGAGGTAGCAGAGATGGACCAGTCAGGGTGGGGTGTGGAAAGCAGCCCCTAAGATTCCAGGTAGGGGAGAGAGAAGGTGAGAGGGCTCCCAGGAGCCTCAGGGGCTACGGTTGCCTGGAAAGCACCCTCCTACCCTGTCTTACACCAGACTTGCTTGGTGGTGATGGTGGTGACAGGATAATAATATAAACCAACCCACTAACTCCCCACTCACCATCATCCCCACCATATTCTCAGTGATAAAAACACTAATGACTCATGAGTAAAGTGCTTGCCATAATTTCCTTTTATAAACGGTAGGGTTTTATTGAAAATAGAATCCACTATGCATTCAGAGGGGGGGAAATCAAATTGAATCTTCAAGAAATGACAGTTTCCTGAAATGTGACCTTCAATTTCTATGTCTTAAGTGACACAGCACTTTCCTGTTACTGTACGTCATTATTCCACACAGACCTAGGAGAATTTTAAGTGTTTCATTAACTTACTCCACGTTCTTTATTATTAGAACATTTCCCTCTGAGTTTGTCACTTGCACAGTGTTACAGTAATAAAACGGCACTTTTCAAATGTTCCACTAGTGCTCAGAAGACTCCACTCCCTGGCCCAGTTCTGCAATAAGAAGGCTTTTCTATATCATATTTCTTTGGCCGTTTGCTTCCAGAAAGGCCCACAGTGTTCTCTACACACATTACATGTAGTATTTATCATTACCACACTCCTATGAGGTGAGTATTTTTAGCTTCTTTTACAAACCCAGAAAGCAGCACACAGAAGAGAATGTACTCACTCAGGGACACCATAGAGGCGGAGGGAAGAAAATTAACCATCTTGCACCTTGAGCCAGGTAATTTGCTAGGTGCTGACATCCCATCTCTTATTCTGATTCTCCCAATAATTCCATAGGTAGCTCCATTTTACAGATGAGAAAACCAAGACCCAGAGAGGTTAAGACACTTGCCCAAGGTCCCCACGCCAGAACTGGGGTTCACAATCCATGCTACGGAACACACAGGGAACCATCCCCTGCTTAACTCTGTTTTCACGGTGGCCGGCATGAAAACAGCCTTTAGGGCTTTAATTATCCATATATTATGAAGTTTCAATATCAACCAAAACTGTGACATAGCTCTGAAACGTAACTATCTTTGGTTGCACCTATAGGAATAAACTGTCTAAACAGTGAGAGGAAAGATTTGAAGGACCTGTGGGAATTCTGCTGTAAGGAGAGACATGGATGGGAGACATGAGAACGTTCTTGAGCTAAATGAAGCCTGTCCTGTAGAAATCGGGATGGAAGTGTTGTCCCAGAGAGAAGGCTGGACTGCTGGCTTATCTAGGAGTACGGGATGGATGCTTCAGTGGAATTCTGCAACACCTTATACTGGACTTAGCAAGGCATTTACCTGGTGTCCCATACAAAGGACAGAAACAAGCAGTTAGATGGACTGGGAACTGGCCATCGTCTAAGAGTCAGTTTAGTGTCGTGTGGAAGTCAGCCTCCAAGATGTCCCCAGTAATCCCCATCCTCAGGTAGTCACACCCTGGTATGTCACCGCCCACACTAACTCAGGGCTGGCCCTGCATGACCAAGAGAATACAGTGGACGTGAGAGTGTGTGTGCTCTAAAGCTAGGACATAAAAGCACTGCAGCTTCTGTTTGGCCTCTTGTACCCCTCGTTGTGGCAAAGCCACCATGCCATGAGGCAGGTCCACTGGCAGGCCCAGGTGGAGAACTGAGGCCACTGGCCAACAGCAAACACCCACTTGCCAACCATGTGCGTGAGCCCCTGACACCTGGATCCTGAAACCCCATCAAGCCTCCCGCGAACTGCAGCTGCAGCTGACATGTGACTGCAACCCCATGAGATAGCCAGAAAGGCCCGGCTGGGCTGCTCCCAAATTCCTGACCCCTAGAAATCATGAGAGATATTCAATGACACTGGTTGTTTTAAGCCACTACGTTTTGGGGGTGATGCGGCACCCAGCCATAACGACTGGAATACGGAGCCAGGCCATCCTGGGAGCGCTGTCTCTCACGTCCAGCTACAGAACTCAGCCCTAGGCTGAGTGAAGACACAGAAGCGACACATTAGTCAGCTCTGCAGGAGGTCTGCTGCTGAGAGGGAAAGCAAACACATGCAATGGTCAGGAGTGCTGAGCTGCACTTCTTAGGGGGATTTTTAAGAAGAGCAAAAATAAAGTGCCACACCTGGATTAGAAAAACCCAGGGACAAGCCAGGGAGACACGGGGCCACGGCGGTACAGGTGGAAGGCAGACCTGAGTTGGCGGCAGACTCAGAATGAGTCTTGATGAGGCTGCCGCAAATGTAGGCTGTATTAGCAGAAGCAAAGTACCAGACAGAAGAGATGAGCTCTCCCCTGAGTTGAGCACACAGACAAGACGGCTGTATCACTCTTTACAGGGCACACGGGCAGCCCAGACCTGCTTGAAGAAGACTGATGGAGACAGATGAGGAAGGATAGAAAGGAGTGAAGACAGCCAGTCCAAAAGGAGAAGAGGGGGACCAACACAACCCCTGATTTCAAATACAGAAAGATGTGTCACATGGTAGGAGGTGTGGGGGAAAGGCCAGGAGGTAGAAAGGCCTTTCTACCTTCCTACCTCCCCATAAGGGGGTCTGTTTTGTTCACCGCTGAATCTGCAGTGACGGGTACCAGTAGGAGCTTCTACAAAGGCTGAGAGCTGCCTAAATACTAGAACCACGTGAAAATGGGACATGGAGTCAGAAGGGAGTCAAATCCTTGGGCATGTCCAAGCAAAGTCTGATATTCCAGTCGGGGAGAGGATGACATGCTATGGAAAGTGTTACCCTCACCACTCTCTGAGAACCCTTCCCCGCTCAGAGGCTTCTGGCTGTCATTTTTGGTGATTCAATGGACAGAACCTGCTGAAGGAGGATGCTATTGCAGTGTTTCACAAACTTCAGCTGCCATATGAAGCACCTGGCAGATTTTATTCAAATACACCTTCTGAGGCAGTAGATCCGGAGTGGGCCTGAGAGTCTGCATTTCGAACAAGCCCCCAGCTGACACTGCCAGTCTGCAGACCACACTTTGCGTAGCAAGAGGTTAGAAGTTGCCCATTAACAGCAGATGGGGTCAGGACGCCTGGAAAAGGCCTTAGGGAACTGTAAAGTCTTTGAGCAGAAGAGGGATGAAATACCACAGAAGGAACAGGACTCCTGCATTGAACAGCGGAGCGTCCATGTGCCACCGAGGGCTTTCTGACACTAATGTCCTTTGATTCACTAAACACGGTCTTTAAAGTGTCCAAACACTTTCCCATCATCCTGGGTTTTCTGCAGCCTGTAACGGTAGGCAGTGTGGAGTCATGCCAACCAGCACTTGTCTTCTACCTGGGAGGTTTCTGAGTCTGTACAATGGGAATAAAATCCACCTGCAAGGCAGATTTTATTGTATCAAGCAATCTTTGACACCTAACAGGTGCCCATTATATGTTTCTTAGCCTCGTTACAAAAGTAGGTGCTCAATAAACATCCATTCCCTTCATTACAAAGATTAATCGCCTAATTAATATTTGTCCTTGAATTAAATTGTCCTTCACTAAGCCCACATGTCCTGAGATGTATGTCAGATATGATCCCATTTTACAGATGGCATGTTTTGTTCTCATCTAGAACATCAGGCAAATACTAGCCTGAGAATCCATGACCTTTCCTGTTGGAATTTTAAGGATTTTTTTTTCCCTAGGATGGTCATTTCCCCTGGGGCAGGCATTGGGCTCAGTAACTAACGAAGTTTTCTCCCATTTCTTTGTCTGAGAGAGAAGATTGTTTCCCTGAGGGGCTCTGGTCACCGTCTTGTCAGAAGTGCCAAAGGAGCTCTGCAATTTACAGATGTGACCATGAGAAACAACAGACTCGGGTAGAAAAGGGGTGAAGCCAGGAACCACCTTAGCCACAGCTCCGGGGGACCAGCGGGTGGAGTGGGCACCACACCCTCCCCAGGCTTCACTGCCCTCTGTGCAGGGAAGAGATGGGGGGGTGGGTTCCAGACAATGTGCTAGGCCAGGGCCCCTAGCAGACATGGCCAATAAAATACCCACACAATTCTAGAGTAGTCACCCTGGGGAAACTGAGGCACTGCAGTTCCTTTTAATCAAGGAAAAGCTTGGTCTATTATCTCTAATGCCCTGCCCACAAAGATTCCACTTCTTGTTTTTCATTAGTCCTTGCCTAATGAGGGGGCCACCACACTGACCAAGACCACTAAATTGTAGCGCCAGGCACCACCAGCTCCCTCCATAAGGACCCAGAAGACAGCCTGGGTCCCCCAAAAGTTCTGCAACTGAACCGGTAGCTTGTGTAGCAAAGAGAATATGACCTTGGGTTTGAATTCAGACCCCACCTTGAGTAGGTAACTCCATCACTCTCTGAGCCTCAGTTGTCACATTTTTTGGGTGGGGGGCACTGTAATACCTCATCTGGCTTCCTTGGGAAAATTAAATGAGATATGTAACGTATGTTAAGCAACCAGCTCACAGAGGTGTTCAAAAGCTGTTAGTTCTTTTATTCTTCTGCCTGGAAACAAAATTAAAGAGGGTGGTCTCCGGAGCGACAGGAGTCCTGGAGAATTCCTGCCTCCTCTGAGATGTCCTTGGTTTCTCCAGGACGCTGAAGTCCCTCAGCCTTGTGCCCGGAGCCTCCCAGCCCCCAGCACCCTCCCGCTGCCTCTCCCCGCTCTCCCCTGCCACCCGGCGCACCCCATGCCCAAAACTTTCAGCCAGCTCCTCAGAGGGTCCTTCGAAATCGGGACCTGCGAGTAGCCCCCCCACACACACACACACACACACTGTCTTGCTGGCCTCAGCTGCAGACCCCGCGCGGGACGCCCGGGAGCCCCGTCCCGCCGCGGCCGCCCGGCCCGCTGTGGGCAGCTGTGCGAGTGCAGCCCTCCCGGGCCCCTCCGACTGCGGAGCTGCCGACCGCATTGCAGACACCGGCCCTCAGCCCTTCCCGCGCCGCCTGCCTCCCGCCGGCCGGGCGCTGCGGGTCCGCGCCGCGGCGGGAGCGCTCCTCCCGCGCCCTGCGCGCCCGGCGGCTTCCCCAGCGACGCGCCCGCCCGCCCGGAGCCGGGGTCCAGCGCGCGCCAGACGCCTCCGCCCGCCCCCCCTCGCCGGGTCCCCCGGGGGTGGGGTTTCCCTCGGCGCGCGCCCCCTCCCCGCCCGCCCCGTGTATATGTGTCACCGCGCGCCATGCCCGCCCGCATGCCCGCCCACCTACCTCCCCGCCGCTCCTGAGGGGGCTCTCCCAGAGCTGAGGACGCGCCGCGCTGCTCAAGGTCTCTCTCTCCGCACCTCGCCGGCCGGCTTCCGACGCGGGTGCCAGGGGACTCCGGGCACCTTTCAGTGTCCCTACCCTCAGCCAGCCGGGACTCCGCAACCCAGCCGCTGCCGCCGCGGCCACCGCCTGAGAGGGGACCTGCGGACAGGACGCCGACAGGAGCAGGGGTGCGCGGCGCCCGCGCAGAGCGTCTCTCCGCTGCGCCGCGAGACCGGCCTCCCCGGCCCAGGAGCCCCGCTGCCTCGCCAGGTGGACGGGATTGAAGTTCTTGGAGAACGTAGTGCAACTCTTCAAGGTAACTGTCTCCTTCCCTCTGAGAGAGGCTCGCCCGGGCGCCCGCGTGGCTGCGCTGCCTCAGTCTCCCCTCGGGGAGGGGTGTGCTGGGGACCCTGACATCACCAGCTGCGTCCGCCGTGGAGTCGAGCAAACTTTCTGGCTGTTGCAGACTCCGAGCGAATGGGGCGAAGGAACACAGGAGGAGGGTCCCTGGTCCCCTGGCCCCCAAATTAAAGAATAGAGAAGAGGGAGTTTTTACGCCAACTCCGGTGTGTTGAGTCCCGAGGTCTGAGAGGAGCCATAGTTGACTGGGCAGCCGCTTCAGAGTCTGGGAAGAGTGCGGGTTCAAATCTCGCGGTGCTACTTGCGAGCTGGGGGCGCTGTTTCGTCTGCAGAGCCTGGGCCTGCGCGCTATCCGTGGGGAGGGGGCCCCTTGGCAGGATGGCTGGGGAATGGACCAAACGACCTGGCCAGTGTGTCAGGTACACAGCAGGTGATTAAATGAGGCCGAGAGAACCCTTCATTGGGTTCCACTCCCTTGGCCCCTTGGCCTAATCCAGGAGCCACAAGGACCCAAAGATGTGGGAAAGCCGCCAGAAGTGCTCTGAACTTGCCACCAAGAAAGTGCATTGCTTAAGGAAGAGGAGGGGAGATGAGGCCACATGAGCCAGGGCAGTTTCTCTGTCTTGGGTTCCTCTTCAGATGAAGCCAGTGACGGTGGAGCAGGAACCCTGTCTAACCCTGGGGTCAGATGGGTGGCTGTCAATATGTCAGCTGCAACCCACATTCTAGGCCAGAGCAAACTGTGTGTGATGGGGGGGGGGGGTCTCCTGTTGGGAGACATGATCCAACCCAAACTTTTCCATCATTCTCCTCCTTGAAGTGGTGAGTGGAATTCTGATAGGATTCTTGTAGGGTTTCACCGCTAAGGAGCCCAGGTCCCTGCATTTTGCTTGATGCGTAAATTCCAGTTCTCTGGGGGTGGCAGCCAGGAGGAAAAGAAGGAAGATACAAAGTTGAATGGACTTAGTGTGAGGGTTCTGGTTCTGGATGCTGCAGTGGGTGGGTGTCCGACAGTATGAGGGACCCTGGACCTTGGAAACACCCATCTCATCTCATGCTGCTGGAAAGTGCGCCCAGAAACCTGCTATGACTTCATAACGGTTTCCTTGTGACTTAGGGGCAGTCCTGATTTAAGAGTCCAGAAGTCTGGGCGCGAATCCTTGTCTGTCTTCCCTGCCCTCTGGGTTACCAAGGAGAAAGGGAATCAGGTTGCCTGTGCCCCTGGGCAAGGCGGTTTAGGAGGCGCTGTGAACACCCATGTAGGAGTGTTTGGCCCGTGAATCACTGAGCCGGGGAAGAGACTGCCTAGCAATGGAAGGGTAGTGGGGGAGGAAACCCCCGAAGGCTTGTTGGGGGTGGGGGAATCGAGATGGGGGAGAATGTTTCTAACCAGAAAGAAAAAATATGTATCTACACAAATATATACAGATTTGTATAATGTGTTTCTTACTGCAGGTTGTGGTCAAAAAAGTGTAAAAGGCACTGATCTCAGTGATGTTTCTGTCTCTGAGAAATGTCCTGCCCCTTATTGCCAGGTGGCAGACAGTGGGGCATCCATGCTGTGCCTATACTAACACCTGGACTGGACCCTTACCTGTCTTGGGAGTGAAGGCAGCCAGCGGTGGAAGGAAGCTGGGGGTGGCAGTGAACGGGAAGTTGGAGGGAGAGGTCCCAGAGTCAGGGAAGAAGCAAGACGTGATGAAGGACAGGCCTGCTTGCGCGGGAAGCAGGAGAGGTGACAGGGCCAACAGCCAGCCCTGGGAAAGGGGACGTTGGGTGGTACCATCTTGGAAACAGGAGTGGTCCTCTCCTGCTGTCACCGGCTGTCCTCTTGGCCATGGGAGCTACACTGCTGCCCTCCTTCCTTAAAGAAGCCCTGTTCAATGAGGCAAAGCGGGGGCTATCTCTGTGGCTTCTCCCCTGAAAGGAGCGGCTCTGCATCCCCAAGACCTGACAGGACACCCCCATCCCTGCAAGGGGGTCTGGGCCCCTGGGCACTGTTGGAGATGAGTCAAGATTGCGGAGGAGGGGCCGCTGGGGGTGGGGGCCATGGTAGGGTTAGAGGTGGGGAGCAGTCGTGAGGCAAGGGGAGGACCAGAGAGAGGGGGAATTTGTAGAGAAAACGGTTCCTTTTTTCAAAAGTTGAATCCAGGGCAAGAACGGAAATGGTGGAGTTTACTTTTAAAAACTCTGAGCCTCCTTGTAAGCGGCTGAGTGTGTGTGTGTGTGTGTGTGTGTGTGTGTGTGTGTGTGTGCGCTGGGAGGGCGGGCCCTGTGGGCTGGCTTGGGCCTGTGAGAGGTGACTTTTCTCCATCTCAATGGCCTTACAGTGTATCCTAAAGAAGCTTTTTGTTAAACTCGTGAATAGTGGATTTGGGGTGTGTGATGCTGGGCATCACGGTTTGGATATTTGGTTACCTTTGAGGTTACATGTTTTTCCTTTTAAGACACACACCCAGAAAAGAAGCCACCTCTCCTGCATAAAGTCACCTGGGGGTGGGGGGCACTTGCCCGTCTCTCTGTAACTGACTTGACTTAAGGGGTGAGGGTAAGAAGGAGAAACTCAGAACTGGGCAGACCTGAAATGTCTGGCCTGGGAGACAGCCCATCCTCAGCCCCTAGACTCTGGGCCTCTGAGGTAGAACGTGGACATTCCCGGACCACAGATGTCCCGGACCTTCAGGACCTGTGATGACCCTCATTAAAAGAGATCGCGAAGGGAATGGAGGCCCAGAGAGGAGAAGGTGTGTGCCCCAAACCAGCCCAGAGCAGGTCGGTGAGGCTCCTGATGGGAACCTAGGCCTTCAGGCCCTCGTCCTAAAACATACCTTGTCCTCAGAAACCATTCATTCATTCATTCATTCATTCATTCATTCATTCTCCTTTCAGCAGTGCTTGCACTAGGCACTGTGCTAGGTGTGGGTAGCAGTGAATAGAATTCACCATTCCTGCCTTCCAGCTGTTCATAGTCTAATGGGGAAGGCAGGCTATCACCCCTCATTTCTATAAAGCAGTGATTCTCAACTGGGGAGCTGTTTTGCCCCCCAGGGAATATTCAGCCATGTCTGGAAATATTTTTTGTTGTCACCCTGGGAGAGGGGTGCTACCACTGGCATCCGGTGTGGTGGGCAGAGATCAGGGATGCTGGTAAATAGTTGTAATGCAGGGGACAGCACCTTCCCCCAAACAATAGACAATTATTTGGCCCAAAATGTCCATAGTGCCAAGGTTGAAAAACCCTGCTCCAGACCTTCACGTAGTCATTGAGTCAGGCCACCCCCAACTGTGTGCAACAGCCGGAAGACTGGGGGTGGGAGGGCAAGAAAGGAGAATTTGGCAGGCAGGTAAGGGTGGACAATGAAAGAAAAGAGAGAAAAAAGCTGAGACCACTGTGGTAAAGTAGAAAGAACTTGGAATTTGGCAGCCTAGATCTAGGTTGAAATCCCAGCTGTGAGCTCTTGAGCAAGTTACTTATCCTTTCTGCGCCTCAGTTTCTGCATCTGTGAAATGGGCCTTGTGAGATGATTGAGAGAGTTCAAGATAAAACAAATAAAGGACCTGGCACAAAGTAGGCCTACGATAAAATAGCAGCTGTTATTATCTTTGAGGCTGTTGAAGGTTCCACGATGGAAAATTACAGCAGCAGCAGGTGTAGACATGGGATAGAGAGGCCAAAGAAGGGGCATGGCTGCCATAGTAATACTGTCTGCTTAAGGATGGAGGTGCAGGTCAGCACCTCCACACACACACAGCTCCCAGCAAGGGATGAGAAGGGGGAAGGCTTTGCTCAATGTGTGTATCCTACAGTTTGTACACTGGACTTGGAGCCAAATGGACAGGGCACTGATTGCTGTGTGACGTGAGGAAATCGCTTTACCTCTCTGAGCCTTGGGTTCCTTATCTGTAAGATGGAGATGCTCAGGCCTGCCTTCACAGGTCAAGACCCAGTGAAAAATTACTGTCCGGGAAGGTGCCTTGTGGGGGTGCCTATGAGGTCTAATCAGGAACCTTTTGTATCTGGTATGCTCTGTGCCTTATCCAGTGCGTGACACACACAGACTGGCTGGTTGAATGAATGAATGAATGAATGAGTAAATGAATGAACCATTGCATTATAAATTCCTTTCAATTCTTGACTAGGAGAGTAGCAACAAAACCCAGATGGACAGTCCTCCACTTTGCCACTCCTCCATCCCAAACAAGCCAGAAGTCAGGACCTATGGATCCCAACGCGGTTCAGGGTCAAGTTATAACACCGGGCGACAGCGCCCTCTAGAGGTCACTGCAGATACAGCAATTAAGCTGTGCCGCCCCAAGGCGAGATCCTGTGGGGAGTAGTAGGTGAAGGTGGGACATCAGTACTGAGGAAGGCCAAGCAGATGGAAAGAGGACCAAACCCAGGAACCCAGAGACTAATGTCAATCCAGGCACGTCATTGAATATCTCCATTTTCCTATCTGTAAAATGGGACCATTGCTCCACCACATGGAGTTGAAACCACAATACATTCAAGCCTAACTGAAATCCACTAGCTAAAGGGGTAGATTTGGGAAATCACAAGCTTCCCTGAGCCGCCTTAGAATCCTGAAGCATTAGAGCAGAAAGAGCCCTAGGGGCCCCTGAAATCGCCTATGTCCTGCATTATGCCGATGAGGAGACAGTCCCAGAGAGGGGAGGGCTCTTGGCCTGGGGGGCACAGGCTGCTCTTGGCTGCCGAGGCTCCTCCTTCCGTGTCACCCATCACATTCAGACCAGTAAAAGGAGGCGCCAGATCACAGGAACACTGTGCCATCCCATCAGAACCCAACTGGACAGACTGTCCTGGGGCCACCCATTTCATTGTCCACCCTCAGACCACCTTCTGCTCTGTGCCTCCAGTGTCCTCTCTGGTTGCAGGGCTGCTTTGGGAAGAAAGCCTTTTATAAGAGACCTGTCCAAGGCGGTGGGGAGGGGGCAGCACCCCATCTTCCTCAGAAAACCTGGGCTTCCTTGTCCCAGCCTCCATGCCGGGCCATACGTAGGAGCCTTTTCCCCAGCAAAGCGTGGACCTTGGTCTGACCTTCCCCCACACACCCTTCCTCCCCCACCAAACCCCCTCACTTTGACCTCATATCCAGCTGGCTCAGGGGAACACCTGGATTTTAGGATGACTCAGGGATATAGCAGATGTTTGTCGGCTGAAAAGGAGCCCTGGAGGCTGTCATCATTTGGTCCCTAGAACCAGAAGCATCTGAGGAGGTTTTGAAAAACACGGATGCCTGAGCCCTAATGTGCCCCCACGCCCAGGGTGCTTGGGTGGGGGCCGAGATAGGAATCTGTGTTTTTCAAAATCACCCCAGGTGATTCCAATGCAATCTGGTTTCTGAACCCCTCATTGAAAGCCCAAAACCGTTCCTCTGAGGGCAATTGGTTCTAAGCCCCTCCCTCTAGCCCTGCCTCCGGGGTCACTTGCCTGCTTTTCTCTGCAGGCAAAACTACAGCCACTGCTTTCACTTTGTCCTTTCGGGGAATGAGAAGGTCAAGGCCTGCTTCCCTGTCTCCTGTCTCCTGCCTGAGAAGGGGGCCCTGCTTCCTTAACTAGTTGTCCTTGACTCCGGATTAAAGTACATTTGTCCTGAGAGGCAGATGAAGCTAGGCCAGGGTTCCCCAAAAGCTAGGCCAGGGAGCCACAGAACATTCCTTCCAGACATGGTCCCTCGGCATCGCATGTAAAAAGCGTCTCATCCCGAAGGGTTAAACAGAATGAAATGGGCCCTTTTCTTGTAGGACGTCTCAGTGTGCGGATGGACGTTGGAAATCTCCGTCAGTGTTCTTACATTGAACTGGACCAGGAGACTGTTCTTCCCTAGAGCACATTGAGGGACTCCCGAGTCTCTAGAGATGCTGGCCAGGTCTGATCCTGGAGCAGAAATGGGGCTCCACACCAAGGCCCCCTGGCTGCCTAGGGGAAGGGAGACCCCACCAGGTAGGGCTTAAAACCCCAAATCTCAAACGCAGTCATTGACCCAGCAAGCCCTCTCCACCCCAGTGCAAGGCTGGGCCCAACTTCTCCTTTTCCACCTCCGACTCGCCACCTTCCCTTTAAAGGTTGGCCTGCTGGATGCTCATTTTAGTTCCACTGTTTCCTGGATTTTAAAAGGGGAGTTGTGGGGAGGGGAGAAGTGGAACACAGTGTGGTTTACTGGGGGGGTGGGGCCCCAGGTCCTCAACTGAGTCCTGCCTCTGGACTAGTTCTCTCTCCAAGCCTGGCTGCCCACGCCCCCATCCCCTACAGCCCCCCCATACCCCATAGTGGGCCAGGGGCCTAACACTGTGTGACTTTAGGGGGCACCAGTGTCCTGGAAGTCTATGCATGGCACCGCACAGGGTGAAGGCTGCCCCCAGAGCTGAGCAACGAGGTGCCCTGTCTACATGTTTGTCTCTGTCCCCCGTCCTCACCACTCCATCCATGGGCATCACCCCCACAGGCCCACACAGGCCCAGGCCAGTGCTTCTGCACTGCGCCCTGGGCCCTCAGTTCCACTAAGGCTAAGGCAGCCTCTTTCTAGTGTCCCCACTCATTTCCTAAGCCCAGCCTGCGTGGCTTATGCTGGGACGTGCTTTGTTCATGTTTTAGCAGAGCAGTCCCCATGCTGTGGGGAACCCTTGTTTGGGTTGTCTTCACACCCACTCCTGAGGGAGAGGCGTGCTGGGTAGGGCTGGGGTTGGGGGCGGGAGTGGCCTGCTTAGCCAAGGAAGGTCCCAGCTTTGCCTTAAAGCTCGGCTTCCTACTGCCCCCTGGGCTCTCCCACCTGCTCTTATCTCAGGGAGAACCATCCCAGTGCCTCAGGGGCAACAGGGGTTTACCCACAGGGGTCAGTACGATTTGTATACATCATATCAGGCTCTGGTAACAGTCCAGTGGCTGGAAAATGGTAACTAGTCCCACTGTCCTTAGTCACTGCAAGTCCCGTGTGGGATGACCCGCCCTTACAGCTTGCAGCAATCACTGAAGGTTATTTGCATATCCCTTCTCAGCCCTTTGGGGCTTGCAGACAGACCTGGAGATGTGGTCCTATACATTCAGAATAAAGGCCAATCCCCTGGTCTTCCCTCCCCTCACCCACCCCCTCAGCCACTGGCTGTAAGCTCCATTCCTGCCTCAGGGCCCCCCTGCCTGGATGCCTTTCCCACATGGCCTTGCACGGCTGGCTCATTCTGGTCCTTTGGTCCAAATGTTACCTCCTGCAGAGGGCCTCTGTGGACCACCCAATTTAAAGAAGATAAACACCCCCACCTCCATGCCCCAGCAGCCCTTTGTTCCATTTTCTCCATAGCTTATCACTATCTTAAAGTGTCTGGTTGGTTGGTTAACTTGATGGCGGCTGGCCCCTCCTGGGCCCCACCAAGAACCAAAACTGCCTTGATCCTCTTCTCTCTAACACCTAGACAATGCTTGGCAGTAGTTGGTGCTCAGTGAAAGTTTGCTGATTGGACAAATGACTTCAATCTAGTGCTTTTCCAACCATGATCCCGGGAGTTAGCAGGAAGGGGGTCTATGACATCCCACAGGAACCACAGATTTGGGGGTAGAGGGGTCCCTGTGCCAGATTCTATCAGAACAACTCCAATTTTATGTCTTTTGAAAGCCACTGGTATTCTGCTCTTGTCACAAACAAGAAATCTGGGACCTAGAAAAAAATATGTCCTGCCATGGAGTGTGGCTGGTTTCAGAGCTGGAACTGGAACCCAATTTCCCAACTGCAAGTGCTTTGTCAACTGCACTGGGCAGTTGGTTAGGAAGAGTCCCTACCTGTCCTGGCCACCTCAGCCGTCACATCTCACCCCGGCCATGGCGCAGGGACTCTACACTGTCAGAATGGCCACCACCCAGGGCCAGCTCATGTTCTGCCACCAATGGGAGGCACCGATGCCCCAACTGGGGAGAGGAATGGCCGTTCTCCATATGCCAACAGCCCCCTCTCCCCAGCTTCCCTTTGTAGTTCACAATTCACTCACTCGAACATCATGGGGAGCAGCTGCTTTTAAAAATACACTGATATTTTTAGCTTCTACTGCTGTTGGAACCTCAAGTTCTATCGCTTACCTCTTCCTAGCTTCTGGTAGCGGCTGGCGATCTTGGGAATCCTTGACTGTCAGCTGCAACACTCCAATCTCTGCCTCCATCGTCACTTGACGTTCTCTGTGTGTCTGTGTCTTCACGTGGCTGTCATACCCTTAGAAGGACATCAGTCCCATTGGATTAAGGGCCCATCCTAATACCTCGTCTTAACTTGATTACATCTGCAAAAGCCCTATTTCCTGATAAGGTCTCATTCACAGGTACTGGGGTGTCGGGCTCCAACACATCTTTTCTTTGGGGGAGGGGGACAATTCAATGCGTAACACCCTTTGTGACTTGCTGCCATGTTTTAGACACAGTGAGATCTGAGAGAAGTTCAATCGGGGGAGAGAAATTAAATAAATAATGGATTCTCCCATAGGTCAGTGCTTTTATCAGAGACAGGTTAAGGTGGTAAGTTTTATGTTATGTGTATTTTACCACAATGTTGTTTTTTAAGAAAAGGAATCCATTAAAAAGAAGAAGAAAGGGTAGATTTCTTGGGCGGTGAGGACACTGTCCCTGAAGAAACCCTGACGGGGAGGAGCTGGGAGGCAGCCGGCAGCCTGAGTCCCTAGATGGTGCTTTCGTGAAGGCGGCTGCTGTGACATCCTGTCGGGAAACTGTTGAGCACTGTAATCCTGACAGCCTCGCAGGGGACAGTCACACAGGCGAGGCTGGCAGAGAACTGGGGACATGCTGGAGACAGCTGGGAAGGGAGGGAACAGAGAGGGGAGGCAACGCCATGGCGTACCGATGTTTGCAACTCTTCCTCAGCTGTTCTGGAACAAGCTGCGAGTCAGAAGGTCTGTGAGGGGCTCAGAGAGCAGGCTTTTTGGGGTTCTGGCCTTATTCTACAGCCTTGAGGTGCCTCGGCGCTTTGAGGCTGACTTTGGAGCTGCACCCCAATCCCTGTGAAGACTCCTTCTGTAGCAGCCACCTAACAAATGTCTGTTAATGAAACCCACGCTTTAAAGCTGGGGCCACCGATTGTCGAAGGCCTTTGGATGCTGAGAACAAACTCCTGAGGCGCCATCCTCAGTACCGACCCCCCCACCCCACCCATTCCTGGCGTGTATGTGGGAAGCAGGGAACTGGTTAGGGGCACTTGCTTTTGGAGTCAGACCGATGTGGGTTTAAAGTCTGGCTCTGACACCCCCTGGCTGTGGGGTTCGAGATAAGTTATTTACCTGCTCTGTCTCCTCTGTTCTAAAATGGGGGGAGTAGCGGTGTCCCCTCCCAGCATGATGGGGAGCGCTGAATGATGCATTTTTTTTCTAAATGCTGTTGGGCACCAAGCTGACGTGGAGTCAACCTTCAATCCACGGCAATTTTTAGAGGAAGTAGTGTGACAGGGGCTCATGGATGAGAGAGACTGAGGGAAGAACAGTGCCCCGGCGGGCAGACAAATGCCGTGGGCAGTGGGTGTTCCTGCTGTGATGGAAGGGGGTGGACTGGATCATGATGGGACACCGGGGGGACTTCTCTGAGGCAGGGCCAGTCAGCAGCAATAGTGGAGACCGGTTTCCTCCCGACACACACCTCAGGTCAGGTCATTCCCTGTAGCCTGGACAGCCTCTCCATCACCTACAGAATGAAGCCAGACTCGTGAGCCCCATCAGGGAGGGCTTCAGAATCTGGCCCAGCTTTGTTTCTAGCTTTATTTGATCCTACACCAGTTGGATCTACTCCTTTCTCCTTGCCTTTGTTTATGTGATCCCTTCCTCCCAGAATGCCCTTTCCCTGCCTCTAGTGTCCCCTCTGTCAAGGCTCAGATCAAATGCCACCTCTTCTTCAAAGATCTCCCCGGTGCCCCAAACAGGAGCTATGTCTGCATCCTCTCGGCTTCAGGAACCCTCTCACAGAGAGAGGCTCTCCCTCTTATATTGTAGGATCTGTTCACACATCCCATCTCCTGTCCCACGCAGCGAGCCCCAGGGGTGGATTCACACGGGTCTCCCTCAGCACCTACTGCAGAGTTTTCCACGTGGTGGGAGTTCGACAAGAGAAAGGAGGGCAGGAGGATAGCCAGGAAGTGCTTGGAACGTCTCCAGAGGAGAAGCAATTATTCCTTCCACATACGGGCCAAAAAGGAGTGCTCTGCTCTTCAGAGCACATGCTCCAAGAAAGGAAAACCATGTCACTGAAGGATGACCACGGGATGAAGAGGTCTTGTCCAGTGTCCACTCAGCCAACGCGGAACCATCCTGGCCAGGACAAGCGAAGCTGACAGAGCGAGGCGGTGCCATTTCAGGAAGTCGGCAAGACCGCCCTCTGGTCCAGTGATTCACGGGAGTCCCAGAAGCCACTATGTTCACAGTTAATGCTCCCATGGACTCTCAGACAGAAGCATGGCCCAGCCAGAGCCAAGTGGGTGTTGTCGATGACGTCTTTCCCTAGAATCAGGGCATGCAAACTAGGGTAAAAGAATGAGGTTTGACTGCAAACAACTCCTCTTTCTTAGTCTTGACTGGCCCTGGACTAAACTCCAGGAACCTGAGCACCTGCCCCAGAGGTTTAAGGGACCGGGCCAGTTGCCCCCGTTTCCTCTCAGCTGCATCCGAGGCACCTGACCCTTCACTTTGCCCAGGAATTCGGCTGTAACCCCCCAAATCTCATGGCCTTTTTTGGCATTCAGGCATTTCACCAGGACCCTCGGCTTCTAGAAACCTTTACCAAAGATCATTTTTGAAACCTGGGCTCAATTGCGACCCAGGGAGGCCACCAAGGAGTCACACTGGGTCCCCTAGCACCTTAGCAAATTCCTGCGGGAGGGAGCTCTCTGTCCTGCCTGGTTGGCGGTCAGCACGAGTCGCAGGAACTCAGCTCTTGGCCCAAGATCCCTGCCCCAGGAAAGGTGCTTGTGCCTGATGGAAAGTTTGGGCTGAAAGACACTCCTTTCCAAAATCCCAGGTCTGATATTTACACAACGTCTGAAATTAATTCGAGAAAACCTCCAAGTGCCCAGGCTGGAACGGAAGACTGAGAACAGGAAGGGGCAGGTCTCAAGTACCAGGTTTTTTTCCACAAAGGGAACAGGTCAACGCTCACATCCCTGGTGGGTGACTCGGGAGCCATGAATCGTGCCATGTACCTCTCTACTTTAAACTGGTTTTACTGGAAACTTGCAGTTGAGAGCAGGGAGAGGTGGACCTCATGGGGAAAGGCTGATGGTGCCCTCCAGTGCCCACCTATGTCCAGGCATGGCTTCAGGGCCAGGGACGGCTGCAGTTGCCCCACCCTTAGGAAGCACCACCCATGACCAGCTTGCCTTCCCAGCTCCTGGACTCCCAGCTCCTTGGAAATGCAGCCTTCCTCAGGTGCCAGCGTGGCTCTGAGTTCTATTTTGTCCGTGGGTGCTGTCTCTGGAGTCCCCCACCCGACCCTGCTTGGCCCATCCTGCCCCACTCCTGGTCCATGAGACCACTGTGTAAGTTTATTCTGGCTGTAAAATGCTCATTGTAGAGAGGGGATGGCTGTCCTCACTCAGTGACAACAGAGACGCTCTGAGAGTGACAAGCCTTGTGTCACTGGAGAGGGCAGTGGCAGCATTAGGATCTTCCTTTACAGTCCACAGTTTTATTTGAACCCACATCCTGTGTACACCCAGGCTTGGGGGTGAATGCATGAGAGAGCCCTAGGTGAACCAAGGTGGGGGGAGGGGTGCTGTTGTTTGCTATCCTTGCAGATGAAATGAACATCCACATGAGGCAGCATTTAAATTACATCTAGGAGCAAGTAATAAAATAGGAATAAGGAAATCAGTAATGTGGAAAAGACACAAATACAGAGAGAGAGAGAGACAGAGAGAATAAGGAAGAGGAGGAAGGGAGAAGAAGGGAATACAAAAAAGTATTAGCATCCACAAAAATTACCTTCACAATTTTCCTGGCGGTAAAGCTTGCGTTATGGTACCAGTTTACAGATGGGAAAACTGAGGGCTTACATGAGTTCCGCAGTGAGTTACGAAGGGGTAAGACTGGCATCAGCTTCCTGGCTCCCCCTTTCCACACCATCTCATCGTGTCTGCTTAGAATATGTGGGAAATCAGCAGCTGCAGTTGGGGTCACTCTGGCCAGATGTGTCCGTGGGGTGGAAAAGCTGCATTTTTCCCCATGCTGGCTGTAAAGTCCCAATCTCAAGTGCACATGCCACCACTTCCATGCACAGATGTAGGATGGGTCTTGTCCATGAAGCAGTGTTGGGAGATTAGCCTGTAAATAAGTGATGTGCTAGAGGCTGGCGGCTGGGGGAATGGGTGACCTTGGTCCTTTCCAATCCCTCCCCTCAGGACTAAGTCACAGACACAGAGCCACTTGGTTACTGGCAAATCTTACTGGTTCACCAGTGTACCAAATTCCAAGGTCTACCCATTCATCCAACAAGTAGGTACCAAATACCATTTCTGTTGTTCCCAGCGCTGTGTGAGTTAACACAGAGGGTGGTGGTGTTGTTTTTCAACTTAAACTTGACTTTCAGCCTTAAGGAGGTCACAGTGCGCTTGATGAAGCAAAGCTAGCGTATGTAAAACAATAGGAGAACATGTAAGCGCTAACGTGGCTGTAGAAGCAGTCACACTTGGGAGAGCAGAATCACGGGGAAGGAGGAGGTTGCCTGGAGGACATGGGAGCCCCGTAGGGTCAGGGCAGGGGGGTGGGGGGCACTTACGATCTCTTATCCAGCAAACATGGGCTGAGTCAGCCCTGATGTGGCCGGATGGCTGAGCCTGAGAAGATGACATGGAGATGAATGGGACCCTGCCCTGCCCTAAGGCTAGCAAACTGGTTCAAGGACCCCTGGGACTCGTGCAGGTCAGTACAATGAATGGAAAGTGAGGCTTCGAGAGAGAGAAAAAGACAGGTACCCGTTATCCTTCCCCCAGCCTTGTTCTTTATTAGTATTAGTTACCCCAGTAGTGTGCTGGAAAGCTCACTCAAAAAGGGGAGAAGAGAGAAAGCCCTCATTTTCAGTGTTTGCTGATTTCCATGGTGTAAATACTCCCATCGTGACCAATTTCAACCTACCGACATGACATCACTAAACACACAGTTGGGAAGACATGTTTGGAATGGGGTCTGGCGAGCTGGTGCAAGCAAGCTCCAGTACACCTCTGGCTCTGGGGACCTGGGACAGGGAGACACTGATTGTCACACTGCTGGGCTGCAATGGACTGTGACCTCCCAAAGTCACATGCCGTACTGAGGTGCTAGCATAAATCTATACAGCCTTGCACATCACAAGCAATACATGTACATCTCTAGCTGAGATTTACTGAATGCAAAAGGGGAAAGGGCTGCCTCAGAAGGCTTTGCCCCTGCCTCCCGGGTGCTCAACAGATGTGAGCCTCCAGGCCCACCCCTCCTCCCTCGGAGGCCTGGAGTGGAAGGAAGTGACTTTTCAGGTACTTACTATATTCCCATTTGTGTATTCATTCAGCAGACACTTCCCAGTTGCCTTGCTCCGTCCCGGGCTCTCTGCTGAAGCCCAGGGAGACCGAGGAATGAGACAGACATTCTCTCTGCCCTGTATCGCTCTCAAACAGGATTATGACAGACGGGTCTGTAGAACCAGTTCTGGTCCTGGCTCCGTCTCCAACTTACTGTGTGGCCTTGAGCAAATCTCTTAACCTCTTTGGGCCCCAGTTTCCTCACCTGTAGAATGAAGGGATCGGGCTTGACGTCCACTCAAGTCTGTATAAGCTCTGACCTTCTGTGGCTCTGGGGAGGGAGGAGAGGTCAAGAAGCTCCCCGAGGAAGAGCTAAAGGGACTGGGGAAGTCTTCAGGGAGAACAGCAGACGGGAGAGCAGATCAGCTTGAAGATCTGTCATGAGTCTCATGAAAGAGGCATGGACATGTTGAGTGTGGTCCCTGAGGGTAGAAGTCATGAGTGGAAATTATAATAGGAGTGGATCATTTTGATTCCATCTTGGAAGGTCTTGAGCCCATTGACAGCTGCCCAGTCATGGCACAGGCCACCTTGTGAAGGGATGAGCACACGTTCTGCTCAGTCAGTGGCTTGGCCGTGTGGACAGGGTCTCTGGCGGGGAGGTCACGACGGGGAAACCCCAGAGGTATTAGCTCTGAAGGAACAACAACAGAAAAAGGCATTTGGTCCACAGTGTTACGTGGAGAAAGCAAACAGGCCACAAACAGATGACAATTCCCTCAAACACAAGTAGTTGTCATAGGAAAAAAACTACAAGGAAAACTATGAAAACACACCTAATGGTTGGATTGGAACTTGGGATTCTGGTGATTGGTTTTCTCTGTTTCCCAAGTGTTTCGTAGTATGGTGAGGTTGTTTTTTTGAAATCAAGGCAGTTTTATTCTTTTTGGAAAGTCATCTAGTCCCTCCCTCATCCTAAGACAAGCAACCTTCCTACAACCACTAAACTCTCTTCCAGTCCCCACCTTCCGAGAGGCTCCCCCAGGCCTGACACCAGACAGGAGGGGGGGAGACTGGCATTGATGGATGCCTGCTGAGTGCCAGATTCTGTGCTGAGGACACAGTTCCTACTCTCAAGAGGAGGGGACTGACAGTCTTTAAACAGCCATGGGGGTGGGTCCTGTATTATTAAAGCAGTAGGTGTCCTGCTCTCGGACCCCGCAGAGGGACTCCAGCCTTCCCCTGGGTCAGCGTGGGTGCTTTGGTGGCACTGCTCTGGCCAGAGTGGGCGTCCCATGGTTCCCACGCATGCTCACTCCCTCCGAGTTTTCTGGATCTCAGCAGTAGGGTCACGGGCAGGTGGCTGGTCATTCTAGAGTGCAGCCCCTCAGAGCCCTCATCCACTTTGATTCACTGTGTCCCTCAGCCTGCAAGGGTCAGAGTTGTCATCAAAAATGACAACCTCTACTTTTCTCTTGTGAATTTTGCTAAACACTGAAGATGCTGGAGCTGTTTAACTTTATCTTGGGGAAAAGCCTCAGAAAACCTGGTTTACTGGTGTCGTGGAACCTCTGACTACTTTCAAAGCATGATTAGTCATCAAAAAACACAGAACGAAAAAAAAAAAAAAAACAGCAGGTAGCTGAGCCAGGATCAGGCCCCAGGTCTGGGGGTCTCCACTGCACTTGAAAAGGAATTCATGGCAAACTGGTGAGCTGCCCGTTCAGTCCCATAATTTGAGGAATAAAAGCCAGGGCCCCAGGTAGGTTGGTAACTATGGGACAGAGTCTAGCTGATGAGGAGATAAAGGGTCTCTCTCTCTCTCACACACACACACACCCCGGCCTTCACCCAGCAGCATCCACTTCCTGCTCCCCGAAGCCCTTCTTTCGCTGATTTCAGGCACCCTCTTTTCCCTTCCCTGCCCCACGGACACAGTCTCCTCAGCACCATCTAACTTTGCTCTGGTGGAGAAAAGCCTCCCTATTGACGGGCTGGCAGAGTCCATCTCCTCTCACATAAAAGACTTCAGTGAGTCCTGGAGATACTTGGAACCCAGACAGAATGGAATTTCTCCCTATTTTCTTTACAGCTAAGAAAACACAAACACAAGAGCATATTTGTGACGATATTTCTATCCCAAAGTTTGTCTTTAAAAAAGAAGAAGAAATAAAATTAGTTTCGCTGCCCACTCCACCCCCAACCCAAATCCCCACCCTTTTTATTTCTGGTCGAGGCCAGGGAGGAAAACAGAGCAGGGCCCGAGCCCCACAGAGAACCACAGCATCCTGGACAATATTGGGCTTGTTCAGAGAGGGAGGGAAGAAACACAAGTCTGAAAACATACACAGAACTTCCCAGCGAAGGGTGTCCTGAGGGAAGAGGAACAGGCGGGCCTTGTGTGTGCACACGAATCCCTCAGACTCTGGGAAGAGAGGAGCCCACAAGTCTAGCCCCCTCCCCAGAGTGGACGGGACCCCTTACCTTTTGAGCCGCTGGGGGACTATTTCCCCGGATGACAGCGGCCCCTCACGGTGCCAGCAACTAAAGACCTAGAGAGAGAGAGATTTTTTTTCTCTAAGGAGAAAAATCCCTGAGGAGAAGTGATGGAAAGATCAGTCAAACCAAGAGGCGAGGGTCCCCCAGAGTTCTGGGCTCCACCCACCCCTCCCCCATGCATTCCTAGCATGGGTACCCCAGGAGCTCCCTCGTCCCCGGATCCATCCAGCCTTCCAGACCTGATGATGACCGAGCCAACAGCGACACCTGCTGGGCTGTCAGGTTCTGCCAGAGCCAAGGTCAGGGAGGCTCAAGCCACCTCCTCAGCTGAGAGTCACTCCCAGCTTTGGAGAGCTCCATGCTTATCTTTAGTCCCAGCTTCCTCTCCCCTCCCCGTGGAGTGTCTGTGATGCAAACATGTCCGAAACCAAGGCTAACTGCTCACGGACTGGAGAGAAGGGCGGGGTAGGCGCCAATTGCCCATGCAGGCCCATCCACCAGCACAACCCCCAAATATCATGGGGCAGGCACCGTGAAGTGCAGGCCCCGGCGTGTAGCCAGCAGTGCTCCATCTTGGCTGCATAATACCTTCTGGGGAGCTTTTTAAACGCCTGAGGGCCAGGCTGAAGCCTGAGTGATTTCAAACATTGCTCTGTTTGGTCTCCTGTAAATTCAGTTGGACTTTCTTGGGGTCTGCGTATACCTGCCCACTTGGAGACAGGGTCACAGTCGTATAGGGGATGTCCTTTATGTGGTGTTTGTCACAGATTTGTATACTTAGCATGACAGTTTTCCAGCAGATGACAAGGGAGGCTTGCTTTCTGTGTGTGTGTGTGTGTTTTTAATTCACATGAAGTCATTGTTTGGGCCAGCTGGAGAGCTCCAGGGTCTCTAGGCTCTTGTCTCTCCTAAATTATTAATCTGTCCATCCTGCAGCCTCCTCAGAGCTCTGTGGGTAGCGTCCTTCCCCTGACTTGAGCCAGATCTCAGACTCTTGCCCGAATCTTTGGCACATTCTCCATTCTAAAACACATGAGGTTTCTGGAGTTGAAGTTGGTGGCAGGTCTGGATTTCATCAGGAAAGTTGGGTAACTCGTGATAGTTCTCCGGGCCTGAAGTTTCTCCAGAGAGACAGAACCAACTGGATGTGGATATAAATATATAAATGTGTGTGTGTGTGTGTGTGTGTGTGTGTGTGTGTGTGTGTGTGTATATATATATATATATATATATATATATATATAGAGAGAGAGAGAGAGAGAGAGAGAGAGAGAGAGAGAGAGAGAGAGAGAGAGATTTACTATAAGGAATTGGCTCACAGATCATGAAAGCATTAAGCAGACTGGAGACCCAGGAGAGCCAGGGTGGGGGTTCCAGCCTGAATCTGCCAGCTTGAGACTCAGGACGAGCCGATGTTCCAGTCGCATCCAAAGGCAGTTTCAAGGTCATCAGGCCAAGGAATTATCTCTTACTCCAGGAAGGTTCAGCGTTTTTGTTCTATTCAGGCCCTCAACTGACGGGACGCAGCTCACCCACAGTAGGGAAGGTAATACGTTTTACTGGTCTGTGATTTTAGTGTTAAAGCTCATCCAAAAACACCACAGACACACCAGAATAATGTTTGGCTACCTACGTGAGCACGCTGTGGCCCAGTCAAGCTCTGAGAATATCAACCATCACTGCTATCCTTTAGGATAGTGCCTTCACCATTGGAAAATGGGAAGTTCCCTTGAAAAGGTCGGAGGAGGTTTCCAGCCTGAGAGTTGTCATTTCACTGGGAATCTGTGAGGGTTCTTGGAGAACCAGATGCAGCGTCCTTATCTCGATGTGACTACAGGTCCTTGAGGGTAGTTTGTCACCTTGTGTGTCACATGGCCCTCCGCGACCTCACCATATCCAAACCTCCAAATAACGCCTCTGCCTCCCCTTTTTCAGGTGAACTATGACCACTTTACTCTTGGTGTTTGTGACTCTGAGGGTCATGACCGCAGCCGTCCCAGTAGAAGCTTCAGGTGAGGACCTTCCCACACGTCTCACGAATCCAGCAGGCGCTGACATCTGCATTCGGGGTCTTGGGTACTGAAGCTGGTGCTGCTACTCCCAGCGATAGAATGTCCCCTCCCCTGGCTTTTTCCTGGCCCTGGCCCTATTCTATCGAGTGTCACTGGAGTGGGAGAGCACCTGTGGATCTCACCTAGAACAGCGGCACACTGAGTTTAGGGTCGGGGCAGGATATAGATAAAGCAAAAGAGGAAAACGTTGCCCAGGGAAGATCAGCTGGAGCGTCAGAGAAAATCGCCTGAGAAACGGTCAGAAAGAAGCCCCAGTAAATCCCATGGGTCTTTGTCTTTCTCGGCAAACCGTCCTCGGGAAGCCCACCACCTGGCCTCTTGCGTGTGGCAGGTACCACCTAGGGTTCATCAAGCACTGAACCCAATGAACAAACTCCAAGGACCCCAGGATGGGCTTGCCCCAAAGTGGGATGCAGCTCATTCAGACCCAGGGAAGACAGGCCCCTGCTCTGTACCACCCCCGCCCCGCCCCTCCACCCAGTGACCCTCCTCCAGCCCCAGTGCTCCCTAAAGGGTGAGGAATCTGTAGGGCCAATAAGATGTGTCCACGCACATCAATGCCCCCCCTTTAGACCACACTCTGGGAACCCAGGGCACCCAGAAGTCCCTGCCTGGTTGGACCCAAACCACTTCCAAGGCCACATGGGTCTCCCCTCTGAGTCCCTTCTATATAGGGGCACCACAGCCCTGGTGTGAGCCACCCCTAGGCCCAAGGGAGAGGTTAAGGGGTGGCTGTTTGCATGGAGCATGGACAGCGCTGGGATAAACAGTGTAGAGCAGTGATGGGAACAGAAGGGGACCTGGTTCCCCCTCCTCCCACCTGGACTCCACATCCCAGCGCCAAACTCTAGGGAACCCAAGAATGCTACAGTTGAATATGGCTTTTCATTTTGAAAGGTATCGTTGTCAAATAGGAAGATAGAATATATTTTATTTAACAATCTGTTAGCTTGATTTATAACCTTTAAATATTTAGACATATGGTATCTGGGTCTCCATGTGTCCTCTTACTCCAGGACCCACAAATATCCAGCCCCTGGCTGTAACCTGGGGTGGTTTGCCCACACAGGCAAACCAGTTCACTGGTGGTTGGTGGAGAACTTTAAACGCTGCGGAGCTGGGCGCTGCCATCACTTTCAGCTCTCCGCAGAGGACCACCACCGCTAAAGCCATGCCGTGTTGTGGGGCTAGGGCTGAGCATTCAAAGGGAGATTTTTGTGGAATGGCCTGGTGGTAACTGCCCAGGACATCAAAAGGTTAGGACTGGACCCCAAACATTCCTGGCTCCCCTCTTTCTTGCCCTGTTATGTACCTACCACCCACAAACATCTGAAACATTTTTATGTTCAACCTGTAGGCTCTCCTGGAGAAAAGGGTTCCATAAGGGTATGACTCACCATGAAAGATGCTATTTTTTCAAAAGCTGTTTCTTTCCCATTCCAGGAAGACCTTTTACTTCTAACATGGTTCGGTAAACACACTATCTTCTCTATGAATAGTCTCCGTGATTTTTTTATGGAGCCCCAACATATCCCACCCCCACCCCCATCTGACTCTTTGCAGCCTTAAATGTGTGATCTTCTCGACGCTTCTCCAGCTAGATCCCTGATTCCCCAACAGCAGGAGAGAATGTCTTATCCTTCTGCAAAGCCGGGATGGAGCCCAAGGCAGACCTCCTCATGTGGGACATATCTCTGAAGTTTTGTCTCTTAGCTTTTAAAGCGGTGTTGATTTCTTTCTTCCCCAAAATAATTTTTCCCCAAGTCTTTGAGTCAAGCTGTCACTCCAGGAAGACGGGTAGTGTTTATCCTATGGCTTGGCATCCCTAAGGGTACCGCAGTTTGAGAAACAGAGAGGCGGTCTCAGTTCTGAAGTTCCTCCTGCCCTCCTCGGCAACCCTTTTCTGGCTCCATAGTTCTGGTCTTGAGGTGCAGACACCATGGGCCTTGAGGAGTACTGCTCCAGAGAGGGTGTTGCAAGGCTTCCTGGGAATTCCATACGGTGCAGCACGTCCCCCTCCACAGATGCAGACAGGCTGCTTGGAAGTTGTCATTTCCGGAAGGACTGACAAGGAGGCAGGGTGGTCGTCTCTCCGCACTAATAGATTCCTCTCTCACCACAGACCCTGACAACTCGCTGAGTGTCAGCATCCCCGAACCGTCCCCACTGCGGGTCCTCCTGGGGACCTCCCTCACCATCCCCTGCTATTTCATCGACCCCATGCACCCTGTGACCACCGCCCCTTCCACCGCCCCCCTCACCCCGAGAATCAAGTGGAGCCACATTTCCAAGGAGAAGGAAGTGGTACTGCTGGTGGCCACGGAAGGACAGGTGAGGGTCAACAGTGCCTACCAGGACAAAGTGTCACTGCCCAACTACCCAGCCATCCCCAGCGATGCCACCCTGGAGATCCAGAACCTGCGCTCCAATGACTCTGGGATCTACCGCTGTGAGGTGATGCACGGCATTGAGGACAGCGAGGCCACCCTGGAGGTCGTGGTGAAAGGTGAGAGCCGCCCCAGGGACGCTGGTTCACCTGTGGGAAGAACCCCAATGCTGTCCTCCCCCTGTGGACCCAGGCAGGTGGGCGCTGAAATCCCAGCTCCCGCCCTCCCCACACACACACCAGTCTGCATTACTTAACTTCCTTCTGTTGTAACAGGAAGCTGGTAAGGTCATTCTCTCTGGATGAGGAGGGGATTAACTCCTTCCTGGCCACAGTCACATGGAAATGACAGTTTGTGTTTTGCCATGATCCTGTGATTCCATGGGCCTCGTCATCATCCCCATTGTAGAGATGAGCACACTGAGGCTGAGTGACTTGCCTTAAGTTGCCCTAGAATGAGTCAGAGCAGCTCCTGACTCTCCATCCAGGTGTCTTTTCCCTCCCCCACTCCCCACCCCAATTCTCAGTTCCAGAAGCCAAAGAAAGGGAGGAAGAACCCCCCCACACCCTGGTCCCCTTACTCTCAATGGCCCAAGGAGAATGGTTGTGTCCTTGGTTGACTTCAGAACTTTGGTCAGCACCAGATTTTTCTTGTTGGATGGCTCTGTCCAAGACGATCCACTCCTGGGGGTGCCTGCAACAGGGTTCCCTCCAGGATGCCCCTGGGCTGAGGGTGCACGCGGCTCTAAGTGTCTGCTTCCCCAAATCAAATGTGTGGCCTTGGAGTGACAAGAAAAATTATAAAATTTTAGTTCAATTCAAAGACCTTTCTGATTCTCAGAATTACAGGTATTCAAAAAAGTTGCCTTGTGAGTAGTGAGGTCCCCGTTACTGGACATATTCCAGCAAAGGCAAAAGGACCACATGCAACTGTGGAAGGGGGGGGTCCACGCATGAGCTAGAGGCCCAAAGCAGATGACGCCAAGGTCCCTAGGACTCGTGCCGGCATGCTGCGAGGACCTCAGTCCCAAGAGGCCATGCCTGACCTGCTCTCTGGCCCGCGCCTGTCTTGCAGGCATTGTGTTCCATTACAGAGCCATCTCCACACGCTATACCCTGGACTTTGACAGGGCGCAGCGAGCCTGCCTGCAAAACAGCGCCATCATCGCCACTCCCGAGCAGCTGCAGGCCGCCTACGAGGACGGCTTCCACCAGTGTGATGCCGGCTGGCTGGCCGACCAGACTGTCAGGTGAGCCCCCAGGCCACCAGCCGAGGGGGGTGGGCGATGGGCTGGAGCACTGAGCAGCACTGAGCTGGTGCCAACATGATGCCATGGGCAGCCACGGTTAGGGTGGTGGCCAACTGTAGGTCATGCACCCGAAGACCAGTCCCCATCCATGTGATTCTGACCTGCAGTGGAGTGAGTGGCTGCTCGCAGATTTGCTCACGTGAACATTCTCTCCGTGCAAATTACACACCATCGTTCTTCCCCAAATATTTACTACCTGGCCGTTTACAGAAAAGGTTGGCAGGCCCCTGACAGAACGTGTTTGGCGCCAATAAATATTCAGTAAAGTGGGCTGCCTTTCATTACCCATAGCTGCGAAAATACGCATCTCGATAAAGCTGGAGAAAAACTTGTGAAAATAAATAGTCCACACATCCAGGACAGACGCGGGCAAACGCATCAGTAAGCCACCACTTCCTCCCATGAGGGAGGAGGACACAGGCCTGCTCTGTCCCCTCATGTCACACCCTCCCACTTTGGGTTCCTGGCAGGTACCCCATCCACACTCCCCGAGAAGGCTGCTATGGGGACAAAGATGAATTTCCTGGTGTGAGAACCTATGGCATCCGTGACACCAATGAGACTTACGACGTGTACTGCTTCGCGGAGGAGATGGAGGGTAAGGCCACCCTGCCCCTTCCCAGAGCCCTCTTTCAATCCCCTTTACCTTACTCACACTTGGGATCATGAGGGCCTCTTCGGGTAGAGCACTAACTAGGGCACCACAGACTTGACCCCCATTCTGCCAAGTCCAGAGGGTGTTGAGGGGGAAGCATGGGGAAGCAAGGGTCCCAGGCTCCTGCAAACTATCTGATGCCACCACTGGGCCCAAGAATACTTGTTGCTGGTCCCTCACCTGGAACTGCCCCTTCCAGCCAGGATCCCTGCTGCTCTGACCAGCCATCACTGTCCCAAGGTCCTCTGCACCAGCAAAACCAGCCCAGGCTTGTCACCTTCACAAAGGCTGGGCCCATCAGAATCATAGTTCCCAAGAAAGCTGGCTTCCCAGCCCCCTTCTCTCAGCTGTTGCCAGCCCCCAGCCCTGCCCAGGCCATTCCCATGGACTAGTTCTGGAGCGCTCCGGAGCCAGCAGGAAGGAACCCGGAATCTTTCTCTGGTTTGTAAAGGGCACTAATTTTGGTCACGGTCAGAGCTACCAGTTACCCAGGCATGTGGACGGCACCCCTTCCCCCATGTGCACCCATGCATTCCTTTTGACATTCCAGACTCTGCCACCTCAGCGCCCGCCCCCAAGCTCACAGCTTCCCCAGGGCCAAGAAGAAGCGTGCCATCTTGGCTCATTCCGAGGCAGCGCCAGTCCCCAGCTCTCTCACCACCATAGCTCCCTTTCCTCATTCTCACCCCAGGGGCCAAACTGGAGCTATTAAGTAACAAGTATTTGTGTTCCCATTTTTGGCTAACCAACGACAAATATAACAGCCAATCAGAGCTGTCACTGAATGGAGAGAATCAGAAATATCTCAGAGCCCATGCCCTCAGCCCGACCCCTACCCCTACCCCTGGCAAAACCTTCTCAGGTTTTGGAAATAGTAGAGTTCACAGCCCCCACTAATGCCCTTATGGACGCTTTGGGGCCTGGAGACCCCAATTTGGGAACCAGCGCTCTAAGGGTCAAAGTCTGATGTCTGCTTTTGCCATCAGAATTAGAATTTTTTAAAAAGATTACTTGAGTGGGTGATGCTTACCTCACAGGAAAGGTGCCCTAGTGGTGGGAAGGTCCCCAGCAAAGTGAGGAGCCCACGTGCTCTGAGCGGGAGTATTTCATCCTGGGCCTTATATTTGCTCTCTGCTTTCCGCACCTCCTTGCCATTCTGGCAGCTTCTTTCGTGATCCCGTTTCAGGAAACCAATGCCACCCTGCTCAAAAGCCCATGGGAACTGAAGGGCAGGATCTGAGCTACGGGAAGGGCTTTGAGAAGTGGGAGTCCAAAACAAGTTAGAAGGTGCTCGAGACCTGGAGGCACCTCATGGGTCTCCCTGGGGCCCCGGAGCAGAAGATGGGAGGGAGATGCTCACCCTGCCGTCTGTGTCCTTTGCAGGCGAGGTCTTTTATGCAACATCTCCAGAGAAGTTCACCTTCCAGGAGGCCGCCAATGAGTGCCGGCGGCTGGGTGCCCGGCTGGCCACCACGGGCCAGCTGTACCTGGCCTGGCAGGGCGGCATGGACATGTGCAGTGCCGGCTGGCTGGCCGACCGCAGCGTGCGTTACCCCATCTCCAAGGCCAGGCCCAACTGTGGGGGCAACCTCCTCGGTGTGAGGACCGTCTACCTGCACGCCAACCAGACCGGCTACCCCGACCCCTCGTCTCGCTACGACGCTATCTGCTACACAGGTGCGGCTGGGGCTGGAGGCCGGAAGGGGGGTCACCCCACCGAAATTGGGGCCCAGAGGAAGAGATCTTGGAAAAGGAGGCTTGTTTTTACCCCTTCAAGGGGTCACCGGATACGTGAACCCCATGTTTTAACACTCCCCATTTCTATTAGTTCCTGGAAGAGCTACGGTAGAGTTGCAGGCCTGTCTCATCTGCCCAGAACAGGCTTAAAAACATGAGCTTGAGCGTCTGTGTTTGCTCAGGCTTGAACCCCAGCTCTGCCACCTGCTACGGTGCAACCATGGGAGAGTCAAGGCACTGAGCCTCACTTTCCTCATCTGTCAAATGGGGAGATGGAGGCACCTCATGGAAGATGGCAGGGCCTGACATGAGACCATGCCCCCACAGGAGGCCACTGTTATCTGCCCTTGAAATTGAATGTGCTTAAAAGGAGGACCAAAGTGTTATTTAAAAGAGTGTCGGGGGGAAAGTTTTGACAGGGACTTTATTTTGAACATTTAGAGGAAAACTTTTTCAAATAAGCTTTTTATCTTATAGTTTACACAATCTAGGTTGTAATTCCAGTTAAGTGCTGGTTCTTGGAGGGGAAAAGACAATTGATAATATGCAGTTGCCTCGATTTTTATGACAAAATTGGTGACAGCGCAGTGGCATAACTCATTCCATATTTAACTTCCACAGTCTGATCTAACCTGAAGAGGGTTGTTTTTGCAAAACTAATTAGGATTTCCCCCAAAGCCTCTTTCAACCTTTCAATAGTCTAACCACTCT
Organism: Rhinolophus sinicus; assembly: GCF_036562045.2. NCBI lineage: Eukaryota > Metazoa > Chordata > Mammalia > Chiroptera > Rhinolophidae > Rhinolophus > Rhinolophus sinicus. The sequence continues at coordinate 11,848,613 of NC_133762.1, forward strand.
TCTCGAAGTCATCACGCCTTCATGGATTTTCTCTTTACTGATGATTAACGGTCTCATTTCTGCCCGACCCTCACTTTTTCGTGCCTGAGGTGGGGAGTTATCTTATGTTTCATCAATTTCATGAGCTCCTGCATCTTTGGCGAGATTTCTCAATTGCCCTTTGTAACTGATTTACCTTGTGCCATTGGCTGGTTACAACATCAGATGGTCAACAGGGTGGTCAGAAGACAGGTAAGGAGGTGGCTGGCATTGGTCAGGAAGGGATGCTGCAGCATGACTGGTTTTATAAGCAGTGAGCTGACTGGTCCATATCTCGTGCTACGATGACTTTGCATTCTTTTGCAATCTGGAAACTGTGGGGTCCCCTCTCATGAACAGTCAAATAGACGAGGACCCCACAATGAGCCCAGCAAGGTGCCAGGCACACAGTGGGTGCTTTTTTCCCTGCCCCAGCAGGGAAGGATGTGGGGTCAGTGCTCACCTCCCTCAAACCAGCCCCAGGCCGAGTGGCTAAAGCTTTTCTTTGTCCCTGTCCCAGGTGAAGACTTTGTGGACATCCCAGAGAACTTCTTTGGGGGGGGCGAGGAGGACATCACCATCCAGACAGTGACCTGGCCTGACGTGGAGCTGCCCTTGCCCCGAAACATCACGGAGGGGGAAGCCCGAGGCACCGTGATTCTCACCGTAAAACCCATCTTCCACGGCTCCCCCACTGCCCTGGAGCCCGAGGAGCCCCTCACACTGGCCCCTGACGTGGAGGCCACCACCATCCCTGAGGCTGAGAATGGCACTGAAGAGGCCACGAGGCCCGGGGCCTTTCCCGAGGAGTCCACACCTGGCCTGGGCCCCGCCACCGCCTTCACCAGCGAGGATCTCGTCGTGCAGGTGACCGTAGCCCCAGGTGCCGCCGAGATCCCTGGGCAGCCACGATTGCCGGGGGGTAAGTACCTGCTCCTCGGGGGGCTGCATGGAGCAAGGGGTGGGTGGAGAGAACTTGGACTGGGGGTCTGCACCCTCCACTTAACCTGGGACCTGGGGCCTGGGACAGGCCTCTCTCCTCTCACACGTGGTTCTCCTTGTTTGTAAAACAAAGGGGATAGGTCAGCCCAGTGACGTCCATGCCCTTTTGCCATAAAGCATTTCCTTCAAATCAAGTGGCAGGTGGCAAGCAGCGTATCTCTATCAGGCGGGTAAAGGTGCCAAAGGGGTCTAGGTGAAGCGAAGTGGAGAACGGGCTCATCTGTCGGGTACCCTCCTCACCCCATCGGGTACCTCCACAGAATAGAACCATTTGAAAACTGCCACACTGGGTGACTCCCGGGGCCTGTCACAGCACTGACCCTTCAAGACAGTGGTCCGAAAACTACAGCTCGTGGGCCAAATCCAGTTGCCACCTGTTTCTATACAGCCCATAAACTAAGAATGCTATGACACTTTTAGATAGTTGGGGGTGGGGAAAATCATAAGAAGACAAATAGTTTGTGACATATAATGAAAATTATATAAAGTTCAAATTCCAAAGTCCACATTAGCTGGGAATAGGATCGGAAGTAGGAAAGCTAGGAGGGGGTTAAGGAAGGTCACGCCTCAAGAAGCCAGGGCTCTCTCCAGGCCCGAAAAGCCTTGAGAACCGGGACCCAGGGGCACCAGCATTGTGGCACGTGGCCCATGCCCTGAGCCTGCCTTGTCTCTCCTTCTTTCCCTCTCCTCCTCTCCCAGGGGTCGTGTTCCACTACCGCCCGGGCTCTGCCCGCTACGCGCTTACCTACGAGGAGGCACAGCAGGCCTGCCTGCGCACGGGGGCGGTCATCGCCTCACCTGAGCAGCTGCAGGCCGCCTATGAAGCCGGCTACGAGCAGTGCGATGCCGGCTGGTTGCAGGATCAGACCGTCAGGTGACGGAGCAGCCAGACTCCCCTCCCAGCCCAAACCCAACTCTGAGAGGTCAAGATAGGGAGCCACATTGTGGCCCGGCACCCAGGCTTAATTAACCCTGAGGGTTAATGAATGAACCAGTGACTCCATGACTCCCTTCGTTTCTCCCCAGAACTGAAGCATGTTCTGAGAGAATAAGGCCCTGGGTGATGTTAAGTCCTTGGTCATTTCCCCCCAAGACACAAGAGTCCCCCAGTCCCTTCCAGCTTGACCCAGTGCCGTTCCATGCAGTGGGCGCTCTTCTGAAACTAGGAATACCTCAAGAGCCCCCAGACCCTTTGCCCAGTATAAGGGGCTCCTTCGTGGTTTGAATGCCACCAGACAACCAATGACCGTCCCCTGGGGTAGCCTACCATCCGCACCCTGGGGCCCCGTATCCCCCAACGCCTAAGCAGGCCATCATCCACCCCTCCCACCCTCCTTTGCAGATACCCCATTGTGAGCCCACGGACCCCCTGTGTGGGCGACAAGGACAGCAGCCCTGGGGTCAGGACCTACGGCGTGCGCCCACCGTCAGAAACCTATGACGTCTACTGCTACGTGGACAAGCTCGAGGGTACAGGCCCTGTTCTCACATGTCGGGCCCCAGATGGGCAGGGGGCTGACAAGGAAACACAAAGAGGGGGCAATCCACCAGCCACCCCGGCTCCGACCCAGGAGCCTGTTTACAAAAGAAGGCCCACGGCCCCTCTCTCAGGTCAAGCCCTTCTCTGCCTCCCAAGTGGTTTATGTGGATTCCTCCAGCAGGGGATCATTAGCTCCTTAAAAATGCATTGAGTTCTGTGGATAAATAAATCCTTTTACATATACCTGGGGTGCCCAAAAAATGTCTACAAGTGGACACTTTGGTCAGCGTTGCTCAAGCAGTAGTTCGCCGTCATCAGAAGTGCCTGGACACTGATGGGAACCACTCTGAGCACCTCTTGTAATTGCAGAAGTCACACGTGACTTGTATTCATCTCTTGTTATTGGTATATATTGAATATTACAATTTTAACACAGTTTTCCGTTCTTAAAATGTGCATACATTTTTTTGGCACCCTCTGTATATATGCCATCTGCCTTGTGTAAAGTCCCAATACCCAGGAACAAATCAAAGGCTCTATCAAATCCAGCAGTAAACACCAAAAGAAACCTCTTTAATTCTGCTCAACTAAGCATTGTCCAAGCTTATTTAACCACGGGTCCTTTATTTTCGTTTTATCTCATTTCTTTTAATTTCAATTAAAGTCACAAAATTACTATTCCACTGAACCCAATTTTGGAACTGCTGGTATTATAGAAAGATTTCAGCATTGCCATTCACTTGTTTCAGGACCTGGATAAATTATTTAACCACTCTAGGCCCCAGTTTCCTCGTCTATAAAATGGGGCTGGTTATGCTCGTATCAGAGGCTTTTTTGAGTATTACATGGGACGTGTATGAAAAATGCCTGGCACAAGTAGGTGTTCAGTAAATGTGAACTTCCTTCCACCAAATCAGACAGGCCCCCTGGGGATAGTCTAGGTGGGTACAGTGGTTACAGGACCCGACCCCTGCCCTCAATGAGTTCACAGGGTGGGGGTGGGGTGGGGGTGGGGGTAGGGTGGGTGCCACAGGTCCAGTGTCCCCAGTGCTTGCTGCTAAGTACTATGATGTAGGGGAGCACAGGGGGATGTGAGGGTGCCCAGGGGTTTTCTGTCTTAACCAGGGGAGCAGGGGTGCCTGAGTGTGATGGGAGAATCTAGAAAGGAGGGACAGAGGGAATGTAGAGGAACCAATCTGTCTCAGTTTGGCTGCAAGTTTGGAACTGAAAGTCCCAACTCCTGGGACCTCCCCGTTGGTCACCCCATTTCCCAGTGTACCAGGGGATCTAAGGGGGGAGTGGTCCAAGAAGGGTGTGCTTGGGCGGGGCGAGGTCTTTAACCTACCTGTGCCATGGCAGGTGTCTCACTCCATGAATAGGGCTGGGATTGGGGGAGGAAGGTGACAGAGGGAGCCCTGCCTCTGGGTGAGGAGGGGCCACCCTGGCCATGAGCTGAAGGGTCACACCTGCCACCTGCCTCTGTCCCCAGGGGAGGTGTTCTTCACCACACGCCCGGAGCAGTTCACCTTCCAGGAAGCCCTGGATTTCTGTGAATCCCACAATGCCACGCTGGCCACCACGGGCCAGCTCTACGCCGCCTGGAGCCGTGGCCTGGACAAGTGCTATGCTGGCTGGCTGGCCGACGGCAGCCTCCGCTACCCCATAGTCACCGCTCGGCCTGCCTGTGGCGGGGACAAGCCAGGCGTGAGAACCGTCTACCTCTACCCCAACCAGACAGGCCTCCCGGACCCGCTGTCGCGGCACCACGCTTTCTGCTTCCGAGGTAAGTGCCCTCACCTCTCCTCCCGCCCTCACTTCTGCACAGGGGTTGACCCCCCGGGGCTGGCTCTTCTTGGCCTCTGCCACTCGCCCCATCCATCAGAGCAAGGAGAAAAAAGTCAGTCCCTCTGGTACAGGGACACCTCTGGCACGAGGCTTTGAGCCCAAGGCAAATGCATCCTTCTAAAGTTTCCCAGAGACAAGAAGAGAGAAGTGAGTAAGATCTTGGGCTCTAAAATCAGGCAGACCTGAATTTTAAGTATGACTCTGCTGCGTAGTAGCTGTATGACCCTGGGCAAGTCACTTAACCTCTCAGTTCCTCTGCTTCAGCTATAAAATAGTGATATTGTAGTTTCCTACTTCAAAGAGTTGCTGTCAGAATTAACTGGGAGAGTGCATAGAAAACATATGGCATAGTGCCTGGGGTATAGTAAATGCTCAATAAATGTTAGCTTTATTCTCATAAATAAATAACACATATGTGTACTGTTTTAATTTGTACACCCTTATCAAATTCTCTCCTGCTTGTAAATATTTTTGTGATGAGTTTAGTCAAATGATTCTATTATTCTTCACTAAGCACTAGCAATGCATACTTTTTTGACCCATGCTGAGGACAGCCTGCCATATCGACCATCATTATCAGTTAGAGTTCGAAAGTGACGTCATTGAATAACTCAGTGGGCGTGGCCAAGTTGTGTCCACGGCAGGCACTGCTGGGCTCTGATTGGATGAGTTCTCACAGGGTCCTTGGGTCTGGGTGCACTGAGCAGAATAGATTGTAATAACAGCTTATGCCATATTTCACATACTATACATCAAAACTGAGTGTCTTTGTAACTCCCTGTAAATCTATAATTATTTCAAAATAAAGTTAAGGAGAAAATAACCTGAGTGTCCCCAAGTTCCCCAGATTTCCAGGGTCCCCTTTTGAAATCCCATTCACAGAAAGTTCAGCCCCACTCTGCCAGCCTCAAGGCCAGTTCCCTCTCATAGGATTTAATGAGACTCATGCCCCAGTACCCCTCTCCCTGCTCTGGGCAGCAGAAGCCAAGCCATTTTGCCTCCCAGTAAATTCCCAGCAGTACACCCCCCGACCCCCCAACCCTCCATGAACTCAGCTTTTTATATAACTTCAGAGACAGTCAACGACCTTCCCACCCAAGCCCACTGCTGGTTTCCCCAAAACCAGAACAGTTTCCCACAGTCGGTGAATCCCACCTTCAATCCTCCAGTGACACAATGGCCGCGTGGGTTTTAAATAGCACCCTCCTGTTTTTTATTCTCTCACTCCTAATTTCTGTCCCCAAGAAAGGTAGCATCATGCAGTAGTTGACAGCATGGAGTCTGGCACCAGATACTTGGGTTCAAAGACTAGATCTGCCACTTATAAGCCACCTACTCTGGGCAAGTCACTTAACTCTGTGTCTTAGTTTCCCCATCTGTAAATAAGATAATAGTATCTATCTCAGAAGGCTGTTTTGGGATAAAATGCTTCTATATACATAACACCTTGAAACAGTGCTTGGTGTGTATGATAAATTCTATACAAGAGACGCCCCAGACCAGCCTGGAATAAAGTGCTGACGGCGGGTGCATGTTGATCACGTATAGCTAAAGCAAATGGCTCTTAGAAATGGAGGAAGCCAAAGTGATCTCGCTGGACTGAGGGATGCAGGTGGCAGGTTGAGGCCCAGTGAGGCTCTTGCACAGGCCTGGCCCACCTCAGCGTTCCCTACTTCCCCTCAAGGAGGACCACCTGGGATGGGTCACTGGTAAGAAAGAACCTTCCCCACCCACCTCCCCTTTAGGTGTCTCGGCGGTGCCCTCCCCAGGAGAAGAGGAGAGTAGCACACCCACGCTACCCTCCATCGTGGAGGACAGGATCACTACTCAAGCGGCACCTGGCGTGGCTGCTGTCCCCTTGGGGGAGAAGACGACTGCAATCCCAGCTTTCACCATTGAGCCAGAAAACCGGACGGAATGGGAAGCAGCCTCCCCCCCAGCGGGCACTTACCCAATGCCAGGTCCGTGGTCTTCTCTGCCTCACACGGCTGGGTTTAGATGATTCTCACATGCATTTGAGCTGCTGCATCGTCGGCAGTGGGGCTGGGGTGGGGTCTGAAAATGGGTTTTTCCATCAAGCGGTCAGGGGGTGCTGGTGCGATGGTAGCCAGGCCCCCACATCCAGGGGGTTGTGTGGATGGCACCCTCTAAAGTCTCACAGAGCACAGCCTGAGGGTGGTGGGAAGCTTCCTTGTCCCCTCCCTCCCTCCTTTTCTTCCAACTTTCTTTCCAGAGACACTGTGCGAGGTTCCATTAGAAAATGTCTGAACACATCTCTGAGCTCTTGAGGGCAAAGTTTAACTGTGGAGGGAATGGAATTCAGCTTCTCTGTGTGAGTTTAAAATGGGGCAGGGTTACTAAATCCACACCTCATCTTTCTTCCTCCTTTCCTCCAGGGATCCCTCCTACGTGGTCTCCCACTAGCACAGCAACAGAGGAGAGCACAGAAGGCCCTTCTGCAACAGAAGTGCCCTTGGCCTCGGAGGAGCCTTCTCCCTCAAAAGAGCCATCCCCCTCGGAAGAGCCATCCCCCTCAGAGAAGCCATTCCCCTCGGAGAAGCCATTTCCCTCGGAGGAGCCATTCCCCTCAGAGGAGCTATTCCCCTCAGAGGAGCCTGCCACACTTTCACCCCCAGTGCCCAGTGGGACAGAGCTGCCAGGCTCTGGGGAGACATCCAGGGCACCTGAAGTCAGTGGTGACTTCACAGGCAGTGGAGAAGCTTTAGGAGGCCTGGACACCAGTGGGCAGCCCTCAGGGGTAACTGCAAGTGGACTGCCCTCAGAAGACCTTGACTCCAGTGGTCTCACCTCTACAGTGGGCTCAGGCCTGCCTGTGGGAAGTGGACTGGCCTCAGGGTATGAAGATGGAATTACGTGGTCCAACACTTCTGAAGTTGGTGGGCTGCCCTCGGGAGGTGAGGGCCTAGAGGGTTCTGCTTCTGGAGTAGAGGACCTCAGTAGACTGCCTTCTGGAGAAGGTCCAGAAGTCTCCACCTCTGGAGTAGGCGATCTCAGTGGACTTCCTTCTGGAAGGGAAGGTCTGGAGACCTCTGCTTCTGGAGTAGAGGACCTCAGTGGACTGCCTTCTGGAGAAGGTCCAGAAACCTCTGCCTCTGGAGTAGGCGATCTCAGTGGACTTCCTTCTGGAAGGGAAGGTCTGGAGACCTCTGCTTCTGGAGGAGAGGACCTCAGTGGATTGCCTTCTGGAGGAGAAGGTCATCTAGAGATTTCTGCCTCTGGAGTAGGGGACCTGAGTGGACTTCCTTCTGGAGGAGAGGGTCATCTTGAGACCTCTGCCTCTGGAGTAGGTGACCTGACTGGACTTCCTTCTGGAAGAGAAAGTCTGGAGACCTCTACTTCTGGAGTTGGGGATGACCTCAGTGGACTTTATTCTGGAAGGGAGGGTCTAGAGACCTCTACCTCTGGAGCCGAGGACCTCAGTGGGTTGCATTCTGGAAGAGACGACTTGATTGGGTCAGCTTCTGGAGCCTTGGACTTTGGCAGAACACCTTCTGTAACTCTAGGAAGCGGACAAGCTCCAGAAGCCAGCGGCCTTCCCTCTGGATTTACTGGTGAGTATTCTGGAATAGACCTTGGAAGTGGCCCATCCTCTGGCCTGCCTGACTTTAGTGGACTTCCATCTGGGTTCCCAACTGTCTCCCTAGTGGATACTACGTTGGTGGAAGTGGTCACAGCCACCACTGCAGGTGAACTGGAAGGGAGGGGAACCCTTGGCATTAGTGGTGCTGGAGAAATATCTGGGGTGCCCTTCAGTGAGTTGGACATTAGTGGAGGAGCTAGTGGACTCCCTTCAGGAGCTGAACTCAGTGGCCAGGCGTCTGCGTCTCCTGAAATCAGTGGGACAACATCTGGACTCTTTGATGTCAGCGGACAGCCATCAGGGTTTCCTGACATCAGTGGGGGAACATCTGGGCTTTTTGAGATCAGTGGGCAGCCAACAGGGTTTCCAGGGGAAACATCTGGAGTAACCGAGCTTAGTGGACTGTCCTCCGGACAACCAGACGTCAGTGGAGAAGCTTCTGGAGTTCTTTTTGGCAGTGGTCAACCATTTGGCATAACGGACCTGAGTGGAGAAATGTCTGGGGTCCCTGACCTCAGTGGGCAGGCCTCAGGGTTGCCAGAGTTGAGTGGAACAACATCTGGAATCCCTGACCTCGTTTCCAGTGCCATGAGTGGCAGTGGGGAAGCTTCTGGCATTACATTTGTGGACATCAGTTTGGTTGAAGTGACTCCAACCACATTTACAGAAGAAGGTTTAGGGTCTGTGGAACTCAGCGGCCTCCCTTCTGGGGAGACAGATCTCTCGGGCACATCCGGGACAGTAGACATCAGTGGACAGTCGTCTGGAGCAGTTGACTCCAGTGGGTTTACATCCCAGCCTCCAGAATTCAGTGGCCTACCAAGTGGAGTAGCTGAAGTCAGTGGAGAATCCTCTGGAGTGGAGACCGGAAGCAGCCTGCCCTCAGGGGCATACGATGGCAGTGGACTTCCATCGGGTTTCCCCACTGTCTCTCTTGTAGACAGAACTTTGGTGGAATCTGTAACCCACGCTCCCACAGCCCAAGAAGCTGGAGAAGGGCCTTCGGGCATTCTGGAACTCAGCGGTGCCCATTCTGGAGCACCAGACATGTCTGGAGACCATTCTGGAGTTTTGGACTTAAGTGGGCTGCAGCCCGGACTGGTGGAGCCCAGTGGAGAGCCATCAAGTACCCCATATTTTAGTGGGGACTTTTCTGGCACCATGGATGTCAGTGGGGAATCCTCTGCAGCCACAAGCACCAGTGGGGAGGCCTCAGGACTTCCAGAAGTTACTTTAATCACTTCAGAGTTCGTAGAGGGTGTTACTGAACCAACTGTTTCCCAAGAACTTGGCCAGAGACCCCCTATGACCCACATGCCCCAGCTTTTTGAGTCCAGTGGAGAAGCCTCTGCGTCTGGGGACATCAGTGGAGCTACAGCAGGGTGCTCCGGCTCGGGGGTAGAAGCGTCGTCAGTCCCAGAAGCCAGCAGCGAGACGTCTGCCTATCCTGAGCCTGGGGTAGAGGAGTCTGCTGCCCCTGAGGCCAGCGGAGGAGCTTCCGGGTCCCCTGATCTGAGTGAAACCACCTCTGCCTTCCACGAAGCTGATGTGGAGGGAGCCTCAGGCCTGGGAGTGAGCGGCAGCACCTCGGCCTATCAGGAAGGACTCAGGGAGGGCTCGACCGCCCCGGAAGTGAGTGGGGAGTCAACCAGCACCTACGATGTGGGCGCAGAAACATCGGGCTGGCCTTCGGCCACTTCCATGGCTTCTGGAGACAGGACTGAAATCAGCGGAGACCTGTCTGGTCACACGTCGGGGCTGGATATTGTCATCGGCACCAGCAGTCCAGAGTATGAATGGACCCAGCAGACCCAGCGCCCTGCAGAGGCGCATCTAGAAATCGAGTCCTCAAGCCCCTTGCACTCAGGAGAAGAGACCCAAACAGCCGAAACAGCCACCTCCCCAACAGACGCTTCCATCCCAACTTCTCTGGGAGGAACAGAGGAATCGGAGGCAACCACTGCAGGTATTGTTGGGATTTTTTTTCCTTTAAATGTGTGTGGGTAGTGCAGACAGTAGCAAGTACTAGGCAGCGTAGATTCACGGTTCCAAGCGCAGCTCCCCCACAGATCAGCTGTGCAGCCTCAGGCAAGTTTCTTAACCTCTCCGATCCTCATCTGTAAAATGGGAATAGTACAGGGAAGATTAAACAGCCTATAAATATAAACAAGCCCTCAGCATCATACTTTGCACATAGTACACACTCATAAAGATTACTGACTGTTACTGTCACACTGAGGTTACACCACAAGGACAAAGAATGTCTCTAAGTGAACTCGACTCTTTGTACTTGGCGCAGGGAGAGGACGTAGTGCAAACATTCTGCTCCTGTCCCAATCCCATGGAGTGTGAGATGAGAGAATAAATCTATTGATGCCATTTATGCCCAAAGATTTACTTTGTGCAGGGTTCACACCAGCACAGATTAAGAAATGATGACGTGTCATTGTGGCCAAGTCCTCACCCCCACCCCGTACAAGTGACTCCTCTGTACTGCAGTAATTGTCTCACCTCAGCCCCATCCCAGCACCAGGGGCTGACCCTTTTCCATTGCTTTTTGCTTTGGGATCCCTGGCACCTCCCTGTCTGCTGAGATCTTTCCTAGACACTGGGGCTGGGTGTCCAGGAGGGACAAGGTCACCAGAAACATGCCGACCCAGTCAGCCTCGTGAGGCCGGGGGCGCTTGTGTCCTAACCTCAAGGTCTGGGAGGCAATGCTGCGACCCAGGGAGCTAGATTCTTGATGCTCAGCCTCTCCCTGGGGGATGCAGCCCCCGCCAGGTCCTGTGCTGAGGAGCCCTGTGGCGCTGGGACCTGCCAGGAGACGGAGGGACATGTCATATGCCTGTGCCCCCCTGGCTCCACTGGCGAGCGCTGCGACATAGGTAAGACCCTCAAGGGGTGGGGAATGCAGACGGGAGGGAGGGGCTGCAGGCGGGAGGAACTAGCAAGGTCAGCAGAGGCTCAGGCTTCTCAGACTGGGAAGAAGAGGTGGGCAGTGACGTGTGTGGGTCGAAGCCCCAGGCCAAACATGGCACGTCTTTCTAGGGCACTTATTCTATAGGACGGTTTAAGAGAAAAAAGCCAAGTGAAGGGATTAACCTGAGACGTAGTTAGTGTTTTGTCAAGCCAGTGATTGCTCAAGGAGTAGAATGTAATATGTGCTTGAATTTTGAAGATAAAACTTGAAACTTCAAAGAAGTGTTGAATGAGGGTGTGTATCGGGTACAGCTGGTCACGCCCCACAGTTGCTGGGAGACACCCCAAGGGGCTGTCGTGTACCGCACAGAATGAACCTCTGCAGGAAAGCCTGGGCAGCCCCTCATGCTCGGGTTGGGTGGCGTTTGGGTGCCCCTCGTGACCTGAAAGAAATGACACAAACAGCGCTTGTCACCCCCAGTAGGATTCACAGCTACAGGTCAGCTGTGACCTAGCAACAGCATCCTGCCACTGGGTGTCCACCCCCTCCCCTGGGGCCTTGGTTTGTCCTTAGCCATGTGTCACCAGCCTGTGGGACAGGTGAGGAGCCCGGGGACTCCTCTGATTGGAGGTGGCCCCCGAAACGAGATGATTAGAATCTACCTGTCATTCCCTGAACACTGCAAGGCCTGTGGCCATGAGGCATTGCACCCCATCAACATCACATCCTTGAGGGAACAAACACCCTATGACCTCCAAGCTCAGATTCTTGGGTGAGCTCTGTACTGCCCCACCCTCTGTCCAAAGTCAGGAATCAGAGACCAGGGTCTTTCATAAAAGGTAAAACCCTCATTCTTAGGACACATGCAAACTCACAGCCATGGGTCCTGGCGGGAAACAGCGACTACCAGGTAAATGGTACCGGGCAGCTATCCTCCAATAGCCTTTCCGTCACTCACAAAGAAGACTTCTATGTTTCTATGCATATTAATATATATGCAAATGAACACCTCGTGAGAGTATATGCTCACGAGAGTATATGGATACACAGGGACCAGGGTGGCCATCTACTCACCCTTTCGCCCACAGGGGTCGGCCTCTGCTCACGTGTAGGGGCCATGACTGAGGATATTGTAGGCTTCCGTGGCCAGAGAGGGTGGGCTCTGCTAGGAAGGTCCTGGCCTTACTGCCAAGGGGACAATATTTCCACTGGGCCTTAGTGACCCCAGGGACTGTACCCCTCCATCATCGACCCCCTCCAGGAGGGCAGTTGCTCCCTCTGTCCTGGAGAGGAGCACCCGAAGAGTACTTGGGGAGACCATGAGTGTGCTTTCCAGCAGAGCAGGGCCCAGAGTCCTCAGTCTGCAGTTGGAATGGCTCTGTCTGTCTGTGAGCAGCGCCCCCTGGAGGACATTGTGCCAGGTCTGCTCGCACGTCGTCTCTCCATCTGTGTATGCAGGTGGACAGTCCCACTTGGATAAAGTGTTAGGGAGCTCAGCTCAGTCCGCCACCTCAGCTGGGTCAGCGAAACGCAGAGACCAAGAGGACTTCGGGGACTGGGGCAGGCGCCAGGACAGGAACCCCCTTTGGCCTTCTCTTAGTATCTCCCTACACCTCTCCTAGCAGCTCCTTCCCCAACCTGATACAGGAAGCATAAATGTGACACAGGTATCAGAAGTCACATCAAGACTCATGTCCCGGAACCCCTGCAATTAGAATTAGGTGACAATGGACCCTAACTAATCACTGTAAGGACAGCCTTTCTCTAATCATATATTTTTAAAAGGCTTTCTTTCCCGCAGTTTCTTCCCAGACAGCTCTGGGAGTATCTTGGTCACGTCAGTTGTTCCCTTACCTGTAAAACCGCACAGTGTTGCTCATGCCACAGAGCTGTTGGGGGGATAATGTCTGTGTGAGAAGTAAGATCGGGCTCAGAGAAGCTTCTCGAGACATACTGGTTCTCTCTTCTCTTCCTTCATGCAGCCTGCCCAATGCCCAAAGCCCTTCCCGTTCTCCACCTGCTCCCACCTGTCTAGGGCCCCCCACTCTGTGCTCACAACAGGGCCCAGCCTAATTCCTTTCATTGTTCCCGAAGACGAGCAATGTCCTAATTGCCCTTCACAGAAAGAGGTGGCACTGCAGGGCCAGAGTGGCTCTTCCAGCCAGAGGAAGAGGAGCTGAGGTACCACGGGCCTGAGTGGCCGATAAGAAAGGCCCACACAGGTCACTCAGCCCTCTTCCTACTGCTGGGGATACTGCCTCGCCACATCCCTCAATGGCCCCCGTGGCACCCACCGGGTCTCTGGTCTTCGGAATTGTGGCCCTTTCCCTCCTCATCGGTGACGCCAGGGTCGTGCACAAAACAGCTTCTGAGCCCAGCAACTGCTTCCTTCCGTTTTAGTCCTCGCCCCCTTCTCAGATTTTGTGCGCTGGCCAAACACAGAAGGAAAACAACATTGCTCCCTGGACCTCAGGCGGCCTGGGGGAGGGGGATAAGCCCCTGGGACACCTGAAGCCATCAGGCCTGGCGTCCCCTGGGACCTCCGCCTTTCCGCTCTCTCCCCCACGGGCTGGCCAGAGGCTCCAGTGTTGATATCTGGCTCTTCTCCCCACGGGCCACTCCTGTCCCCTGCTCTATACAACTGCTTTAGCGCCTACGTTTGCTTAATATCCCCTTGCCCAGTGCTTCCCGTCTCCCGTAATGACGCTAATGGACAAAAGAGAACAATAGCTTTCCTGAGACAGGAATGCGCCCCCAGCTTCCGCCCGGCCGACCAGCCTGACCTATTGCTGCTACTGCTGCTGCTGGGAATCCTGGTGCATGCTGGGAATCCAAGTGCATGCTGGGATTTCAGTCACTTCCGCATGCATTTCGGTTTTGCTTGGAACAGTCAGTTCCACACGTGGAACTGGGGGTTTCTCGTCCGTGGTGTGCAATCTCTGAGATGAAGTCAAGAACTTCATGGGAAGAGAGAGAGCGATGCCTGAGGACTGGAGAGTCTCGGGCTCCCCACCGCACAAACCCATCTCTGGTCCAGAAGCATCTACTATGCACGAGCAAAAGGGATCCAGAAGAAAGTGCTTTTTTTTTCCCCTTCTAATCAGAGGATTGACTTTAACGTCCAGTCTGCTCCTGGGAGAGACAAGAACTAAGTCCTGGAACGTATTTAGGACACTGCTCACGTGGAACCACCCCTAGCCATGTCGGGTCCTGGAGGCTGTATGAACACAGGTGCACGTACGGAGGCTAAGACACATATCACGATGCCCCGTGAGCCAGTGGAACCCACTCATTTTATGATCTCCTGGGACGAGGAGCTTCACAACACCGTTTATCATGTTCCCAGGGGAAGTAGCCCAGAAAACACCAGCAGGAGCCTTTGGAGTATAAATGCAAAGAGAGCAGAAGAGCCCCTCTAGGTATCTGGATTCTCGGAAAGATGCAGAAAGAGCAGATTAGGAGATTCCGTTCTCACCTCGGCTAACGGAAGAAAGTTTGATGCGAAGGTCAATGACTTACTAACTCAAAAGTCCTGCCAAGAAGTTGGATCAGAAAGGCCATCTTGGACCAGAAGAACAGAAGGAAAGAGCCTGCCTGGGTCGGTGCTGGTGGGCAGCCACTCACCAAATGCTGCACTGGCTTCAAAACACTGGTCTCCCACCAGCCAGGATGGAGCCCCTCTAGAAATTGTGACTCACTGAAGGTGTCCACATTCTGGGGCTTTAGGCTGGAAGGAGATTATGTGGGGAAATACGGGCTGGTTTGCCATCCCCCCACCCCAAGAGAATGATACTGGCTTTACCTTCACAAGATACTCTAGAATCTTATTTCCTGAAGATATAAACGGTTTCTACAACCCCCAAATTTTGATGCATCTCATGCAAATACCCCATGCTGCCATTTCTCATGGCCCTGAACTCTTTGGACCACTTGTTCGTTTTAGTACTGCACAGCTTTGCCCGCTTTCCTTGGTTCATAACCACAGAGGAAGCAAGGAAAAGAAAGAGCTCTAATGAAGCTTCAAGAACTTGACTTTCAGTGTCCGTGCTCAGAGCTAGTTCAAGCCCATGGTTTCTTGGAATAGTCTCCAGAGAAGGCATCTTACCTTGGAGGAACTCCGAGCTCACTCCCACACTAGGCACTTGGCTTCAGAAGCACCCCATCTCTTCACTCACTGGGAAATCGGGCTCCAATGTGCAGCTTGCCCATCAAGAAATCACACACATCCAAGAAAACCCTGGTTGGATCTTTGGCTCAGCACTCCACGATGGCGGCAGCAGCAGCAGCAGCAGCAACAGTTCTTAGAAATCCAGCCACCCCTCCCAGGGCTCTGGAGAGCCGCAGGGCTGGCCACCCGTACAGAGGCTGCAGTGTTTGCAAAGCTGGAGTTGCCGGCGGGAGTCCTAATGGTGGCCCTTGGTTTCTTGCAGACATTGACGAGTGCCTCTCAAGCCCTTGTCAGAATGGAGCCACCTGCGTGGATGCCATCGACTCTTTCACATGCTTATGCCTTCCCAGCTACCGAGGGGACCTGTGTGAGATCGGTACGGCCGTCTCGGCTTCAGCTAATGTTACTAACTGCTGCACCCCAACTCCTCCCTCACCCTTCCCTTCTAACCACAGGGTCTAGGCCTTGGCTGGGGCCCCCACTGTCCATCCAGATAGCCACTTCAGGGGCCACATCTGCGAAGGCCACCCCACTCACTCCCACTCCTTCTCTTGCTGTTCCCCACGAAAACCTCCCTCTGGGGCGTTGGCTGATCTGACCACAGGCGAGAGACGCAGGCCAGGCCAGCCTGCACTTTGGAATGTGGGGCTCTAGGGACCCTTGAAAACACTAACCTTCTCCAGGGCTTCCAGACCTGCTGGTGCCACCATCAAGGCAGGGCATGCACCAAACTAAGAGGACGGAGCGGATTCCGTGCATTTGTCTTCCAGGAAGCTATGGGTGGGACTGATAGGTTCTCACCCCGGATGACAGCTATGGATCTTCCCTGCAAGGTCACGGGCATGTGTCTGCCTGCTGTATTGCCCAGGGGAGCTCGGTGGCCCCCTAAGGCTTTGGGAGCCACCATGCTGTGCTGGCCAAGCTGCCTTCCTCTTCTTCTCTTGCAAGAACTATGGTTTGCCAGCCTGAGAGCTCCCGCGTCACCTGCATGCTCGTCACGCTTGGGCAGGGACTGCTGCTTGTCACCTCATCACCACCTGCCATGTCAATGCCACTCTAGCCTGCACTTCCTTTCTCCCTCCCTAGTGCAAGAAAAAAGGCTGCCCAGAGAGGACACAGCCTCATTGCAAGGGACAGGGGCTGAGTTTGGTCTCTTGGGCCTTGCCAACCCCTCTGCTTCTGTACCTAGGCCAGGCTCTGCCAAGGGGAGCTGTGTGCCAGGAACCTCCTAGGGCCAGACTGAGGCCCCAGCTCCCACCATTAGTGCTTCCTAGTCTCCCCCATTCTCCTGGATCTCAAGACCATCCCAACTCAGAAAGAGGGAGATGGGGCGTACAGTTGCTGATAGCAATGGCCCATGTAGAATTGGAAGTGTGCAGGGTCTTAAAACCATTTTGAATGAACTCTCACATTGGACATCCCAGAAACTTCCAAAAAGCAAGTGAAATTCCTGGGAAGTCTCCCTTTGACCCTAAGCGGGTAGGAGGTAGTTTTGGATTGCATGTTCCTTGGAAGCACTACCAAGGTCACAGACTAGTGGAGGAACTTAAAGCTTCTGGAAGAAAAATCCTGAATCCTCCTTCCCTGCAGCCTCCAACCCTCCGCCTTTACCCCAAGACCCCAAGAAATTGGGGCATGGGGTTTTGGTTAGGGTGGGAGTCAAGAGTTATAAGGATTTTCTCCCCAGATACCAAAAAATCTTCGTCATAGGGGAGAAGGATGCCTCTGGTCCCCGGCTGCCAACGCCAACTGGGGCAAAGGTCTGGAAGGAAGGCTGAGAGGCCTCAGAGGCCTCTAACAGCTCTTGGGCTCCAGACTGGGAGAAGAGGGGCCCTGCCAGAATGGAGGGCTCTGCATTTGATGGAGCAGAGATAGGGTGTCGTAGGCACCCACCTGGGCCCCGGGCCTAGATGCCCAGCTAAGCGGGGCTGCATCTCTTCTCCCGCTCCAATGCTGAGCCCCCACCACTCCATGGGTGACTCATGCCTCGGCTCTGGCCTCCTGCTTCTTTCAGTTGGTTCCTGTGTCCCCAGAGCCTGCATCCTGCACGGCCCTGCCCCTCCCACAGCAGCTGCCCCCTGCAGCTTTGCCTGCCCGGCTCAGCCCTCAAGCACTGAGGTAGCCCAAGAATGGACTCACACAGCAGCCTTTGACGAGGTGTCTGGCCTCCTGGCCACCTCTGAGGCCACTCAACCTTCCTTCCAGAGCTTTGCCCGAGTTGGCATTGGCAGGCGGGGACCAGAAGATATTCCTTTGCCCTCCTGCCGCTCTGCCTCTAGTGTCAGGTTGCTGGCCTCCCCCTCTCTCTCCGCTCTTCCCAAATGTGTCTCTTCCAAATCTGCCAAGCCTCCACCCCTTCAGCCTAAGCCTCCTTCCCCTCAGGCACGGGTCCTTTCTTCCTAGAACAGGCGGGTTCTCATCGGTGGCCCCCAATCGGGGAGGCTGCCATACAACCTGAGAGGCTGGTGGTCCTACGCGCAGCCCCAGGGCCCTAGGGGCACCCTTCACCTGGGAGGCCCAGGGGAAGAGGGAAGAGACGGTATTGGAGTTCCCTCTGTCCAGTGCTGTGCTGGCAAATGTTTAACCATGGGCTCTTGAAGAGGAAGGGGGAGCCCTGATTTGTGGCATCTGCCAGCTTCTGAGGTAGAATACTCCTACCAGAGCCAATTTAAAGCTACCACTGTGATGTCACTGAAGGCAGAGTTGGGGAGACACACTTCTAAGGGTTCTCCCAAGCCTCAAAAATCCGGCTTCAACACGCCCTTGCCTCTGTGTAGCCCCCTAGGCTGCTCCAAGAGTTCCAAACCAGGCCCTTCTCCTGCACTCAGAACCCATCACCAATATCGGTTCCCGTCTTCATCTGCCACTAAGAAATAAAATAAAAAGTCACGGCCCCTGGGTCATGGACCCTGGGGTTGGCTGCCTTGCCCTCCACGAGGCAGGCTCAGTGTTCTCACCTAGAAGCTGCTCTGAGGAACAGACTTAGAGCTCTTAGTGTTCTCTGGACCCAAAGCAAGCATTTGCTCCTCTGTCCCCACCCCAGGTTCTGCTTCATGCCCTCAGCGCTGCCTGCAGCTGCCTTCACACACTTGCCCACAACCCCCTCTCCTTGGAGCCTCTGAGCCTCTGAACCACGTCTTGCCTTAAACCTCAACACCTCCCACCTTCCCACCTCTTTTTACCTGCCAGCTCTGCAGAGCAGGCATCCACAGGAGAAAAGCTTTGGGGTGGACCGACATCAGGGAAAGAAAGGACCCCTTGCATTTCCCAGGGGGTAGAAACATGCCTGAAAGTTCCAGGGGGCCAGGGCCAGGCCTTCCTGACTTCCAACTTAAGCCTCTATCCAGCCGGGCCTCTCCCTTCCTTTGAGGGCATGACATTGAAGGCAGGGTGAATACAGGAATCTGTGCCATGAGACTGGCAGCCACCGCCATCTCCAGTCGGCCTCAGCCCCTCCCTTCAAGCCCCTGACCTGTGTTGCAGACCAGGAGCTGTGTGAGGAGGGCTGGACCAAGTTCCAGGGCCACTGTTACCGCCACTTCCCCGACCGCGAGAACTGGGTGGATGCCGAGAGCCGGTGTCGGGAGCAGCAGTCACATCTGAGCAGCATCGTCACGCCCGAGGAGCAGGAGTTCGTCAACAGTGAGTGTAGCGGGGTCTCCAGGACCTGAAAGGAGAGTGGTCGTACAGGCCAAGGGCCTCACTTGCCAGAAGCCAGGGGTAGGGGGCAGGGAGGGAGGGAAGGGCTGCCCGTAGGCGGAGTTCCCTGAGACGAGAGAGGCTTTTGGGGCCAATGGCTCTGGCTGCACCCAGGACAGCCCACTGTCTGTCCGAGAGAGCCCCAGACTAACCTGTGGCTGTCCTCCGTCCGTGCCAGCTTGGGGAGGTGGTCCGGCGTGCACTCCAAACATGCTGTACTGAGACCCTTGTCAGGGCCTCCGGAAGCAGGTGGCATGCTCCTTCCTGCCGCCCTTCACCCCCTCTGCTTCTACAAGCTCACGTTTCTCGGACACTTTGGGGTGTCCAGCACCAGGCCCAACACCCGTGTCCTCTCCCCAGGCAACGCTCAAGACTACCAGTGGATCGGCCTGAATGACAGGACCATCGAAGGGGACTTCCGTTGGTCAGACGGACACTCCTTGGTGAGCCTGCTGGGGGCCCCAGGCAGAGTTGGCAGAGGAGGGGGATAAAGACACCCCCCCCCAGAGAGAGAGAGAGAGAGAGATGCATTCAAACCACATGCAAACACTCCCTGAGCAGCTGCTGGGCCGGGTGCCCTGAGGGCAGGGATGGTGTCGTTCCTTTCTGTCTGTGGACACCAGCCCAGGGCTGGACAAGCTGAGTGAATGAAGGCAGGAAGGAAGGCAGGCAATGAATGAATGAAGGCAAACCCACTGAGGGACATATGGAAGCGTTAGAGGGGTTCCTTGCCTACAGACGACTTGGTCTGCTCAAGGACACAGACAGACAGACAGAAAGCAGCACAGATGCCAAATGAACAGCACACGTAGTAATGCCGCCTGTCAGTCAAGAACCTCAGCGAAGGCTTCCTGGAAGGGGTGACTGCGAACAGGGTCATGGGGCAGGGGAGCAGTAACGCCAGAGGAAAGGGGCCTGTTTGTCCTGGAGCCAGGCTACAGGGAGACGCCTGGGGCGGCTGAGTGGACTTGGGAGCCTTGTCTCTGCCACCAAAGCAGGGCAGCCTGTGTGCCCAGTCCCTGCTGGCCCATGTGGAAGAGGGGAGTGACGTCAGCTCATCAGGCACTGTGACACCTTGGGGTTCTGAGCTCCCGAGAAGGACCACAGCTAGGGGGTGTGACCAGTTCTTTTGGAGAGTCCATGGGGTCCATGGCACCCAGGGCAGTGCTGACCAGACTCCCAGCATCCTTGGCACCGCTGCCAGAAGAGAAAGCAGCCAGGCCAGGGGCTTGACCAGCAAGAAAGTGAGGGTCAGGCCAAGCTACGGGGCTCCTGCCTTCTTCTCACCCCTTCCCCACCCCCACCCACAGCAATTTGAGAACTGGCGCCCCAACCAGCCCGACAACTTCTTTGCCACCGGAGAGGACTGTGTAGTGATGATCTGGCACGAGAAAGGGGAGTGGAATGACGTTCCCTGCAATTACCACCTGCCCTTCACGTGTAAAAAGGGCACAGGTAAGCTGGGCCTGGGGGGGTCCAGGGAGGAGGAATCAAGACTTTAGGCTCCAGTTGTGGGAAGAGACAAGGGCAAGTCCCTTGTCTCCTAACTGCTCATGTCACTCACGGCCACTAAGCAGACTGGAGCTGACCTGGGGGGCCTCTCCCAGAACCAGCATCCCAGGGCCAACGGCAAGGGCAAGTATACTCCTAGGGACCAGTTAGGTCCCCCTTTCCGGCCCCGCCACGAGGATATTTTTGGAAATAAAGATCTGCCTGGCTCTCACCCGCTTTCTCTACCTTTCTGTCCCCCTTTCATCTTCTCAACCCCTTAAGACCCTCCTTCTATTCCCTTCCTGCTGCTCTAAATCATGGAGGAACCCAGGTGTTAGAACGAGTGGTTTCTAGATTCCGAGGGCAGCGTGCAAACGCCCCTTGGCCAGCAGCCAGGGCTCGGCGGGGTGTCTGGGCTCCATGTCCCTGTCACTGCTTCCGGCTCCCGGCTGTCTCACTGCAGCCAGAGGGGACCACTCTGGCTCATCACAGGCATGGGTCATCACGAAAGACCCCCCCTGAGAGCCCTCTCTGAAGGGTGTTTGCCCCTCAGTGGCCTGCGGAGACCCCCCAGTGGTGGAACACGCCAGAACCTTCGGACACAAGAAGGATCGGTATGAGATCAATTCACTGGTGAGGTACCAGTGCACCGACGGCTTCGTCCAGCGCCATGTGCCCACCATCCGGTGCCAGCCCAGCGGGCACTGGGAGGAGCCTCAGATCACCTGCACAGACCGTGAGCATCGCCCCACCCTCAGTGGCACAGCATCAGCACCCACCAATGTCCTCCTCCCTGTCCCCAGAGCGCCCCCAGTGCTGGCCATCTCCAGAGGATCCTGACCCCACCGTCAGCACCACCCATGGCCAAGGTCACCAATCACTGCCCCCGGCCCCCACGGAGGGCCCACTTTCCTTTTCAACACCAGCTCCAAGCCCCTTAGCCCAAGTTGGTTCCAAGAAACATCAAAACCAGGAAGCGGGAAAAGCTGCAAGGAAGGGAGCCAGGGTGCAGGAAAGGCAAGACGGGGCGTGGCTAGGCTGGCCCCGCTTCCTTCCCACGGTTCACTAAGATTGTTCCTTCTCTCTGTCACCCAGCTGCCACCTACAAGCGCAGACTACAGAAGCGGAGCTCTCGGAGAAGCAGCCCCAGCACTGCCCACTGAGAGGAGCTCCAGGATGCTGAGCCCAGGAGCCTTGCCAGGCTGACTTCGTACACAGATGGTGTCCTCCTCTTGTCGCTTTCTGTCATATAAGGAATTCCATTAAAGAAGGAAAGAATTAAATCCCACATTGTGTGTGCACCCACCCACCCCCTCAAATCGCCAAAATTGCATCTGATTTTCCTCCCAACTGCCAAAGCAAAGCAAACGTATTGTAACCCGTGGACTGAGTTTAGAGACACTTCTTCATTCTCCCGTTGTGCCTTTCCAGGGACCAGTGCAGGGACAGGGGGAGCAGGGAGGGATTAAGTTAAATAAAGAAGATTATTTTTTGTTTCCTGACTTTATCCAAGAGCAGTGCAATCGTTGGTTCTTTCACCTCCCAGGAGAGCTAGGGCGGAGGGAGGAGAGGGCAGAAGGAGCTGGAAGGGGCGGAGGCCCAGGGCATGAAGAACTCACACCACCGCTGAATGTACGGCATGAGGAGCCGGGAGGGCTGCACCATCCGTGTGGGGAGAAGCCTTGGGGAGAGGGGCAGGTTCCTACAGCCCAGGGTGAGCGGGCAGAAGAGAGCCAACGGGGGGTCTTCTGCTATGTGGGGGCCAGGGTCCCTCTTCCAGCATCCTCTCACCTGGGTCTGCCACCCTAGCAGGTGTCATCTCTCTCGGCAGGGCTGGGTGGGGGGCACTTCCTTCCCAGTGGGAGTGCCCCCCACCCCTCAATCCTCCCTCCCCCACCCCCGGGACCGTGCAGGCACCAGGGTTCCGTGCACCTATTTATATTTTTGAAAATGAAGATTATGATAATTATAATAATAAAGACATTGGAAGAGATCGATTTCTTTTCCCTTCTTTTTTGTAGTTTAAGAAGGCTATTGTGGTCTAGGGTCTACTGAAGGGGCTTTTAGGAATGGTGGTCATGGGGATACCATTTTGATCAAATAACCCCGAATTGGCGTGAATCCTATTTGTTCAGAGAGCCTGGGACAGTCACACCTGTTTTGCTTTCATTTCACAAGGGTACAGACGGGTTTGATGGAGTGTGTGTGTGTGTGTGTGTGTGTGTGTGTGTGTGTGTGACAGTCAGTGGGTGCTGTGTGTGGCTCTGTGAGTTGGCACACTATCAAATGACAACCCAAGTGAGACATCTGGTCACTTTGCATAGTTTGGTCCCTTGGTATCACACTGTTTGTTCACATGGAGGAGCCGGTTGGTAGAAGGTGACGCAGAGCAGGACAGAGAGAAGGGCTGGGATAGAGGAGGGGGGGTCACAGCACCATTTATTGTTTAAAGAAAGGACACAAATTGAGGATAAAAGAGCCAAATGAGGATAAATGAGATAAATGAGAACAAAACAGAGACTGAACCAAGAGAGAAAGAATGGGAGGGCAATTCCTTCCCTAGGATCTCACACAAAAGCCCAGGGAACCACCTCCAGCCCTAGCATCTCAGTAGAGAAGTCGGAGGGGACGAGAGACGGCGAGGTCCCAAGTCCAGCTCAGAGCCTCTGGGATGTCCTCTTCCCCCCACTCCCAAGGCAGAGGCAGAGGCAGAGCTGCAGCCATCATGCCCTCGCCCCTCTGTCTGTACCCCCTCTGGGCATCAGCCTCCCCCAGAGCAGGGGGAGGGGCTGGACTCAGTGCCAACAGGGAGCCCTCGTGAGCCCAGGAACATCTGTCCAGAGGAGGGGGGACAGGAGGACTGCTGGTTGGGGGAGCCTTGGGGTGTCCACCCAAGCAGAGGGAGGATGTGGTATCTGTTGGATTTACAAAAATTGTTTACTTTTTAAAAAATGTAATCTGAGAACTATAAAAACAATACGACGATTGCCCCAACCCACAAAGAAAAATGAACTCAAATAAATACAGCCCTTGAGGGGAGGGCCTGGGCGGGTAGGGAGCCGGTGCCCAGGCTCTAACGCGGACGGTAGCAGTAGACGCCATACTTGCGGCTCTGAGGGTCTGGGAATCCAAAGCTCCGGACACCAGGCTCCGGGGGCCCGCACTTGGGACGTGGGTGAACCACAGGGTAGCGGACACTACCATCTGCCAGCCAGCCAGCATCGCAGTGGTCCAGGCCCCGGAACTTCCAGGCGGCAAAGAGCTGGCCCACCTTGGCAATCTGGGCACCATCTTCCTGGCAGGCCTCCTTTGCCTCTTCCAGTGTCAGCTTCTCAGGATGCTGCAGGTAGTACACCTGCCCTGTGGGAAAGTGGGGTGTGAGGGCCGGGCAGTGGAGGGGACAGCCCGAAACGACAGCAGGGCCTGCAGCAATGGCAGCCCGTCTGGACGTCACCGACCAGCCTCTAAAGTCCTGTCCACTATCGGAGCCCAGGGAGCCCCCATGCTGTGGGAATCTGCAGTGGACATTGTTGGGGGTACCTTCCCCCGTCCTCACTCCCTCTCGGAGAGCTCCATCCCCTCCTGTCATGTGTATAGTCCCCGCCACGCTTCCCTAATTGCACCCTGGGTGGGCACCCCACCCAGGCTGGACCAATCAGAGTCTCTCACCCATTCAGTCATTTACTGAGTCCCTACGATGTGCCAGGCTCTGTCCCACATGCTTGAGGTATGGCATTGAGCCAATTTCTGTTTTCACTTGTCTATGTTCCCACGAAATGAGCCACTTGTGAGGACAGACTGCATTTACCTGTCTGGGTTGCCCAGGACCTAGTCCAGGCTCCAGCACGTCGTAGGCACTCGGGAAATGTTTGATGAACGAGTAAACCAATGATGGGCATGAACAGTGGCCTCAAAGCCCTCCAACTCAGCTGCACGTGCTTCAACATCTGTGGTGCTCCAGGTGGAGGTGCCCTGGGGCAGGCAGAGGGGCCCTGCCCGCCACAGGCTGTGCCCCGCCATCCCACTCACCTTTGAGGGCAGCAGCGAAGCAGAACACATCATAGCGGTATAGACGGCGATGGCGTGGGCCGTAGCTGCGCACGCCGGGCGCCAGCCCCAGACCCCCACAGGGCTGCCGGGCCAGCGTGATGGGGTACCGCACCGAGGCGTCCTGCAGCCAGCCCGCATTGCACCAGTCCAGGCCCTCCTCCCAGGCCCGGAAGAGCTGCTCAAAGGAGGCCACCACCGCAGCCTGCCCCTCACAGGCCTGCTGGGCCTCGTAGAAGTTCAGCTGGTAGCGCCCCTGGCGGGGCTGGTAGGGAAAGACTACGCCTGAGGAAGGAAGAAAGAGGGCTTGGAGGGGTCGGCAGGGGCCCAACTGGCTGAAGATCCCAGGCCCCTGCCCCTACCTCCACTGGGACAGATGCTCCCCATCACACACACACACGCACGCGCACACGACACAAGCTCAGCAAACCTGTCACCTCCTGTCCATTGCCCAAGGCAGAGGCAGAGCCTACATTACACCTCCCTTCTAGAATGAGGTTGGCACAGAGCAGCACTCAGCAAACGTCTATTAGTTGCTGAGATCATGAATTAATCAGCCAAAGAATGTCCCCAACTATAGCACGGGATAACACCTAATTCACAGGCCTGTTGCAAGAACCCCAGCGCTATGGTCTCAATGGGGTCCCCAAATTCATATGTTTAAATCTTAACCCCCAAGATGATGGCCTCAGGAGGCAGGGCCTTTGGGAGGTACTTAGGTCATGAAGGTGCAGCCCTCATGAAGGGGATTCGTGCTCTTATCAAAGACACCCCAGAGAGCTCCCTAGCCCCTTCTGCCACGTGTGGACACAGCCAGAAGTCTGCGACCTGGCAGAGGGCCCTCACCCAGCCATGCTGGCGTCCTGATCTCAGACTTGCAGCCTCCAGAGCTGTGAGAAATAAATCTGTGTTTTATAAGCCACCCAGGCCATGGCACCACCCAAATTCTAGAAGGGAGGTGTAATGAAGGCTCTGCCTCTGCCTTGGACAATGGATTCTGGAGCCTGACTGCCTGGGGTCAAACCCCTGCTCCGCCATGTATGAGCCATGTCACCTCAGGTAAGTTACTTGACGGCTCTGTGTTTCAGTTTCCTCCTCTGTCAAATGGGGGTGCTAACGGTAGCTTCCTCGTGGAGCTGCTTTGAGAATTAAATGTTTATCTGTCTAAAGCACCAAGGTCTAGCGGATTTCTTGAGGCGCCTCCCACCACTCAGCCCCGAGTTCCCAGCGTCACCCAGCGCTGCTCGGGGCCTCACCCCGCAGCTCCAGTTCCACCAGGCTGCTCTCGTCCTCCAGCCCGTCGATGACCTCGCAGCGGTAGCGCCCAGAGTCCTCCAGCCGCAGGTCCTGGATCTCCAGTGACACTTTGTTATCCTCGTCCTGCCACAGGTACACACGGCCTCGATAATCTCCAAAGGAGCGGTGCCTGAGTCCGATGGCCACCAGCACATCCTCATCCAGGGCCCCATTCTCCGACAGCTTCCACCATTTGATACGCATGGGCCTTGGGGAGACCAGGGCCGGCTTGTAGTGGTACCGGCATGGCAGGGTCACGTTGGCCCCTTGGTAGGAGAACAGGGTCTCCTCAGGCGTCTCCACCACCAGCTTCACTCTGTTGAAGAGGCCTGGGGGGAGAGGTGGGTGCAGATGGTACAGCTCATCTGCTGCAGTACCCCTGCCATGGCCACCCCCACCTCGCCCCAGCTCCCACTAGTCTCGTGTGTTAAGAGATTGCAAGAACAGCCATAATGCTGCACCCTTCCTTGTATCCACATGCTCTGCACTGACTTTGTACCTCCTTCCATCAAGAGGTGACTCTGTTCTCCCTCCCCCCTGAAATCCCTGCTGGCCTCACTACTTCCTGTGATCAAAGGATCTTGGAAGAAGTGACTGTCCGGGAAGGGACTGTCCCATAGTGCCTATTCAGAGCCTAGGCCAGGGGCGTTGCTGCCCCCACACCGGAGCAGCCTGCTGGAGGATGAATGAGGGCATTCAGCAGATGGCTGCCCCATCTGAGGCCATCCTAGGCCAAGCAGCCCCCAGCTCACCTGCCCCCAGACTGCAGGCACGTGAGTAATCCAGCCCAAAATGCCAGCCCGTGAAATCATGAGCAAAGTGAAACAGATGTCGTCTTAAGCCACTACATTTGTTATGATTCAGAAAGTTCCTTGAATCTCCTTAAAGCGGTGCTTGTACAACAAAATAAATTTGGGAGAAGAGGGGTATGGGGGGCTAAATAATGGCTCCCCAACATATTCGGGTCTTAATCCCTGAGTGTTGCATTATATGACAAAATGAACTTTGCAGATGTGATGAGATTAAGGGTATTGAGAAGGGGGATGTGGTTAGACTGAATTTTCCAGATGGGCCCTACCCGGAATTCCAAGTATCGTTTTAAAGGGAGGCAGAGGGAGGTTTGACGACAGAGAAGGCCATAGGACCTTGGAGGTAAAGATTGGAGTGACACAGATACAAGCCAAGGAATGCCAGCAAGCCACCAGAAACCAAGAAAGGT